>NW_027315801.1:9692214-10232214 GCF_026437365.1 Eucyclogobius newberryi | reverse complement strand
GAGAAGGCATTACGTTGCACTGTTGCGTCAATCATCTGTCACATCTGAAACGTAAATAAAGAAATCCACCGGGGAAATTATCATCAAAACATTTGCTTCACCATATTTCTCCTCATACTGTAAGATATCATATGTTGAGGCATTTAAATCAAACGCTCTGACAGTTTACCTCCTGTTGTCACTCACATTAGACCTAGATACACCATAGAAATGTATATAAGCTATTATTTAAAATGAATACATTTTTTGAGTTTTTATTATTTGTTATTTTGTATTCATTTTCTGCCAGAAGGGAGAAGAATTCTGTTAAGTTGTTTCCTGTGCCATTTCTGACTCCACTGGATGAAATCTTTAAATAAAAAACATAAATTACCCCAAAATAAGAAAAATTATTCTGGATCACAATCACTTCCTCAATTTTTTGCCATTTTTTTCGCCACAATAATCTAGTCGCATAGGATTCCGACACATTTGATGCCAGATGCCCTCCCTGTTGCCCCTCGCATGAGTTTATCCAGATAGAGTTTCACCAAGACATTTGAGCTGCACAATATTGGAAATAATTACAATATGCAATATGGTTCTATTTTAATATAGTTTTATTTATTTCAGTTATTTTTTTATGTTCAGCAAATTGTTGGAGCTGGAATTGAACTCGCAACGCTGCACATGGAGTCTGGCATACGTGCTATCCACTTAGCCACCGAGCGACACAAATTCAGCCATTTCATGCTTCAATGTATTCAGTCAAACTCTAAGTCAAAATCTGCCTATACAGTTTCAAATGGAGGATGGAGGTGTATATGCGATTTATTTATAGTTTTTGTTATATCGATTATTGCATCAGCCAATATTGCGATACCGATCATTTTGCGGTATATTTTGCAGCCATAATTCACTGACTGTAACCGTCTGCAACTCCCTGAATAAATAAAAGAAACGTCAGATTAATCCATATATTATTTCAGTCATATTGCAGAGTAGCTTTGAGTCCCTTCACAAACAGTCTTCCCTCTTTTCCCCCCTCTTTTTAAATATTTCAAATGTTAATGTGATCGATGTTGCGCTGTCTGATCATTTCTGTGTCTTCTTTGACCTGTCTGTTTCTCCCAAACCTCCGGTTGGTCCTGCAGTTGTTCAGAGGAGACACATAAGTGATGGCACAGGTGCACTGTTTATGGAAATGATAAACTTTGAAAATGGCTCATGTTCTAATGTAAATGATTTGTTGAACTCTGTTACATCTAGTGTTTTGAATGTTCTGGACACCATCGCCCCTATAAAGGCTAAAATGGTTAAAAATAAGCAGAAGGCGCCGTGGAGAAATGATGATTTGGTCAGGGCACAGAAAAGGGAGTGCCGCAGGGCCGAGCGGAAATGGCGCAAGTCAAAGCTCCAGGTTCAAAAAGAGATTTACAAAGAAAAGCTGAACATGTACAACCTAATCTTATGTAGAACTAGGGAAAGATATTTTTCTGAAATAATTGGAAGCTGCAGTAACAACTCGCGTGTCCTGTTTGCCACAGTAAACAGATTAACAAACCCTCCAGCTCAGCTGCCGTTAGAACTCATTTCCACATCCAAGTGTAATGAGTTTGCATTATTCTTTAATGACAAAGTTCAGGGCATTAAAAATGCTATAAATCCCACAATGCAAAAAATTACCCTAAAACCACCAAGACACTTAGAGCTAACTCACTTTGCACCAGTAACTGACAAAACTGTCCATGAGATCATCACCAGTCTGAGTTCATCTACATGCTGCCTCGATGTGTTACCCACCAAATTTCTAAAGTCTGTGCTGAACAGTTTGTTAGCACCATTCACTCACATAGTTAACATGTCGCTTCAATCTGGAACATTCCCAATGTCTTTGAAAACTGCGGTCATAAAGCCTCTCCTAAAGAAGAGCAGTCTTGATGCCGCAGTACTGAGTCATTACCGGCCCATCTCTAATCTGCCATTTTGGGGCAAAGTCCTTGAAAAGGTTGTTTACCAACAGCTCACAGATTTCCTCTTAATAAACAACTCATTTGATGTTTTTCAGTCAGGTTTTAGACCTCATCACAGCACTGAGACTGCTCTTGTCAAGGTGACAAATGACATCCGCCTGAACACTGACACGGGCAAAGCCTCAGTCTTAATTCTGTTAGATCTGAGTGCTGCTTTTGACACTGTCGATCATAGGATCCTCTTACAGAGACTAGAGGACTGGGTGGGCATCACTGGCACTGCCCTAAACTGGTTAAGGTCCTATCTGGAAGACAGGAAGTACTTTGTTGAAATTGGTAGCTGTGTCTCAGACCACATGACCCTGACCTGTGGAGTGCCCCAAGGGTCAGTCCTGGGTCCCCTTCTGTTCAACCTCTACATGCTGCCGTTGGGTCAGTTGATACGCAATGAAAATGTGTCCTATCACAATTATGCAGACGACACTCAGATCTATGTTTCACTGTCGGCAGGTGACTATGGACCAGTGGATTCACTCTGTCACTGCATCCAACAGATCAGTTTGTGGATGCAAAACAACTTTCTCCAGCTGAACTCAGACAAGACTGAAATAATCGTTTTTGGCCCACAGAAACAAAGAGAAAGTGTTAGCGGTCACCTCCAGAGTCTCGCTCTAAAACCTACAAACCAAATTAGAAATCTGGGGGTAATAATGGACTCAGACTTGAACTTTAATAGCCACATCAAATCAATAACATCAGCAGCTTTTTACCATCTAAAAAACATTGCCAAAATCAAAAATATACTGTCAAAACCAGATTTAGAGAGACTTATCCACGCGTTTGTCTCCAGTAGATTAGACTACTGTAACGGCCTGCTCACTGGTCTCTCCAAACGAGCTGTAAAACAGCTGCAGTACATCCAGAACGCTGCTGCTCGGGTCCTGACCAGAACCAGGAAGTACCATCACATTAGTCCTGTTCTCAGGTCTCTGCACTGGCTCCCTGTGGCTCAGAGAATAGACTTTAAAGCAGCTCTGCTTGTGTACAAGTCTCTCCATGGCCTAGCACCAAAGTACATCTTGGATATGTTAGTGCCATATGAACCATCTCGGACTCTGAGGACCTGAGGGACCGGCCTCCTGCTGGTGCCCAGAGTCAGGACAAAACATGGGGAATCTGCGTTTCAGTTTTATGCAGCTAAAATCTGGAACAGTCTTCCTGAAGATGTGAGACAGGCTTCTACTCTGACAATGTTCAAATCTAAGCTAAAAACAGTTTTGTTTAGCTGCGCATATGACTGAAGGGATTTTTTCTTTGCACTCTTCTCTTTTGTTTGTGATTTTACTAGTTTAGAAAATCAGTTGGATTGATAATTTTTAATTTAGTTAATTTTATTGTAGTTAATTTTTATCTTTGCACTCTTCTCTTTTGTTTGTGATTTTATTAGTTTAGAAAATCAGTTGGATTGCTAATTTTTAATTTAGTTAATTTTATTGTATTTCTGTAATTTCTTTGTGATTTCAATGCATTTTTCCTGCTGTGTGAAGCACTTTGAATTGCCTTGTGTATGAAATGTGCTCTACAAATAAACTTGCCTTGCCTTGCCTTTTCATTCTCTTTTCATTCTCTTTTCATTCTCTTTTCATTCTCTTTTCATGCAGATATCGGCGCGTGAATCCGTGCCACCTCCGTCAGCCGGCTCGGGTGTTTCCTGGTGTGGAATGGCTTGCACAAACACTGTGACTCGTGCAGAATGGCAATGAGGCAGGTGCCCTGGGACTCCGCAGCTGTCGCCGAGATAAGAGGAGCAGATCATAAGCATTCACAAAATGCACTCGGGATGTCCCAACAGGTGAGGGGGAAAAAATCACCCAGATGACCTTAACATCAAGCGTGAGAATAACATGTTAAGCCTCAGGTGTAACGAGTCACATTTTATGAGACCAAAGCAAATGGATTCATGTTATGGAGGAGTAGGAAGAAAGAAAGAAAAGAAAGAGAAACGATAACTTTAAGGCACAAATGAGTGTCTCTTTATATGCTTCACCAAGCCTGTATAAGTGGTTTTTAAATGTTATTTTTGTAGCACTTTGGTCCGTTTTGTTGTGTTTAAAGTGTGTTATAAATAAAGTTGCAGTTGCAGTAAATGGACAAGAATGTGTAAAAAAGCTATGGGTGTTAAAAAATTTACACATTAAAGGTTCAGCTAGTAACTATTTCTGATAAGTTAATGGTTTGCCATCTGCTTGTCTCCATGGAGATTTTAACACTATACTGTGGAACATTCTTGGCAAAGCAAAAACATATTGCTCCTTTAGTAAGAATAAGCTGTTGCGTCATAAGGCTTCGGTGAAAAAGTAGAAAAGCACATGTTTTTATTGACTAACATCTTCTGACTGGAATAAAGAACCAGGATCTGAGTTTGGGCGGCGGGATTAATCACAGTCAAATTGAAATCGCACCAGCAGCAATTTCTGAAGTACCATCATTTCCTCCACAAACAAATCATTCTGTGGTTTCAGTCTTTTTGTCAATTCTCCCGGATGTGTTTGAAGTGTGAACTACGTACAGAATCCTATTATGAAAAAATCTCATTGTAATACTTGTCAGAGAAACTACATATTTTTTCCCAGATCGTGCAGCCCTAATTTGGTTTATTTTGGTTTTACCCTGAACTGATGATTACAAATAAATACAGCCAGTCAAGGTTAACTTTATTGTCCCCATCGGGAAGCTTGTCCTCTGCATTTGACCCCATCCTTCAACACCGCTGGGCAAACCTGTCAGGGGCAATGAATAGACGAGCTCAGAGCAGCACTCAGGAACCTATAGATCAGGAGATTCCAGATCTATAGGTTCCTGAGCATTGGTCCAAGGCATAGGGCCCACTGCCGCCAGAGGGGGATATAATTAATAGCACTTTACTAAGTCGTAAGTCAATGTTTAATTACTAAACTTTATTTCAGGTACATAACATTAAACTATAACATAAGTCGTTCATTTTAGTAGTTCACTCTAAATGGCAATATTGATTTGTGAAGGCTTAATAATAGAAACAGGCCCATTGACTTCCCGTTCAAAACTGTAGAACTAATAAACTCTTGGCTGTAGTCGACAGAAGATATTCTTGGTCGACTCAATGTGCATTGATTTGTCGACCAAGTGGGGGCGATGCGTTGTGATGGCAAAAGATAAAAAAATAATGAAGTATCTCTATGATAAGTCCATATATTTGACCAAAACTGCAGTGACTACAGAGTTTCTTTTTTTTTTTTTTTTTTTACAGTGAACTACCAGTAAATAGTGTATTTGTCTGTAAAACAGCAGGTTAAACTTTAATTTACTTCCAAATCTCAAGATATCTCACAAATTTCTTCTCTTTACTGCTGTTTTGAAAATAAATCCTATAAAATAGCGCAAAAACAATTAGTTGACTTATAAAAAACTTTGGTAGACCAAGACACCCTCGAACAATTAATCAACTGAAGGTCAACTGCTCTAATAAGCTCTGCCTTTTCATGGTGACCTTTCACCAAAACAAGTAGCGGATTTTCATTCACTTGTTTTCATTTTTGAAACGTGGATAAGACACTTTAGAGCCCTACCTGTATTACCCAGAGTCTTCATTGGTCAAATAATCACAACTAAGTACAGTGCTGTGGGCGGGGATAAGGGGAAGGTGAAAGTAGAGATTTTCTGCTCACTGGAGCCTCAAATGCAGGACAATATAGGTTTACTCTAACATGCAGGAATCAATCAAACCACAACTTTGAGTAAACAAATGATGAGGAAACACTGTAGGCTAAGATCTCATTAAAGCTGATTTAGCAGAATATGTCCCCTTTAATAGCGTGCAGTATTAGGATTGGAATATTGTAAGGAAATAAACTACAGGGGGCTCTGAGGCGGTGAGGAAGGAGGGCCAAGCTGTAGGTTGAGGAGTACCTAGCTTTAGGATCAGCCTATTGTGCATATTTTAGGTTGTATTGGAAAGTGGACATAGAGAGAACATGACACAGACACAGCTCTTCTTAATGTAATTGTACCAAACATTTAGTGAAGTGTGTGCAAGTGTGTTCTGTTTATTCCCTGAAGGAGACGGCTGCATCACCTGCTTTGAGACCTTGAGTGTTTGGTGGTGAGAGCTGCATTTTAAGACAGCATTTTAATAAATAATGTCTTGCTGGCTTTGTATCGTTGTTAAAATAGAATAAAAATCCAAAATGATGATAATCACACTAATAGCTGCAATAATTATTCCTTCCTTGACCTATTAAAAAATAAAATCTCATTAATCTGACTAATTAGAACGTTCTCTTCTTACACAATAATTATTAACAACGCCAAGCAAGAGCAAAAACAAAAGACAATGTTTAAGACAATAAAAAGCACAAAGTTACACACATTTTCTTCACTTATGCTAAACTATGCACACCCCTAGTTAAGCCTGCTGTGTACAGTGGCAGTATTCACCTCATAGTGGTAAATAAATTATGAGAATGGATTAAAATTCTGCCAGGATAAGGAGGCCTCGTCGCATCAACTCTCTTTGAAAAAACACTGTGAAATCTGCCTCTATTTTCTTTCCAACACATTCATTTTTTTGATTTTGATCTCCCTCTTGTCCCCGCCTCAGTCCTGCCCTGTTCTTATCGCCTTTCATTTTACCCTCATTGAAGAAACAAAAACAAATCAGACGTACATTTTTCTCATGTATAAATAATATTTCCATTAACATTTTTGGTGAGACGGGAGCTTGCAGACGGAGAAGTTCCTAGAGGAATATGTTTTTTTTTTTGAGTCTTGACTACAAAGGTTGTGTGTATCGTTGTGCAAAAACAAGCGGTTGTTTTATTATATCTGTCTCTACCAGCTGTAGCAATTTAATTTAGTATCTAACTGGGTCCACTGGGAGTCAGACACTATTTCCACTGCTCATTAAAAACAACTGAAACTGAATTGAACTGCAGGAACTCGGTGATCCAATAAACATGATCCTGGTGCTATTATTGCAACTGGTTGACAACATACTGGAGTGCGTATCGATTCTTAATATTTGAAATGTGTCCTAAAATACAAGAAACTCAATTTTCCTTGAGCTGCATGTCGATGTAGCCTAGGCCTGTCATGTGCGATATATTGCTGAGGAAAAATAAAGACAATAAACAATAAAATAGAGGCTACTTGCCACTGACAAAACAACTGGACTATCCTCGGCCCTAAAAATATTCATATAAATAAGAATAAATAGCAGAATGAAACACTTTAGTTGTTACTTTATATCTATAATGAGTCATAGAAGGTGTTTATGAACCTCTATACAGCTCAGATCTTACTGTTGAAGTGAAAAATAACAAAACAAAGAAGGAAAAGAAAAGAAAAAGTACCCAAGATAAATAATTAACCCCAAAAAGTATTGTTCCGTCATTTATTGAACCATAAGTCAACATAGTGATCATCGTGAAAGGCCTAATACAGCCACAAAATGGTCATATTTAAAGGTGAACTGTGTAGCTTTTCTGGTGGGGGGTTTGTCTCCATGGAGATGTTTATTCTCAGCCTAATGTTCCACAGTACGGCATCAAATGTATCTTTCATATATTTAGTTACGTAAAGTTAGTTAAGTTAAAGTTAAGTAAAAAAAAAAAATACTTGAAAAACATGCATTCCTACTGTGAGCGGGCTTTCCACAGATCTGACCTGTAACTTGGCCCGGTGACATCACCTTATTGTCTCCGTTGAGAGCAATGACATCTCCATGGAGAAAAGCAGGTAGAAAAGTTACATAGTGCACCTTTAAAATGTACATATGTTTTCGGTTGTACAAAATGTTCATTGAATCGCATTGAATTGATCGGGTGGAATTTCTTCTCACAATTTCTTCCTGCACACGCTCAAAATGGCCATCTTCTGTCTGCAAACAAAAGATTTAAAAGAAAAGGTGTCTACACTTGTGCACAATAAAGCTGAAATGCTGGAGGTCACTGGAGGATCACAAATGGCTGCTCCTCCATCAGATTTGCCCTTTTCCACAGAACAGACGGGCTCTTAACACTGGCCCTGAAAGATATCGTTCAGCTGAAAGCACATGTGCTGGAGGATCTTTTACACAATTACAGACAGAACCCAGCTAGACGACGTGAGAAGTAGTTCATTACCGTTAGGATTCAAATTTTTGAGAAACAGGATATTGCAAATCACTAAAACATTTGGGAAGCCTTAACGTTATGGAGGCTTTATTATGAAAATGTGGAGAGTCAAAGGTGCTCATTTTCTTTGTATTTGTACTGTTTATTTTTGGAAATGCCAGAATTTATGTTTTTAGTTTAAATGATTAACATACATTAACAACAAACATACATTAACAACATACTGGGCTGAGATAGATAGATAGATAGAATAATTTGTACATTATCCTGTGTAATTGTCTGTCTGATCACTAAACACAGACATAATTCAGACAACAAAAAAACAATAATTCAGCCAACATATTAATAAATGCTCAAATAGAGAAAGAAAGACATTAGAGAAAGATTGCTTATTTAAAACCAGCTGCATGGCTCAGCGGTTTGCACTTAAGACTCACAGCAATGTCCAAAACCTGCCAAGGTGCTTCTACCGTAATACTATTTTAAAGTAGCAGTAGTTGTATCTGTTTTTGGTTCCCCTCCCTTCCTTTGATGTGTATTCACTTTGGTTGTACTGGATGGATTGTGTATTCAACATCGGGGCTTACATTTGTGAGCTTGTTGACACCATGAAATCCTGTTTCATTGCAGAACGAATGAGCCTAAACTTCTCTCTTTTCTGGCAGCTGATCAAATTGCTTTCAGATAGATTCAAAAAACTGCGTGGAAATTCTGTATTGCTGCAGAAAGGTCACACTGTGTCATGCTCTGCCATTTAGGGGGTTCATATCAGCCAATGTAATCCTGTTTGGCCCCAGTGGACTGGCTCGTCTTGCCATGAGCTACTTTGGCATTGGCACCGCTGCGGTAAACGTGCCAGTATAACCGCTTTCAAATTGGAAATTCAATTGTTGTCTGCTGGGAGAACATTGAGGAAGAGACGAGAAGAAATAAATTTTGCTCTCAAATCCATCTAAGGCTTCTTGGATACAAACGCAGAAGTAAAGCTGGGCAGCACGGTTAATTGCGATCTAATTGAAATCACAATTTTAATGTTGGTAATAGAATGTCCTCTGCAAACACTTTTTGTCTTTTCATGGAAGGACAAAATGCTGATCTTGTGGTTTGGACCTCTACAAATCCTGTTCTGAAGTGTGATTCTTCTATTAGTTTAGCAGTTCTATTCCATTTTTGTCTCAGTCACCAGCTTCATATTTCAGTGTTCGCTGCTGAAAGACTTCTTAGCATGTTTAAAATGTGAGCTTTTGAAACATAAACTTCAAATGTGAGCGCAACATTTTTCAAAAACATGGCGATTCTACAAATTGTGTGCAGCTTTACTAGGCTGATCCTTTTGAATACCACACAACCGCTTGCCATACCTTCTCCATAGCGACCACTCCGCTATATTTGCATTTTCCTCACCTGTTACCGCTCGTGTCCATCTCATCTAAATGCAGCCACGACACTTGCGTTTGCCGGCACAAAATCACTGCTTTATAAGGTGCTTCATACACTGTTACTACCACGTTGCCTTAATATTAATAGATTTTGTTGCTCTAGGAGTGTCCTTCTGTGATAGGACGCAGTGCTTTCTACTGCCTGCAGACTCTGAAACGGGCAGGGGAAAGAGAGAGAGAGAGGAGAGGGAGGAGGATAGAGAGGGAAGAGGTAGGGCAAACGACATGTGGGTGCAATGACTGGGGGTTTATTGCAGAGAGCTGGGTGTGGATAGCCCAGGGATTTCTGTAGTGATAGTAACGTTTTATCCCCCCCCTTCTTCCCTTTTGTGTTTGTGCTCCAGGCTGCTGTGAAGGGCTAGCACATGTGAGCGACGCGCCTAAAGAGAGAGAGAGAGAGAGAGAGAGAGAGAGAGAGAGAGGGGGATGATGCTGGAGAAGCCAAGAAACTGTCCTCCAATCAGGCGACAGCGGCTCCGCTCGTCTCCTGGAGCAGCCGGCGGTGATTTACGACTGACCTAGGACACCGCACTGCACAAGACTACAGCTGTGAGCACCTGGATAGAAAAGAGGAACTACATGCTCCCAACTCTCCCATTACAAGGATTACCGCGCACCAACGGACTCGTTTATTTGACTGAAGAAGGACTATCTTTGATTTTTTTTTTTTAATGTACACTTTAGATTCAAAGGACACTGATTAGAAGTAAAGTTACGGACATGCAAGAACTGTTCAAGTCGTCAGTCTGTCCGGATGATGCACTGCTCGGGTTGGATCGGTCCCGGTTGGAGCCCAGTTTAGTCCTGATGTTGACTCAAGGTTTGGTCCTGCTCTAGCCCTGGACGAGCCTTGGTCTAGTCCACGTTTAGTTTCAGCTTTTGTCCCAGTTTAAATGGTGTGTGCGCCAGTGGGAACACCCATAGATAGCTTCCTTGTTTTGGTCCGCTCTTGGGATTACACGTGTCTTGAATGGGGATTAACCATCTTTAAAATGTTGTAGAGAGGAGAATGGGGCGAGGACCTTTTAGCTGGGTGTCGCTGGAAGCTTGTATAGATAAAGGTTCAGCCTGGATGAGAGGGCAGGCGTTGGAGAGGGCACTGTAGACATGCCTGAAAGATTGCCTTTTGAGCTGGGGTACCCTTGAGGGGATGGAGCAAGCCAGATGAAGTGCCAAAATATTGGAGATGTGCGATGCGCTGACGAGTGAATGTCCTAAAGCACAAAATCCAGTTGATCTCTGACATGCCGGTATTGATCTTTTAACGTTGTGCCAAATCTTAAGCGCTTACTAATTCAATTACAATCTCGCCCGCAGCGGCGTATGCACTTTGGGGAACACACCACTTGTCATCGTTGCTGACACCTCATGGATTTGTTATCGTCGCATCTGTCTGCCACAACCTCCCCGCTTTGCCATAGAGTGTCTGGCAGCTTTCATTCAAAATATTGCATTACCGGCTGTTTTGGAAAAGCCTGTCTGTGTTTATGTCACGTTTGCTGACAGCGGCAGGAAAAGTGGCAGGTCGTGACGAGCGTGGCGATGCGATGGAGATAGAAGGATGTCGTGTTCCCTGTTTTGATTCAAGGTGTGAGGTTCTTTTTTAATGTATTTTGGGGCAAGCTGCTTATCTTGGGCGGACAGCAAGAGCTTAGACTTTGATAACCTTGTGCCACCAAAACTATCTTCACAGGGAATTTGTGTGGACAAGAGTTTAGAATAGAAAAATAGAAGTATTATGATGACTGGTTTCACTGAGAAAGCACACAGCAGAGTAGTTTTAGTGGAATTAGTAGTGGAATTGTGAATTGTCTTTCTGCAAAATAGCTTGAAGCGTGGGAGGCATTTATAGAAACAGCAAAGTAACAACCTACGACTTTTTTTTTGTTTTGTTTTTTTACTGAAAAGCACAGATTTTCAGAGCGATTTCATGCCACGAGCACAAACCACAAGGAAAGCACAGATAAAAACATGTTTGCGTGGGACTTTTGAAAACAGGAAAGAGTTGGAGATGTGGAGGATTTGAGGAGGAGTGGTGAGACACGCTCAGCCCTGAACCGTTGGAGGGTGGGGCTGCACTGCCACAGACAAAGACCCAGGAAGAGAGAGAGAGCATTGGGGAAAGGAAAGAGGAGAGCCCGGTCCAACATCATGGGGTGCAACATGTGTGTCGTCCAAAAACCGGAGGAGCAGTACCGGTTCATGTTCCAGGTGAGTGAGAGCACCAAGCACAGACATACATTTGATATCTTTTCTATTGACTACAGTATTAATAATAAAAACACTCCATAACTCCATGTTGACCTGAAATAAATATGTTATGTCATCTTTTTCCTTGTATTGCTCAAGAAGATTACTCTAAAAGCCCATTTTTACCACTTTGCAACAACAAATACAGGGTAAAGTGACTAAATATACTTGTTTTAGGTCAACATTGATGTTTTTGAATAGGGACGAGTACATTAAAAGGTAAGTTCATGTTTTGAAGACAACTCATAGAGGCCAGATTGAGGAAATGGATGTAAACACATGCACATTTAATACAGTGCAAATGACTGTAAAATAGTTTTAAAATTATTAATTTAGTCTCTGGATTAGGGATGGGCAATATAAAGACATTTAGATATATTTTTTTTAAAGATATGCAAAGTGAATTTGAATATTGCATTTATAGTAGTAAAAGTGTTACAAAAATATTCATGTTGTAAACTTTAAAATAAGGGTATGGTGATATATTTTTTGTTTGTATTTTGCAGACATTTCACATTTGTCTGATAATTAAACCTCAATGACATGTAAACGTATATTACAATATTTATGCAACACAATTATCAGGATACACCAAAAAAATATTGAGATATTCTTTTTTGTCGATATCACCCATCTCTCCTCTGGGTTTAGGTTAAAGTGTCAGCAGTCAGCACAAATCACAATCTGAAGTAGAATTACAAACATAAACAAATAGGTGTATCTTCCGTTCAAACAGTGGAAATGGTTTTTAACACTGTGTAATGGAGTTGCAGATGCTAAAGACCGGCAACTGTTCATTTTCATGCAGCCTAGAAGGTCAAATCATGAATAAAATATATACCAAATTAATATTCTGTTGCTTACATTACCTTTTTGTTTATCTCAGTTCATTGAAAAATACATTTTCATTCGTTACTGTCACGTTTGCCAGTAATTCAGTGTTTTACAGTGCACCGAAGCCAAGCGATCGGTTTCCACATAATCAAGTTTTACGAGATGTGACATGAATCTCACCCGGAATAATTACATCTATTCACCACGAGACACCAGCATAACTACTTTCAGCACAGGCTACAAGAACATAAACCTGAAGTAAACACAAATATAGCATAACTTGAATGACAATACACTTCGTAAATAGCATTTTGACCGTTTTTACCGTGAATGTACCTTTATGTACAGTAAAAACAGATGGTAAACCTATTCAGGATTTTGGCTCTTGAAGTGTTAAAATAATCAGTTGTGTTGTGCCGGATCCAACGGAACAGATGTTGAACAAAATATGATACAAATATGTGTTTTAAGGCAGGATATTTATTTTTTATATTTTTGTTTTTAATTCATTTTGTTTGTACTGGATTGAGATCAACGTGGCAGAGATGACGGTGTTGAGGTTCTCTTAAATGTGTATGTCTTGATTTGTAAAGCGAGAGATGGTTTGGAAAATGCACAGTTGTAGATTTGTGGTTTTATGAATGAAGACATAAAGTTAATGGTTTGAGAAGGAGGATGCAGAGGCAGAGGAGACGTTTAGATGGAGGCGCATGATTCATAAGAAACCCCAGAACTAGTCAGTGTTTAATAATCCTGACTGACAATCACAAGTTTTTATCCATCAAGTGATGACACATCGAGTTTTTCCCATTAAAAAGACATAAACTTGATCTCAATAAGAATTTAATTAACTGCGTCGCTTTATTCTGAAGTGTCAAACGTCCTACAAATGGGTTCTCTGAGCATTTATTTATTTTTATTCATTTGATTCATTTATTGCTATTTTACGATTTTATTGTTCAAAGACTAGATTTGACAATTTGTTCCTTTAATTGTTTTCAAATATCGTTATGTCGTTTTGGAGCAAACAACTTGTCTGTACAAAAAAGTGCATTTGCATCTGGATAACGGGAAGGTTATAATGTGATTGAAGCGCATGAATAATTAACTAATTGTGACGTTGTACCTGCAGCAACAGAAGACAAATAACATATGTCTCTGCTATCTGCTCCTGTTGTGCTTGTACAATACCTCCTCTTACTGCAGCTGTACATGAATGTAATTACAGAGCTCCCAAAGCTTGATCATAACAGTGATAATGGTGATAATGACTTCACACCCATTACAACAATGTGGATTTCACTGAATGCATGAAAAGACTAGCTTAAAACCACAGACAGGGCGACGGATGGGTTTGTTTCAAAGCCATAGGGCTAAAGTGGGACCAGGGAGTTGCCACGGTTACTGCCTCAGCACCTGCCATTAGCTCTGTGAGTAAGTCGAGGGATAAACTGCTACTGTCGAGGCTAAAGTAACAGCCAAAATCTCATCAAAGTGGTGGGTTTGCAAAATGAGAAGGAAAAAGGACATATTTGATCATTATGTTGACTGTTGTTATGTTGTTGAGATCAATATATACAATTTAAGTCAAATTAGATTTAAAAAAAAGGATTACGTAGGTACCATTTACCTAAAAAAAAGACCAAAAACAAGGAAGGCGAAAGGACTAAATAGTACTTCATTGTTGCAATATATTGTGGACGTTGCATTACATGATACGTCAATAATGTCACAAAAAAATGATGATTTGTATTTGGAGACTTTATTAAACAAAGTCCTTGGCAAAGGAAAATTTATCATCAGTATTTTTTTTTTATCCCATCTTTCAACCAATTCTTCTTTGGAACAGAAGCAGTCAAACTCACAATCATTAATCTTGTACGACTCCAGGTCACAATCAACACGTTATCAATAATTGCAATTTAACAAGTGAGCAATGTTTTTTATTATCAAAGCATGTGAATTGGCTAAAGCTCCTTCCTAAACTGTCTCTTCCCGAACAATTTCAACGGTGCCATTCCAGATCGATACTTCAGTGCCAATAGAGACGTAATATCTGCTGTAATATCAATCTGTCTTTGGTGAGGTTCCCTGGTCGCATGAACCTGCTATGTTTGGTTTGATGTGATACTTTCCCAAACACACAGAGCTCTGTACAGGAACAGCCCACACTTTGGAACTGGCTGATGTTAACAACTCAGCCGCCGTTCCTCCAATTGTGCCGCCCAATTACGGAGTCTAGAAGCAACACTTGAGGATCTGTGGCGATGGGGAGGACGCAGCTGGTGCCAAAGACAGAAGCAGCAGAAGGGAAACTACAGGACGCAGGCTGAGGGTGGATCGTAGGTAATGAGACGAGGAGAAAACCAGAGACAGAGGAGGTTAAGATAAGATAAGATAAGATATTCCTTTATTGTCCCACATGGGGAAATTTCATTTAAAGAGGTGCCATGTTGAGACAGTTACATTTGGAATAATGTGGTGATTATTATCATGTGTGCGCTGTTGATGTGCAATGTCTAGATTCATTTAGAATATTAATCTTGATTTATTGACTGTATTTGATGTGAGAAGAGAGCGATATCTGAAATATGATGTTGTTGTAACTACTTCCATCTGTGTTGATTGGATGGTAATATACGAGACAGACATTCGTTTTTAATGTCATTGGCTGTAATTTAGCTCATCGTTTGGACAATTACTATCTCTGTAGCCAGATGATCTATTTATAACTCCAAAACAAAGCAGTTTAATTGTTTTTTAATTTGACTTTGTAGAGCCAGAACAAATTGATGCACGTAAAACAGAGACAGGTGGCAGCTGTGGTAATGAAATGCCTGGAGGCTGATGCTAAAGTCTGTCCCACAACAGACTGTCAAGATTGAACCTTTGACTCTTTAGAAAGGAGGGATTTCAACTTTTTAGAATGCCACCAAACTAGGAGTATCATAAACATTTAATATCCAGATAATCAATACTAAAACTAGAATTAAGGCAAAACTTTCCTGAATTTAGAAATCTTTAGCACTAATACAAGTTGTATATATTGATATTAAATCAACTTTTTTTTTTTTTAATTAAATTCTATTGTCCAAAAAAGGGAGTTTTTATATAAAAAAAAGTCTTGTCAAGTCTTTTCAAGTATCAAAATTGTGTTGGAATATGAATATTATAGCATAATTTTGTAAATAACGTCAGAACTAGAATGAGAAGTAGAACTATCTTTGTGGTGAAGAGTGTTAAATGCTATTGAAAATATTTAGTTCAACACCATATTATGTCACTCTGATCCAATGGTCCTAAATATTGGTCATTTCCATCTACTCTAATGAAAAAGAAGCAGTTTAATCCTCAATAAAACGCAAACCACACAAAATATGAAGCAAAAGACAGCAAAAAACCACTGTATAGAACTGAAAAGTAGTAAAGTAAGGCAAACATATACGGTACTGTTTATTTAAATAGAAAGCGTAGTTATTAATGTACGAGGCATAGAATTGGGTATTTCAACAGTTTCATTATTGCTTCATTGAACAGAAACTTCCTGCGCTGCAGTGTTTCAATTCTATGGGACAAAAACATAATAAATCAAATGTGTCAAATGAATTAGCTTTGGCTTGCCTGTAAAACTTATTATACAGCGCCTGCCTCTGGGTTGTTATCTCCTTTTCCTTTTTCAGTCAATGCCTTCAGAACTAATTGATTCCTGGCACTTTACGCGGCGACTGGAATGGAAAGCTCCAGCAACTCTAGAAATCCCCCTCAAGGGCAAAGACATGAACGAGAGAGGAGGGCAAAATTGTCCTTAAGTGATCATAAAAACCAAGAAGCAGTGACCCTTTATCTCACAGGTCAGTGGTAATGACACATGAGGTGAAGGTTTGTGAATGTAGGACTCCGATAATGTGATGTGCAGGAGCCGGGTCAGCGGTGGGCAGAGGTTGTGTCATGTTAAAGGGTCTGATGTGTCAGTCTGAGGGGGAACAAGGCAGCTGAGGAGAGACAGGTGGAATATGTTACCGCTCAGTGACACGCGCGATGCAAACATAAAGTAGTTGAGAAGGAAAAGATGTGCAGTATGTGATAGGAACAGCTGCAGTTACATTATGGAAAATTGACTTTTATGAGATGTTTTAATGGTTCTCCCTCATTATTAGCTTACACATACGTTATATTTTGATTGATTAATGCATTTGAATGATCCTGTATTGTCCTGCATTAAAGGCACGAGGGATCAGGGATTCAGTCTGAGCACCACTGCCTCTGTCATGCCTCGAGCCAAACTCAAACAGAACCGTGCAATCAGATTTGTTTATTTCCATGACCTCTACTGTGCGAAAATAACAGAGAGATATCATTCTGGCCTCTTTTACTGCCCACAGCTCTGTATTTCACTTTGGATTTGTTGTGAATTAAAATGTAATTATGAGCGATTTCACCTCTAATTAAAATCTGTTGATTGCGTTTGTAAAGAAGGCTGCTATTTATTTAATCAACAATAGCGGTGTGATTGTCGTTGCCCCCCAGACTACACCATTTCAGGATCAAATCTGGCTTGAGATGCGACGGTCAATGTCCAATCTCATCACAGTACTACAAATCTGCCAAAAGTGACAGTGTGACCCGATAAACAAAGACACACAGTAAATAGATAGATAAGTAAAACAAAATATACGGCAATATTGCTAAAGCTTTCTCTCGCCGCCATTAATTGAATGCTTCCTTCGGTGCGTGTGTTTTTGCTGCCGATCTCAACTGTAAAATAAGTTATTCTCCACTACAGTGTTGACTTGTTGATGCAAATGAACGTTGAACATTTTACACAATCAACCCACTTTAGATGACAATGTTTTAGCAGCAAGACTATAATTTCTGCTTAACTGGAAATGCCAACACGAACAGAACAGTCAGATGTACAAGTGGGCGGGGCAGAATAACCACTGAGACCTCTGGTTCTTTTACTGTCATTAATTTCACTCATTCTTTTACACAATTCCACTAGATACTGTGCTGTGGGTGATACATTATAATGACAACAGTTGTGACCGTTTCATCCATCAACAACTGCACATGATGACATTTGTGTAATGGTGGTTGATAACTCATTAATGGGACTAATTGCACATTTGCACAGCTCCTGATTGTCTTGTGGTTTAATCTGTGGTTTTGGTTTGGTCCAAATAGATTTCCAGCAAAAGATATTGACATTATGTAAAATATGGAGCTGAAATGTTCTCTGATTATTCTGCTTAACTGATTCCAATAGGTCCATTTAAATCTGGAGCTAAATGGATCTATGCCTTGTAATTGTTTTATTTATTTCAAATAGAGAGAGAAACAAATACAAATAAAAACAAGGAACAGCCAATGATCCACATCCTGTTTCATTTAGTCCAGAGTTTGTCAAAAAGGAACTAATTCTCAATAGTATAAATGTGTGATGTTATGCTTTGTTATTTCAATTTCCTTTCCTGGTTGTAATAAAGGTTGAATAAAAAATATGTATAAATGTATAGGTATAATACAAAAAATGAATGAGAGATGCTTGTTTCTTCTATTTTCATCTGGGGTTTACATTGTGAACTAGATGCATGGACAATATTTACTCTGGATGCCCTTCCTATTGCTTCACTGACTGTGACTGCTGTATATTTGTATTTGCCTTGGGATATTTGAACCAAACAAGTTCTTTGCCTAACCATTTAATAAATCTTAACTAGTCACGTCCCAAATTAAGATTAATATCCTTAATTCAACTTAAGTGTGTCTGAATTATTTTCCTTTTCGCTGTTTCGCTTTTAAATCATGGAAGTTAAGTTTCTTAAATCATGTTAGACAGTTTGTCCCCAGCGCTGAGCTCGTTAAGACATTTGTGGATGCGAGCACGACGGCAGAGCCAATAAGATGAATTCCTCGACAGCGGCTGGCTCTGATTGGTCGACCGCTCTTCACTAACGAGTGGATATTGAGCGAAACGTGGGCCTATTAATGAAGCATGAACCGCTCTAAATTACAAAAGAAATCCCCTACAACTGTATCCAAACCGAGGAAATACATCTTCATTTAAATGCAATCAGCGCTTTGTTTGTCACATAAACTTTAATATGTGTTTTAATGCGCGCTGTGCAGACGGCTGCTTCATTTCAAAGCGCCTGCCAAAGAATCGACAGAGGTAACCCGTGTCCAATCATCAGAAAATTCTTACAAAAACACGATTATAATTGCGTTTCACGGCTTTCCCAAGACACAAAACCTCCTCCAGTTGTTTTTTTTACCACTTTCCCTTTAACGAACATGTGTAATTACTTTTACAAATTTGATGCAGTTAAACGGTGAGACAATAAACAAAGCATTAAACGGCGTAAAGTAGGCGCTTATATGAAAATAGTGGGGTTTGTTTTGCCAAAGGATAGTAGTAGCATATGAATTATGCATGAAGGCTGCTCACTGGTGGGTGCTGTGCCCATTGGCTTGTTTCTGATCAGGTTTGCCCCCCTTGAACTCTCCACTGCGCCATATTGTGTTTGAGTTGGTAAATGGAAGATTTCGCTGCAGAGCAATGAACAGTGAAGTCTTTAAAGCGTCACGTTTTGCCTTTTTTGTCCCGCTCGCTAAACCTGTGCCCCTAAGCCCAGACACCACTCCTCTTTCTCGCTCTCTTTCTCTTTCTTTCATTCTTCCCCATCACTAGGAAGCGGTTGCCGTGGAAACCCGAGTCATTAAACGAGCCCTGTGCCGTATTTTTCTTTTCTTTTTCTTCCCCCCCCCCCCGTTCATTCGCAGTGAATCAAAGAAACGTGCTGACAGTTGTGAACAGAGAAATCCCCAGAATCAATACGCACCAATGAGCAGTCACATGTGAAACAATTAGATGTTTTGGACTCACAAAAGGTCTTTATATTGCAGAGATGTGAACACAAGCTTCATTTAGATAACGTTTGATATCTACATGTTTTATATATATTAGAACATGGCAGTTTGTCAGTGCCCCAGGAAATCTGCACTGAATATAAATTACCTGTTGTAAGTCCAAGAGTGTGCGAAATGTACTGAATTGTCTGTTGTACGTAATTAAAAATGAAAGAGCACTCAAGGCAATGCAAACCTTCACTAGGCCATTGACCCTGTCTCGCAATGCTACCCTGCTACACTTGTCACTTTAATAACTCATATCAACACATTATCTACTTGCACTGCAGCCTATTTTAATTTGATTACATTGTATTCAACTTCTTATTTTTACACCTGCTTTATCTTAACATAGTTTATATTTTACATTTATGATTCATCTTTTATGTTGCACCCATCGCGAAGCAAGTTCCTAGTTTGTGAATGTTGTTCACTGACAATGGCAATTAATCTATTAGTTAAAGGGGGGCTATTTTACCCCTATAGAGTGCACTATAAAAGCAGACCGCTGTGTGCTGTCTGCATCTAAGAATCAAATATTTCATTGATCATAAACATGAAAGAAAGCGTCGCAAGTATAGATAAAATGAATATGTGCATTAAATGAATGGCCTTTGTGGCTGTATGAGTTTTTGTACCAGTTATCTGGAAGTGAATCAGGCAAATCCTGTTTCCAAATACTTCCCATCAGTGAATCACGTTTCAGGATCCATGTTGCTTTCTTTTGAAGTTGGATGAAAGATTGATTCATTTTCTAACGACACTGGTTGGGCTGCGATCAGACAGACTTATTTGCTTTTTTAATTGTGTTAATGGTGATTTTACGTCTGTTACCATTGGACCGCCAATTGTGAAATCATTTGTACATTTAGTTTTAAAAAGTCCACATTTGGGCTTCACTGAAAATGATACTAAGGAAAAGGCTCAATGCTTAAAACAGATTGTGATACAATAACAATAAAAATACATCTGTTATACCGGCTCTGATACAGACCAAGAGAGAAAAACTATTCAGGTAATGTTCAACTTTGTCCTATCTATATGTTTTTTCAGGTTTAAGTTGTCTTTATTGTCTCTGAATGGAGATGAGTCAGCAGCCTTTATATACAAGCTCATGACATAAAAAACATATTACATAAACAATGTACAAGTCACTCAGTCCATGTTGGTAATTATGAGTTTTTGTAAATGTTCTTACACAAGGGAATTCTCCTTCCAGACTGCATACACTCGCCTAGAGAATCTCCAATCATCTTTTCCAGAATAGATTTCTATTCATGAGTATCTGTTTTCCCAACCCTAGTTATGGTTTTGATTCGTGGCTGAATATTGATTGTTTTGACCCCCCGAGGCTTCAAACATGGTGGCTGAATTTTAATTATGATTTTGACTCAGGAAGCCCCAGATATCTGTCATAATGAGTGACATAGAAAAAGAAAAAACACTTTTCCTCGTGTCTTTCACTCACGCTGCGTCTATGATCCAATTGTATAATGAGCCTTTTGTTCAAACTGATTAATAAATCACATTTTCACCCTCTCTCGTCTCTTTGAGCCTCGTCAGCTCCCGCAGCAATTTCAAACACATCAATATCACTTCATCTTATTTTTGTGCCAACCACTTGTTTGTTCAAATATCTGACAACTCGGCTCCACCAGAGAGAAGCAGGTCAGTGTAATTGAGTTTGGGGAGAAGACAACTGCCTCAGAGTTTTTGAAGATGAGAAAAATCTATTGCGGAACAAGTGGAATCCAAAATGTTCCGGTCATGGAGGACATCAGCTGGAGTTTTGGATGTTGGTCAATGATGTCGAATTATGCAACATTTTGATGGTTTAATTAATGTTTGTTACTAACATGCATTGCAGAACAGAAGAAGAAATAAGATCGCAATATAAAACTTTAAAAAATTTAATAAATATCCATATCAATGTGTGAAAAATTGCTCTGGCTTCCAATCAGATAAACAAAATGAATCATTTTTTTATTTTATTTTCCCACTACTATTCCTCTACTCTCTTTTTATTGTTGCATGAATCATTTATTCTTTAAAAATAACTCAAAATAAAACGTGTCAATAACTGCTCGGTTAAGTGAAAATAAGGGCTTCCATAGAGTTATAAACCCTAATGTGGAATATCTTATTTTACTGTACACACACCATATCCGAAGCACAGTCCTAGTTTTGGAATTTAGTTGGCAAAAGTAAAAAAAGAAAAAGAAAAGAAAGTCGTCGTCCCCGGTACAGTAATGGTAGTAACAACTGTAACAAAAGTTCCATGCACATAAATAACAATTGTAAAATACAAAACAAAAACTTACAACTAAACGAAAAATAAATAAGTGTTTCATCTCACAACAACAGACTTTTGGCATTTTTGCATCTCTAGCTCTCTGCTCCCAGCCTGTGTTTATTAATTTGCTCTTGAAACTGCTTTCAGATAAGAACTAATTATGCGTCAACCACTTAGTTATTTCCCAGGGGTCCTTACACTGTGGGCTGGTTTGCAGGCAGGGCTTAACCCCCCACAAGTCACATTATTTACATATCCATTCCTCAAAAGCTTGTTTTTTTCACTTGCTGTGTCGTCCACTATTGCCTGCTCTGTCTTCACTCTTTCCACATCTACCTCTCTATGTTCTCTGACATGTCTCTTATCTTCAATCCCTGCACTAGACTATCCCGCCTCCCGCTGTGGCTGGGAGCACACCTTTGATTTTTTGGGGGGGGGCTCAGATTTGAATTGTAAATATAGTTTATGCCTGCAGATCTGACTTCTGATTCAGATTCATGCCAGCATATTAGACAATAACTCAGTGTTGTACAAATGGCCATTGTGCCTGTGGACAAGCACTGTTTCCATGTAGGTGAATCATGAAATGGTGGTGAATGTTTAAAAGTCTTCACAGTGGCATCCACAACAGGGAAAAAACATCCTGTTTAAATGAATAATACACAAAAGGACTAACCTTTCATAATGTTTGTGATGTCACAAATTGAATCCATCTTGTTAGGCTCCCGCTGAGTCTAACGGGCGAAACACATGGCTGCAGGGTGGTTTGAGGTTTTTGAGATTGTAAAATCGTGAGTAATCAATTTGGTTTAAAAAACAACTTTGTATTATTTAAGGCGCCTTTCACCCGCAAATGAGTGTTACAAAACCTGCAAAAGTCATTGGCCGACATGTTTACCTCACTGTACATCCCATACAATCCAATGTGAGCAGTACATGGAGCAGTACATGGAGTACATGGAGCAGTACATGGAGCAGTAGATGGAGTACATGGAGCAGTACATGGAGCAGTAGATGGAGCAGTACATGGAGCAGTACATGGAGCAGTACATGGAGCAGTACATGGAGCAGTAGATGGAGCAGTACATGGAGCAGTACATGGAGCAGTACATGGAGCAGTACATGGCGCAGTACATGGAGCAGTACATGGAGCAGTACATGGAGCAGTACATGGAGCAGTACATGGAGCAGTAGTGACACTTGCATCCATCACACACTTTGTCATTATTTGTCACAGTCTTTGCTGTGATTGGTTAGGCACAAATTTTGACTTATTTTATTTGACTTATTGTCATATTCCCACTCAATGTTGTACAAATGGCCATTGTGCCAGTGGGCAAGACACTGTTTTGATGGAGCAGTAGATGGAGCAGTAGATGGAGCAGTACATGGAGCAGTAGATGGAGCAGTACATGGAGCAGTACATGGAGCAGTACATGGAGCAGTCCATGGAGCAGTACATGGAGCAGTACATGGAGCAGTACATGGAGCAGTCCATGGAGCAGTACATGGAGCAGTACATGGAGCAGTACATGGAGCAGTAGATGGAGCAGTACATGGAGCAGTACATGGAGCAGTAGAGTAGAGCCGCTGCTCCTCCACGTCGAGAGGAGCCAGCTGAGGTGGCTCGGGCATCTGTTCCGGATGCCTCCTGGGCGCCTCCCTCGGGAGGTGTTTCAGGCATGTCCCACCGGGAAGAGGCCCCGGGGAAGACCCAGGACACGCTGGAGAGACTATGTCTCTCGGCTGGCCTGGGAACGCCTCGGGATCCCCCCGGAGGAGTTAGAGGAAGTGTCTGGGGAGAAGGAAGTCTGGGAGTCCCTGCTCAGACTGCTGCCCCCGCGACCCGGCCCCAGATAAAGCGGCAGAAGATGGATGGATGGATGGATAATTCAGTTGATCAATAATCGTGATTATTCACAATATAATCATAAGAACTAAAAAATAAGAATTGTGACAATTTTAGAAGCAAAATTATTCAGCTCTTTTATCCAAAAAACGGCATTTGAATGTCAAATACTTTTTATCTGGCTGTTTTTGTCACAAAATCTTTATTTTGTCAGGAACTTCCTGACAGGAATAGATTTTGTACTTGAGTATTAGTAACATGTTGGACATGGGAACAAAATAAAATTAAATAATTAATTAATTCATGGTCATGGTCTAATTAATTGTGAATAATCGTTAAATTGTCTTGTTGCACAAACATGTTATCTTTTAAAACCCTGTTCAGATTTTCTTTGGAGAATAATTTACTGGTAACACTTTATACTAATTACCTAATTCAACGAATATACTTTAGGCTTAACCTAATTAATACCCCAACCCAAACTCCTAACCAACCGCTTAATTAAAATGCATTCTTAACGTTAATTATGAATTAAGTCCTTGTTCATGCTGTATTAAGGCTATTTATTTACCTTTTGATTATGTGAAATATCTGAATTTCAATTTAAACCTGAGAAATACATTTCCCCCACAATATGATTTATTAATGGTGCACATGGATCTGCATTCTGCCCTGTACATGCAATGACCTTTGACCCTTAGATAATAGGGAAGTGCTGATGCTAAGTGCGTAATGGGCAGTCCATCAAACCCACCACGATAAACCGTCCAACGCCAACGTGCTCCATAAAGTCATCTTCAAAGCAATCTGTGCTGCTCTCATTGATAATGAATGAGACTCCTCGCTCTGCTTTAGTATTCAGAGCTGTCACTCAGCACCGGGCTGTTTGCTATTAGGCTCCACCGCACACTGCAGCACTGTCCTGCTGCCGTTCAGATGACACAACAACATTCTGTAATGGAGACGGGACGCGCAAATTACTATCGTCCACACAAAGGATTGTGCAGTGACTTAATAGATAAAAACTGCAATTGGCTGGACTGTACTTGTACTTGTGCATGAATCATTCTAGACTGAGGCCAGGAGCATGCTGGGTTTTTGTTGTTGTTTTGGTCCCAGATTTGAATTGCAAATGGAGTTTATGCTGCATATCTGACCTCTGACTTCAGAGGCCAGTGTATTAGAACACTGTTTAGAAACACCCAAAACACAAATGTTGACGCTCATATTCCCACTCAATGTTGTACAAATCGGTAGGGATGACAAGAATATTCAATTAAATGATAGAACTAAAGAATAATCGTGAATAATTTCCCACAATTATCATAACACTAAAGGTTGATATTGTGACATACTGTAGGTGAACATCCATGTGTAATGAAATAATATTCAATGTGTAATGGCCCGAATCTAGGGAAGCAAATATATTGTGACTAATAATAATAATATAAATATAAATGATCAGGTTCAACATTGGCAGACAAACCTCCTGAAAATACCCATTTCGAGCGATAACAATACTTTTAGTCTTACATGTTTCTATTTTTCTGTCTACTCTTTCCTCAGAGGGTCTCACAACGTTGTTGATTCAGCATAAAAATCAAACTATGCAACAGTCATTGGTCAATAAAGACAAGCAGATTGACCAACCTTCATAAATAAACAGATAAATTGACCCAGAGCATCTCTTTTTCGTCATGGAAGAACTCAATAAAACCCAGTGGGAAAAAGAGAAATCTTGTGGAGGAAGAGAGATCCACAGGCACGGACAGATAAGACTGATCATCAGATCCACCTCAAGTCTGTTGAGCTCAAAGCTGCTTTTACTATTTCATGCACTATTCTTTCCTTCCCCAGCAAAGGGTTTAAGCCACTTCATACAGCTGCCATGTCCTCTTTCACCCGTATTTATTTATCTTTTATTTGACTTAAACTAGACAGACTTTTATTCAATGTTGTCTAATAGAAAATATAGTCAAATCTATTCATTCAAAGTCCAAAACGTCAAGCTTTAATGACCGATTTAATGATCGGCTGTACGGACCTTTCCTCAAAAACAAATCAAGCTGATCAATGACGATTCGTAACCATTCAACCTTAAGTCAATTAAAACTCAATTAATTGCAAAACCTGATAGACTAACCAAAGCAGGGTGGCTCTCTCAAACACTACATTTACACTACATTTACATTTGCACAAGCACGTTGGGTGAAGACAATCTGAGCTGGGTGTTAACCAGTGTTTTCGAACCGACTGCACCACGAAACCGGCTCGATAAACAATAGTCGTTTTGTCCCTCTTAATTAAACACTGGAGCTCTGTAGAACGCTGCGGCGGCGTCTGAACCGCAGCGCTACAAACATTTGCCTTCTCTTCCTGCAGCTCCTTTATTTGTTTCAGAGTGAAGACCTCATTAAAGGAGGCGGGGAGATTTATGGGGCGGCATTAGCGCGAGGAAGGACGCACGGAGACAGATAGATGTGGTTGAAATAGAGCATCGCGATCTGCCATCTCCAGAGACGAGAAGTGCTGAGCCAGCGCGGCATATAAACAAATACATTAGGAACGGAGAAGGGGGGAAAGAGCGGAGGTGTGCGCAAAGAGAGGAGGACACTGTGGTGGAGGAAAAGAGGAGGGCGTAATGATCAGGGAAAATGTGATGGCAAAATGTGAACAAATCCAGGAGCGTTGAGACGAGAAGACGATATATGTTTGTAAAGCTAACACTATAGATGCGTGGGTTTGATTTTTACAGAAGATATTCTATTACACAAATAAATGCAGCCTTCATTTGATTGGTTTAAAACATGCGTGCACTTTTTGAATACATTTATTATATTATATTCTTATTTTCACATTCGGGAGAAGACTGAACTATAAACTGCTCAAAGTAAAACAAGAATCACATGCATTTACGAACATCATTGTAAACTAGGGTGTGTCAAAACATGTATATATTGTAAAACTTCATTTGTTATCAGTATCATTGGCTGCTACATCAAGATATTAAATTTTTTTGTTACATTTCACAAAGTTGTAGCTGCAACCGCACATTTATTGCTCATTTAGAGAAAGTAAAAATGTGTCTGTTGTGCAGTTGGCAGTGTTTTGATTAGTGAATGAAATATATCTCATAAACAGAACGTGGATATAGTAGTTAAGAAGAAGATTGTGTGGTAATGATCATTTATGAGGGCTTTATCACAGAATATCATGTACAATATATCAACTATCACATGTATCGTAGCAAATCGAAAGGGATTTTGATCTTACCAGAGCCACTTATTAACTGAAATGTAATGTAACATGTAGTGTTTGAATATGAAATGTCCTTGGTGCATTTTGCTTCCTTAATGTTAAATGTTTTGGAGGATTTTAGATATTAGTATCATTAAAACATGAAAATAAAGGTACATTTATTCATTGTCACTGGCTTAGGAGGTACTGCAGTGTGGGGCAAAGATTACACAAGATAAACTAGTGTTACAAGATATTTAGTTGTGTGGAGAGGATAATATCTTAATTAAATACTTGTGGCCATGACAAACTAGCTAATTGAGATTTCAAATTGCAATTTTGATTTGCTTGCGATTAACGAAGTGTTGTGACATGTAATATAGTGAGAGGAACAGGGACACACTCAGACAGACGTGTGGTTGGTGGGTTTTTGTGCTTGACTGAACAGAGGAACATTGATTTGACATGCAATTACTGGAGAAGGGTGAAAAGGAGCCAGAGCAGCGGGAGAATGAAAGAGCATTAAAGATATGGCACCGAGGTCAGTGACATGAGCTGATGCACCGGCGTCTGTGAGAAGGCCACGTGAACGCAGAGCCATTCACAACTTTCATTTCTTTTACTTTTACAATACTAAGTTGTTTTTATGCTACTCTAAAATACCACGGGTGAATGGACAAACTCTTTTATTCAAAGGATTATCTTCTCAATGCCAAAACGTTATTGAATAAATTGTATGCGTGTGAATGTGCTTCGTATTTAAACTAGATTTAAGCAGAATTTTGTTAATCATGTTTCAGAAACTCTAGTCTCGCCACATATTCCACATATTTAGAGCTTGTTTTTGTCAGCTTCATCAATAATTTATAATTTAGCATGAATAATTCGTCCTAAATTTCCAAGAAGAACTACAAAAACAATTTGTTCACTGAAATATTCAACACTGATTTTCTTTTTTTTCTTTTTTTTAGGAATGTATGTCAAATATCAATATATAAAATCAGTATGAAGCATCTCCTCTGTCAGGGTTGACTCTTCACTCTTGAGTGTGCTGGCTGCAGAATGAGTCGTAGTAGTGAGCGTGCTTCGTCCTCATAGCGACACGGTTTTTCTCTCCACAGACGGGCCCCATCAGACGCACTGGGCCCCGAGGCGAGCGGCCAATTTAAGTGCCAGTGTCGGTTTAACTCTTTCTGCTCTGTGACTCTCTGTCCGGCCGTTATGTGCTTCTGTCTTCAGCTCTGGGAAAGATCAATACATGTGAAATCTGCTGAACGTTTCCTCTCACTGTCGCTCAGTTTAAGGTCTCTGTGGCTGTAGTCGCTGTACTCGGACTCACGCCTCACTATGAGACCAGACTGTGGCTCCAAAAGCCTCGCAATGGATCTGCCTAAGCTGTATCTCAGTAGATTTGATATTTGTTTAACATAATTGCAGCTTTATCGTTTTCAC
Organism: Eucyclogobius newberryi; assembly: GCF_026437365.1. NCBI lineage: Eukaryota > Metazoa > Chordata > Actinopteri > Gobiiformes > Gobiidae > Eucyclogobius > Eucyclogobius newberryi. The sequence goes on along the minus strand of NW_027315801.1, from coordinate 10,203,850 downwards.
ACAGATTTTATTCTAGTCTACCTGTACAAATATAATCTTTACAATCAGAAACATTTAGCTATTTTTGCCCAACTTTAATAAAACTAAAAATATCTTACCACTTCTTTTTTCATCTGGTTAATATATACAATGTGTGATCTACTGTGGATGAATAAGGTTTGTCTAAGTCCATTGTATTTACTATGTGTTTCCTTTCCCTCTTTCCCAGTCTAATCTGTGTCATTCTAATTGGCAGGTGCGAGGTAAGGAGCTGTCCCGTCTGTCCAGAGACCCCACCCTGGAGCTGAGGGACCCTGCTCTGGCCCACATCCTGAGGAGGGGCCCACGCAGACGGACCGGTCTGGCACCTGCCCCCAGAGTCCTGGGCCCAGTGACCATGGGCATGGCCGACTGTGTGGACAGCTGCACCCAAACCGACATCAGCTTCCAGCACATGATGGCACTGGGGCGGGGCAGCCAGCACCCCTGTGGAGCCCCGCCCCCTCCCAGCCCTCCTCCGTCTCCGCCCCTCCCACCCCTGCTGGACCCTTATCTGCTCAATGACCTGTGAGTGGAGCCGAACATGCTCCCCTGATGCGCAACATGTTTACATTGATATTGATTCTGGGAAAAGGAGCTCTAAAAATCAAATGCTTTAAAAAAAGAAAAATATTTTGTCAAACCAATCAAGAATATATACCAGTGTTGGATACAATAACAAGGTATCCAGTAATTACAATAAATGTGCAGAAACCTGCTATTAGCCCACATTGAGCCTAGTCTAAATAATAAAAATACTATTTAAATGAGAAGTCTCATCCTTTTTCCCTCGAAGAACTAAATACTAAAGAATACTACAGAACTAGAACAACCATCACTATAACAATATATACAATAATAACCACAACAATGACAAGTCTTAGGGTGCGGTCTCACTTGTTTGGACTGGTTTAGTTTAAGTGCGCTCTGGATCAGGTGAACACAGCACACTTAACGTGTTTAATCGTACTTCAGCAGAGTTCACTTCTGCTTTAGTACGGATGATATGAAGTGGACTCTTAAGTGTGAAAGCCCTCATGCCACGCCCGTTTGCCGATGCCTGATCTCGTCAGCTCTCGGAAGCTAAGCAGGAGATGGCCCGGTTAGTTCTTGGATGGGAGTGCTATGTCTCACTAGAGGATACAGTATGTTGTTTTGTCCTTAGGCAAGACACTTCCCTCACATTGCCTAGTAAAGCGCTTTGAGTGAAGGTGGAATAATAATAAGAATAATATATGCAGTTAATGCCTATATCCATTAATCAGCACACAAGTTCTACAGTACATTATATACATCTACAATAATAACATGTGATGAAGGAGGTGAGAGTTACTGAATTGTTGTGCATTTGATACAAAAGCGATCAAGAAAAACAGAGGTCTTAAAACTGTACATTTTGTTGTTTAGCTTTGAGCCAGAGTACTACGACCCTGCAGACTACCTCGACATCACTCAGCATGAAGTGGACCGACAGGACGACCTGGAGTACGAGGTGGGCGACTCACACAAACACTTCCCGTTCCTGTTGTGTTTTCACTGCTCACCTCGCTTCCTCTGTGTGCTTCTTCTTCAGGAAGTGGAGCTCTACAAATCTCGACAGCAGGACAAGCTGGGCCTGACCGTGTGTTACCGAACGGACGAAGAGGAGGACCTGGGCATTTATGTGGGAGAGGTGAAAACAGCACCTGAACAAAGTCTGAGATTACACTGTGCATCTTTAGAATAAAATGTTTTTCCTCAAGGTGAACCCCAACAGTATCGCTGCAATAGACGGACGCATTCGCAAAGGAGACAGAATCCTGCAGGTACTTTGCGTTATTCTGTATTAAATAGCAAAAAGGGTTTATAATATTACGTGGTCAGTCTTCTTGTACATTTAAAAAGACACAATTTCTTTAGCCTTTTGTCGACGATCGCCCTGGTAGCTGAAGGGTGAAGGAGAGGAGAGAGCGTGTATCTATATGAATAACTTGTGGTGGCGATTACTTCATTAGCAAAGGTAGAACATGGTAATTTCAATCCAAAAAGTCCAGATTTAGAATGTAAAATTATTATAGATTATGTTGTAGTAACACATTTATCAAAAGAAAAACTTGGTTACAGTTGTTTTTTCTTCCAGAAGGGGGCTAATAGATCTTGAGAAGCTCTTTTTAATACTAAAATATCAGCTTTTAACATGTAATTCCCGTTGTGTCCATGTGAGTAATGCACCAAGACTGTGTAACCTTTTACTTCAACACAGTTCAAAATCCCTGCTAATCTTACTTATTCCTTTAAATTAAAAATGTTTCGACGTCTATTAGAAAATGAGACATTTCGACAAAGTCTTGGACATTAATGACCACGGAATTGCATTTTAAGACGGCAACCTTTTGGTGAATGAAGTCATTTCATCGGCGCTGCCCTCGGTGCAAAGGGTTTCATGGTCCTCCGATATCGGGCATTAGCTCAGTTTCCCTTCTCTTTCAGATAAATGGAGTGGACATTCAGAACCACGAGGAGGCCGTGGCTATTCTCACCAGAGAAGACAGCACCAACATCTCCCTGCTCCTCGCTCGCCCCGAGATAGAGGTGAGAAAGCGGGACATGCAGCCTGTATGTTTATTACATTATGTTTCTATCTAAAGCTTAAAGAAGACAAATTATGCTTGTTTTTCTGGCCATTTTGTATTAAAACATCGCATATATAGATCATTATTTTACATTTTGTTGATTATAAACAGCAATTTTTATGTATATTTGAATTCACATGTTTTTATTGTTGAAAAATGGCGTCATGACATTTTTTTTATTAAAATGACATGTTTAAATGCTTATACTCAAAGGGAATCTTATTATATAGAATGGTGGACAATAAATTCAATGTTTTTATTTTTATTTTCAGTGTGGTGCATGTTCACTATTGGGTAAAAAAAAAGGGGCAAACATTCACTCACAGGTCATTTTCTTAGACTATCCCAGAAAATATAGCAAATCTACCCATAATGTATATAATCCGTTGCTTGTGCCATCGGGAAATATTCTTCTCTGACATTGATGGATATTTGTAGTTTAATCACTCGAGTAATGATTATTTGTGTAGTCGGGGTTGGTTGTCTAGAATGGGACAGATGCTGAGAGGACACATTTGTCTTTAGGAACAAGAGTCTTACTAACCAGAATAAACAAAAATAAGAGTGATTCCGCAACACCTGGAAATCAGTATTTACCAACTCCATAAACCAGGGAGTGTGTTTCACCATTTTATCTGCCGTTTGCTGCAAAGTCACTGGTGTTAAAGAACATGATGAGAGCACAGATACGAGCGCAGGCGGGAGAAGACAAATCGAGCTTCCTCTGGCTGTGCTAACATGGCCCCAGCTCTGTTCAGCTCAAGGTCACTCCTCCTACGACAGACAGGGGGGGCTCTGGAGCACAGCGGCGCCCTTTCAATAACAGCCCACTGTCAAATAGGTGCTTTCATGGCCTAGAATTTAAGGATAACATTTCTGATGGATGACATGGGGCAGTATTCGCCTGCTCTGAGGATCCAGCACTATTATAATACACAGATGTTGATTATTAATATTTTTGGTAGGGATTTAGGTCCACAATCAGACGATGATCCTTTTATGGCTAATCAAGCCTCAGTGATTGAATGATACCAAGTTATAATGTATGATTATTAAACCTTAGATCATTTGTGCTGACTTAAAATGTACTCTTTTTCCAGTTTCTGTTGGAATCATAAACTCTAAATGATATATGACTAATGTACATTTTGACCAGGGCTACAACAATTAATCAATGTGACTTATCAACTACAACTGTCGTATTTTGATCTTCGTAATCGTTTCCTGGACTATAAAGACTATTAGACACATATGAAAAGACCTTTTTTATCTATTTATTTACCTTTATTTAACCATTGAGATCGAAACGTGTTTTACAAGGGTTTATGAGACTATGAGACTATGTCTCTCGGCTGGCCTGGGAACGCCTCGGGATCCCCCCGGAGGAGTTAGTCCCCCCGCGACCCGTCCCCGGATAAAGCGGCAGAAAATGGATGGATGGATGGATGGATAACAAAGACAGTGGCATTATTAAACCAAAATGTATAAAGAGAATAAACAAATACAGATTTTTTTATCAGTAATCCACTGTATTTGAAAATATTCTCTGTCTAGAAGCCTTCAGTTATAAGATAAGATAAGATAAGATATTCCTTTATTGTCCCACATGGGAAAATTTCATTGATGCAACGCAGGAAGATACAGAGGCAGATACAGAAGAAAAGAACAGATCACTTATAGGAAGTTTGAAAAACACTTTCAGTAGAAGATCTCCTATAAACAAAAACTCCCATAGACAAAACCTCCCATTACCCAACAACGGATGGAGGGGAAAAATTATAGAGATAAAAATAAATAAATAAATAAATACATAAATACCATTGCATGTGATCACGACAGTAATTGCACATGAATATGTTTCACGACGGCACATGGATTGCACATGAATTTCACAGTAATTGCACATGAATCACGACAGTAATTGCACATATGACGGAATTGCACATGGTTAGGTCAGTATTGCAGCAGCAGGAAGGAAAGACCTGTGAAACCTTTCCTTCACACAGCGAGGGTGGATCAGTCTCTCACTGAAGCTGCTCTCCAGAGCGGAGAGAGTGTCCTGCAGGGGGTGAGACTCATGGTCAAGCATAGATGTGAATCTAGCCAGGACCCTTCTGTCCCCCACCTCCTGCACCTATCACATCTCAAACTTTATTTGGTTAATTATGTATTTAAAAGTTGACAATCGCACTCAAGGATCCTCTCTAGTTCCATATTGTCTTTATGTTGTAGCTAAAGCCGTCTGATACTTATAGGAAGTTCACAGTTCAGTTGGTTAAAGGTGACTGTCACTCAGAACGTAGAGGGGGCCGACCACTGAAGCTCAACACTTTGAAGCTCGCTGTGGATCTGGAAGTACATTTTTCATTCATCTTTTCCATAGCACTTTTCAAAAATTCAAATATTAAGCGTTTGAAGTCACAACAAAGGCAAAACTGCTCTGTCCAAAAAACAACACATTCACTGTAACTAGTTGGTTTTAAACTCTTTGCTGCGTCCCACATGTTTTACTCACTTCCCTAATGCATTCCAAACATCCTAATTATTCACTGTGATGAGTTTATCAAGCGCTTTTCTCACATTTCATTGTCAAAGACCAGAGTTTAACAAACATTAGCATGCTACCAGCGCACATCGGTCTCATTTTCACCCTTAAGAGCTGCTTTTACAATACATCCGTGCTGGGGCTAAACATATTTTAATCTATTACCTAAAAAAAAATATGTGTAGAGCCCCTTTAAGTTTCAGGCTCTTGTAGTCTTTACCACAAAGCTGATTAACACAGAGCAAGCTTTGAAACTTTTAATATGATTGCATTTCTGAACATTTAAGGAGGAAATTAATTCGAAATGTACTGCAGGAACCAAGTGGTGAGCGGTAGAAGGAGAGGGAAGTGTGTGTCACAATATAACTATCTCTCCAAGGTCACGTCACGATTGGATTTAAAACTGATTTATGGTCCAGCACTAAGTCGACATATGGGGCCTGTTCAAGTGGGTTTTCATTCAAAGTTTGTAGCTGCGGGGAGCGGAGTGAGAACATCTGTATTCAGACCACAAGTGCAGACGGAGCTAGAGGGCACATTTAAAAACCATCTCATTAACAGTCTAACACACAAGCGCATCAGACCGTTGAAGGGACGTAGAAAAATGGACTTAAATTGACTAAGAGACAACACTGAGAGGCTATAGGGACGCTTTGCTCTTTTGCAGTTTGGATTTTATGGACACGAATCCCCACAACCGCGGCTGTAAACAATGAACAACACGTCGTATTAACACTAACACTGTCTGGAAAGCTCGCAGAGGCTCAAACAAATCAAACATCGCAAGGCCTGACATAATATATTACTACGGCAGGGGCTTCACGAAAGGCTGCACTGAGAGAGAGAAGAAGAGGGGGGAGCAAAAACACACATGCAGAGATTAAAGACGGAGCTGTCGAGGGAGAGAGTGAACTAAAAAGGACGTCGATGAGTGGAGAAAGGAATAATCAATATGTAGTTACACAGTCGGAGCACAGTTTTCCAGTGGAACAGGGTAATTAGACAAGGGTTCATGAGCGCTAACGGGGTTCTTCTGAGCACGACTGGTGTTAGTGACAAATATGATCAATTTTTCAATATTGTTATTTTTTTCTTCTTCTGTGAACTTTGGAATACTTTGCAAGCTTAATCATGTCCTTATGTTATTTTAGAACTACTCAATCATAAATTATAAGTCTAATGATTGGAAATTAACTCGAGAAGTAATCCGATTATTGAAATAATGTGAACTGCTGGTGTGAGTGATTTATTTCTTCATATAGTTATTTTTAAATTGTGTTTTTGATCATCAGGTTTCACTTTTGTTTTTGAACACACACAAAATCGTTATTGTATTGTTATCACAATATTACAATTTCAAACTTGATTTTGATTCTAAGACAAATGATCAATACTCAATTTCAAAATTCTAATAATAAAAGTAATTCCATCCCCAAAAATCCATTTGATACCAATTCTGATTTAAAGTCCAAGTTTGTCCTATTAAGTGTCATTACTTCAGTATCTGGATGGCCTTTTTTGACAACCCTAATTTGAATAGGGCTTTTCTTCCTGTATTGGTCACACAAACGAACCAATGGAACAACGGCAGTGTTTGTAGTTCCAGTAGCAGAGATTTACCAAGCTTTACATTAGAGGGCAAACTATATTCTGTATTAAACAAATAATTAGTTTAGGCAATTTATTGTATTGGCTATTGTATGTGATGTTGAACAAGTGACTTTATCTGGGTACTATATTATATAGTATAGTATTATATGTGTTATCACTGGGCCCCTCTGTCTATGTGACTTATAGAGCCAATACTACCAGAGAGTTTTGGATAAAATGATATCAGTGATATTTACTTACTGTTGTATTGTTTTGTAACTATATATTTTTGGTCTTTTCTCTAGAATGGAAATCACTTGGACCAAGAAGAGCTGGACTTGGAACCTCTGGACAATGCAGCTCATTTATCTGAAGACCAAAATGTGAGAAACAGCAACACCAAACAGTGCACTGGAGAAGGGGGCTCTGCAGGAGCTGCGATCGTGGGGGAACACTCTCGAAGCAGAGACGCTCCTGTTCTGATGCAGACTGTGCTGAGCAACAGTCAGGAGCTGGACAGTGGCGTGGGACGCACAGACGAAAGCACCCGATATGAAGAGTCCTCTGAACACGACCTGTTGGGAGACGATCACACCAGCGCCCCAAACACCAACGCCACCAACACACCAGGAAGTATGCGCAGGTTCTTCACCCATCGAGCAGACACGCCTCCTCTGCTGCACTCGCAGGAGTTGCAGTTCAGCACAGACTCTCTGCTGGGCCTGGAGGCTGTGAGTGCCGGGTGGGCCGAGCAGATGGACAGAGGCTACGGAGCAGACCCCATGATGAGGACCATGATGATGCCGGGGCTGACGGAGGAGGAGTGTGAGAGGTACAAGGAGCTGCTGGAGATCAAGTGTTACTATGAAAAGAACTGTAATGGGGAGGGAGACACAGAGGAGGGCGGCGTGCCCCTGGACGTCAACAGGAACGAAAGCCTCTCGCAGCATGAACTGGCTCTGCTCGAGGAGGAGTTACGACACCTGGAGTTCAAGTGCCGTAACATCTTGAGGGCACAGAAGATGCAGCAGCTGAGGGAGCGCTGCATGAAGGCCTGGCCCCTGGAGGACAAGTCCCCTGGACTCGGGGCTGGACTTGGTTCTGCACGTTTGGACACTAGTGCTACTTTGTCTGACATAAACGAGATCCCAGAGAGGGATCGCTCTGACAAGGACAGTACAAGTGCCTACAACACTGGAGGAGAGAGCTGCCGCAGCACCCCTCTTGTCAGTGAGCAGTACCCCGCCAACTCCACCCAGAGCCTGCAGGGGGGCGGAGAGGCCCCTGTGTCACCTGGAGACCAGCTGCCACCTCTCACCTGGCAAAGAGCGGACAGAGAGAACAACCTGTATTCTCCTCAGTTTCACAGAAGAGGAGCAGAGGCCAAGCCATCCAGCCCTGCATTTAAAGTCCGCTCTTTGTCCAGAGATGGCGCCAGACGAGGATCTGATGGAGCAGTGAAGCGCTCAATTAAAACCAATGGGTCCTTTGAGAGGACAGGGGGGCGCAGTGCAGAGAACAGCCCTTACCTGTCCCGCCGACAGACTGAGGCCCTGCCCCCTCAGCGCTTCCTGAGCTGTATGCAGCTGAGGTCTCCACCCAGCTCCCCTCAGCTGGGACTGTCCAGAGACGAGAGCGTGTGCAGCGGGGAGGCCAGCCCCATGAGCCTGGGCAGCACCTGTAAGGACGTCCCACACACAGCAAGCACTCTACCCTTACCCCTGTCGCCCCGCATGGAGTGGAAGGTGAAGATCCGCAGTGATGGCACACGGTATGTGGCCAAGCGACCTGTGAGGGACCGACTGCTAAAGGCTCGGGCCATGAAGATCAGCGAGGAGCGGAGCGGCATGACGACAGATGATGACGCTGTGAGTGAGATGAAGATGGGACGCTACTGGAGCAAAGAGGAGCGCAAACGACACCTGCTGAAGGCACGAGAGCAGCGCAGGCGCAGGGAGTTCATGATGCAGAGCCGCCTGGACTGTCTGCGAGAACGTGAGCGAGAGCAGAGCACTGGACAGGAGGGGGCGCCATCTCCACAGCTGCCCTCCTCTATTCTAGAGCTGTGCCATCGCAGGAGTATGAAGAAACGCAGCCGCAGGATCCTGGACAATTGGATCACCATCCAGGAGCTGTTGGCTCACGGGACGAGGTCTGAAGACGGGACAAAGGTCTACAACCCTCTGCTGTCCGTCACCACAGTGTAATCTCAAACATAACACCAGCAAACGAACAGAAACAGTTTGAGATGAAACAGTCCAAATGAAGCCATCATAGCACTGAAGTGGTGCTATACTTACAATCAGATGAACTTGAACCGTAAACCGCTCCACCGGCTTAAAGGCACAGAATTATGCATTTAGAATAGCATTCCTCGTAGATAATGCTCTTTTTTGTTTTAGTGGCAGACTCTAGCTGAAGCTTGATGTTTTAGATGCACTGCACTGAGTTATCATTGCACATCTTAAAATACTTCATGCAAAGAACTAAGATGACGGGCTTAAAGCTTATAGACTCATTTGCGCATTGGTAATATGGTCAAGTTTATGGTCAATTCAAGCACATTCCGTGTGGTTACAACATTGATGACAGTTTTTTGTTGTTTTGGATCTAAACCTGCACATGGAAAAAACCTTGATTTGTTATATTATTCAAATATATTTAAAATATCTAAAAATCTGCTATACATAATAATAGAGTAGTAGAATGATGCTTTAAAGCAGCTTTATTTGCAATTGAAGGGGAAGCACTCAAGGAAGCAGCGCCATCTGCTGGAAAACCTTAAACACCACACAAACATTGAGCACAATACTTCAAAAGCCAATAAAGCAACTGTGAAACAATTCCTGTGCCATAAGTGCTACAACCTCAGTCCAGTGTCACTGAGAATGTACCTCTGACACAGATGTTTTTTGTAAAGCACAGCTCACAAACTCTAAAACAAGACGGGCTAAATCACAGATATAATGGCTATCAAATAACTATCAAATCATCTTATAAAGCGCTTTTCAATATTTGTCCATTACTCGTTCACTCTGCTGTAATATTCACATCTGCCCAGGGGCAGAGTGATAGAAGTGTGGCTGCTGGCCGCCATCCATCACCACATTGACTGTCACACATGGCAGAAGTGAAGGGCTGGGCAACATGGTCCATAGCAATTTTATTTTAACTGATTAAAAAACTATTTAAAATGGCTTTAAATATTCAGTACTTGAACAAAACATGACAGATTTTAATTATTGCCATTTAACATTCGTTCATTCTCTACAGCTTGGGCCCCATAGGGAGTGTCTACAGAGCCGCGACGCCGAAACTGCTAGGCTATTTCGTGCCGCGGCTCCTGAGCTGGGTTATTTGACCGCGCCGCGGCTCTGTAGCCACGGCCTTTCCCATAAGGGGTCGTGGTTGACAGGTCCCTGTGACTTTGGGCCTTAGGCGGGGTACACGCTGGACAGAGTTAACACAAACATAGACAACTATTCACGCTCACTTTCCTTCACAGGGGGCAATTTCTAGTTGACTTAACACCTGCATGTGTTTGGATAGTGAGACAACCCCCCACTATTGAACACTTTTCATCCTCCAAAGTCTGGGCCTCTTGTTTAAAAAGACCCAAGCTGATCATTCACGATTAAAACTGTATTCATTGCCCAGCCCTAGTGAAGTGTCTTGCAAAAGGACACAACCGTTTGCACTGGTGCCATTGCTCCTTTTTTCACTACAAGAGGTTTCCAGTTCTGACTAACTTCAGAGCTCAGAGATTCTCAAAGTGATTTGGTCTTTTTAGTCCATCCAAATGACAAAAGTAACCTTTTAGCAACGACTGAACTAAACACAGCTAAGGCAATTCTGAGTTTTCTGCATGTTTGATGTGGAGCCAAATGCTTTTTACATTGTTGTTAATGTGGACGTGACTTTCTATAAATGCTTCAAACTGTAGCATAGACTAATGTAGTGACTTTGTTAAATGTCGTGGTGTCCAGTGTCTGCTATTTAACACACTTTTCTATTGCGAATACATAATCTAAATAAAAATGGATATTAAATATGTGTGAGTTGATTATATGCAATAACGACACAACATTCCTAAACAATTCTAAACCTTTATTTTCCAACAAGTGTGAAAGAAACATTAAAATGGAAAACTTTTTACACAAAGTCACGACAGCTGTGTCATTAATATCCATAATAATATTAATATAATAATTTGAACTCAGAAAGGACAAATACAGTAAAGTTTCTATGGTCTTCCAGAGAGCAGAAAATAAAGGTCAAATAAAATAAAACAAGTGTAAAGCTTAAAAAAAAATAACATATTAAGGGGAAGGGAAGGGGGATTGGATAGAGGTTCAGATAAGTCTGAGAAAGTAGCACCAAAAACAAGAATGCCTGCATTTAACACTTCCCAAATAGTTTATAACCCACTTTAAACAAAATACATGTCTCCGTAAAATAACTTTAAATCAAGATTGACTACAACTCAAGTGTGAGGATGGTTTATTTTTGAAGATCAGCTAAAAAAAACAACTGCTGAACCTTGGCTGAAGTGTCCTGGCCACACGCGAGCGATTTCCCCGACTCCTGCGTGGGCCGATACAAGAAGATACTGCAACAGTCGAAGTGAGCCAGGCTGGAACTAGCTTTTAATACAGTTGTGAAAACGTCATACTGACCTCAGAAACAACTCAACACACAATTACAGAAGGTCCGGCATCTGTCCAAGAGTCCTAATATGTCCACGGAAGAGGAGAGGGACAGTGGAGCGGGCAGAGTAATACAGTGTGAAATATGAATGATATGGAGTGTACTTTAGGAGACGTTTTGCTCCGGTAGTCATGGAAAAATGGACAGGGTTTTATGAGCAGGGTGCATGAGGGTGTCCCGTGTCTTTCCTTAAACTTGACACCGTCTTCTAGCGTTTAACGTGTTGTCCCAATAAATATAGAGCTCCAGTGCATCACAAAATCTGGAAAATAGAAGCAATAAACAAACATACAGTAAATTTCATTATTGTTCAATAAATGGCTTTACACTGCATTAGGGTTATTAAGTCAGTAGTTTCAATATGATTGTTTTGTAGCAGTGTATCATACGTAATTTCAAAGAACAATTTAAATAAAAACATTTTAGATGAGAATATAATAAACACTCATGGGTGTCGAGTGGGTGATGAAATACTGCTTGTATTGTGCTTTCTTCTCACCGCCTGTAATAATATCATGAATTAATGTAATGTCAATGTTTGTTATATTTATCCAGCCGCACCCAAAATGGCATACATGTAGTGATTATGCCTGCCCCATCTCAAACTACAAGCTCGTAAAATGTCCTCTTATATGACCTGGTCTATAAATGGCCTTAAGCTTGTCATTACCTCCGGATGCATGTAGACTGCAGCTGGGGGAAGGGAGGGGCAGGTTTTCTTTGACTCTGAGGCGTCGGCCCCGTCCCTGTTCGAGCCCCTCGGGCCCTTGCGTTTCCTTTTGTCCTTGGGACGACCACGGTTGCTTCGCCGCTGCTCCGCAAGCTCAATCTACAAAAAACCAACACAAGAAATTGCATTAACTTTAATATCGCCATTTCACACATACAGTATTTTATGACGTGTCTAACCTGAATTAAAGTGTGCAGTGTGTCTGTGGGTGGCTCCGAGGCCGCTTGTAGGACCCTGTAAAGGATGTTGGTCTGGTCCAAAGCCACCTCAAGCAGATCTCCTTCCAGCAGTAGTGCTTCCAACTGCCCCCTAGTGGCTGGAGAGAACTCTACAACAGGGCCTTTCAGAGAGGGAAGGAGGGGCAGCAGAGACCCCACTCCTGAAAAAGATAAACACCATTTAGAGCTCCGCCTCAGCACATATTACACATGTATAGTTGTAGAAGTCATCAATACTTCACCTTCACTGGACTTCTGGCTGAGACCATTTTCAGACTGGGAAAAAACAAAACAATAGAAACTTAAATGTGTACTCACAAAGGGACACAAAAGCTACAATTATGTCTGGGGTTTTACCTTTACACCGTTCATTTCTTTTTTCTTTGGCGACTCATTGGTTAAATCTATGACTCCATCGTCGTCAGGTTCTTCCGAGTCAGACAGAACGATCACTGTGCCGCCTTCTGGCTCCTTTTTCAGCTCAGTCTCCTTGTTGGCGTCGCTTTGCAGAGTGTCTTTGAGTTCCTGCAGCCGCTCCAGAGCCTGCTGTATCTCCGTGCTCTCTAGCGCCTCCTTGGCTCGGCCCTGCCAGGTGATGGCCCGCTCTGTCAGACACTGCAGCGCCTCGCCTTCAGGAAGCCGCACTGGCAGCCTCTGTAGAGCCACGAGTAATGCCAGGATGGTCTCGAGACGAGGCCGCCTCGACCTCTGGCACTGCGGGCAGAGGAAACGCGTGTCCCAGTCCCACCAGCAGAGGGTGTTAAACTGTTCTGAGGGGAGCAGCGAGGGGAAGGAGACACAGCCTCCGTGAAACCAGTCCTTACAAAGATGACAGCGCAGCTGAGGGGCACGAGCTCTGCCCCCACAAACACACACAGTCTGAGGGCCACCGCTGCCGTTCTCCTTCACAGAGTTCTCGGAGTGGTTGGATAAGTCTGTTTCAATGACACTGTCCCAGCCACCGTTCTCTTTCTCCTCCTTGTAACATGACACACCAGATTTACACAAGTTTAATTTCTGTAACCTCAGAAGAGCCTCCTTTTCCTGGTGCTCCCCTTCTTTGAAAGCCAATACCTGATAAAAGAAAAACAAATCTGGTCTCAATAAAAAGTAAAGGGGATGTTTTAAAATGATACATTCATTCAGCATACAATAGCTGCAGGATCTCTCAGGTCCTGCGCCGAAAGGCCTAAAGTGTTGTTATCTGTATCGTCCAGAGGGTCCTCCATGGGCTCCACGTGGTCCCGCTTCTCCCGCCTCTTTGCACACGGACATAAAACCTGCAGCGAAAACATCAATGTTAAAATAATACATGCTTGTCACGTTACACTCCTGCTCGTCTTGATCCTTTACCTCGAGCAGACTATGCTGAGTGCTTTTCTTAAGGAAGGTCTTGCTGGCTTTGTCCTTCCACGAGTGAGCGCTGGTCACTTGTAGTTCAAGTTGCCTAAGCTCATTCATAAACACGGGCAAATCCCGTCCAATCGCCACAAGACCCTCGAGATCATCTAGACATGGATAATGCTCCCCGTTCTATAAGAAAGAACAACAATTTTCATTATCTGCAGAAAAGAAACATTTTCTAGATTAAAAGGAGCATCTCTAAATATGTACCTGAATTTCATCCAAATCTGTGACCCAGGCTCGAGCTCGTGTTAAGCAGGCCTGAAGAGCCATGATGTTGGGCAGCTTCACTGGAATAAGTTGAGCTTCATTGACTATCGCCTCCAGGGTGGAGAGAGGGTGTTTTTGTCTGTAGAATCAAAACAATATGTTCAAGGTTTTTGACCATGTAAGAAAACTAGCGCAACACTAAAGGCTGGAGGCAGTTTCTGCAGTTTAAAGGATCTTACCTTTGTTCCAGACAGATCTGAGCCTTCTCCTCCCAGCGCTCAGCGATGGTGAGCAGCTCCTGCAGCTCTGCCATGGCCGTCTCCACGGAGACACTCTGAGGTACATTACAGCCAGCCTCCATCAGGCTCCGGAGCACAGGCAGAGTCACCTCCTGCCGCTCGCCGCTCTCTGTGCCCAGAGTGCAGCGCACGTCTGCCAGCCAGCGGCCCTGCTCCTTCAGCCCGCGCAGCTGCTCACTTTCTGGGACAGTCACAGGCAGTGTCTCCCCCTGCTCCAGCAGCGCCTGGAGCTGCTCCGCCGGAGGAGACTCTTTCCTCCAGTCCCTACTGTTGATAAAGGTTTGAGCCAACTGCTGGAAGGACTCCACTGTTTGTAGAACCACCTAAAAGTGAAAATACACTTTAGATAGAGATCAGCAGATGTTCAATGTTCAGACCACCAACTATTTGGATACTGAAAGTAAATTAAAACTTTTAAAAACTAATTTGTATCTACAAAGTAATACCTTGACTTCTTCTAACTGGTTCACTACACCGGGCAGATTCTGCATTGTTTCCACCAACAACGTCAGCTCTGCCGCTGACATTTTGTTTTCACTGCAAAACAAAGGAAAAATGTTAGAAACTGAAACCAGCCATTGTCCATAAGCGTAGGTGAAGAACTGACCCTGTTTTTGAGAAACTGAGCAGGTCTGCACTTTTCTTTTGACAGTGCTCAATGTCATTGAGAATTTTATTGAGTTTTCGAAGTAGTTCATTGTCAGGAAACTTTTTCTCCCTGGCCTCCACTTTCAGTTTCTCCAGAACTTCGGTGTCTGTAATTACAAAAAAGTGAAGCATAGTCCATTCTCATAATCCATGGAGTTTCATTTCTTACCAATCTTGTTTCGTTCTTCCTGTTCCAGTGCCTCTTTAACTCTGCTGGCCCACGAATCAAAGGACTCAGAGCGAACCTTTAATCGGTGCAACATGGCCAACAACTCATCCAGCGTGTATCTGTATCTGTGAGAAGAAGACACAATAAGTTTGAGCTCGAGCCTCAATCTAAACAGAAGAAGACTCCCAAAGGTGCTCAAACCTGAGGTAGAGTTTATCAGTGGGGCAGTTGCACAGGTCCTGAGTGTGGTACAGACACACCAGCCGCTCGGGGCAGTTCGAGCAGGCGAGGGCCGACAGGAAGCACGTGGTCTTACAAGTATCACACTGTCGCTCATCGTCCGGTAGAAGCTCGAACGCCTCCCGCTCTGCCTCAGTGATGCCCTACAAAGGACAAATGTGCGTTAACGCTGAAGTAAGGCTGACTTTATTCTTTATTATTCAAACAAAACAATAAGGTGAATGACAATTTAATATCAACCATAGCCAATTCTTGAGATTAAATTTACAGAGACCATTTTGAGTACTTTTGCAAACAACTAAATATTCTTTCTAAATGGTGAAATTTGTCATTGCTCTGACACTCATGGACAAACAAATTAATGCTTAATGCAAATTAACACCAAAATATTTATACTATAACTGTGATATCATGTAAATTCAATTCAATGTGCTGACTTTAACCGAAGATTTAGACAATTTTAGAAGCCATGTTAATTTTGACAAGGAGTTTTAATTTTAGTCAAGATATAGTCAAATAATTATTCCTAATTTTAGTCAACAAAATGCAATGCTATTTAGTCAACTAAATCCATAATAGTTTAGTCAGCCAGATATATTTTTTGTTTTACAATTCAAATTGCACATCATATACACTTTTAATGCTCTGATCTGGGGCGCTGGGATTGGAAATTTGATCTGGTCTCCACTTTATTAAATGTATGTTTAGTTTTAATTATTCAAAAAAATCTGTACATTTAGTCGACGAGAGGTTTTTATATTGTTTAAGTCAGTAAAAGTATGACATGTTTTAGTCGACTAAATCAATCCTGGATGAAGTCTATAAAATGTGCTCCTACCCTTTCCATCAGTGCCTTCCTGAGCTTCCGCTCTTCCTGAACGAGGATGAACATCTCTCTGTGTGTAGCTGCGGCCATGTTGAGGTCTAGTTTATCCGGACACGTTGCCATTTTACAGGTGAGCTCCTCGTGGGAAAACACGCAGTACCTCCTGAGATGCCTGTAATGCTCGATACAGGAGCGACCCGCCGGCAGCTGGGGAAACAGACAAGTGTGAACTGTTGTCGAAAAACTTGAATCGGATCGCAAAAATCTGCACTCTCTTACCCAGTCTGCCGTGCAAAAGTTGACCGCCTCTGCAAAGTTGTAACCCTGATTAAAACCGCTGTGGTACGCTCTGGGGAACGTGATGACAAACTCTCCTGCACATTGATTAGTGCGCACCACCTGCAAAACCACAGCGTCAATAAACAGAACTCTACACAGTGTGACATGAGAACTAAAGATGAAACTAGAACCAAATACAGTCATATCGTGCCACAATAATATGGTGGGCTGTCGCAGTATTTCAAATTACAAGCTCCTTTGGTTAAATGCATTGTTTTATTGTTTTACTACAATTTTGTTTCGCTTCTCCAGAATATTTAAATTAATATCTGTAAATGATCATGGTACTGTAGGTACTGTAAGAACTGGATAATGTTGCGTCACTAATGAACACTCACCGGAACACCGTGTGCCATGAGGATGTTGGGGTTCATGATGGTGACCAGCTGATGCAACAGGTCGGGCTGATACTCAAACAGCTCTGGAGTGAGTTTCTTCATCACCTCCTCCAGTCGCTCAGCTGCCACCGACGGGACTCCATACCACGTTTTAGGTTCACCCCTGCATCAAAAAGAATACATAGAATTCTCTCAATACTTATCTATAGAAATATCAATTTGTACTTGATGTGGACGGTATTTTAATGTTACCTTACCAGGAACATAAATAATAAGTAATACTTGGAAAAGGGACACGTTGGCCACTGTCCAGGGTGTACCCCGCCTAAGGCCCGAAGTCACTGGGATAGGCTCCAGTCACCCGCGACCCCGAAAGGGAACAAGCGGTAGAAAATGGATGGATGGATGGAGGGGGTGGGGCTATACAAAAAATACTTCTTTGCACTACTTTTCAAACATGTAAATTTGTAGTTTTGCTTTAACATATGTAGAGTAATATTTTACGTTGACTTGTGACTACTATTGCAATGTCATTTTTATAAAGATGAATTGTGCATACAGTTTACATGTTTAACCTCATTCACATCAAAATCAATCAAATAAATTTAAATTGGGTATATTTTTGCATTATTGGGACAAGACCTTGCAAGATAAAATTGAGAGTGCACACATTCTGTTGGTTAAAGATGCTGGGACGCCCACAGGTTGAACTGAATAGAAGAAATAATACTGAAATTCGCCCTGGCAAGTTACACCTCTTGTAAAGCCATAGTGAAAAAGAAGCAAGAGCAAGAAGATAATAATATAACCCTCAAAATTATGAGGCCATCATTTTTGAAATTGTGTAATTGTGGTAATACTCATTTTTATCTTGCTGCTGTTCTTGTACTGAAGGACAAATAAAGGTTTTCTTAGCTTATAGAATTCTAAAAGCAGGATGTGTACCAGTGCAGGTAGTTGATGGAGTAACTCCAGTGGTCCTCGATGTGCCAGCAGAAAGCTGAGAAGACCATTCCTACGTAAAGCCAGGGCACTTTCATCCCAGAGATGTCTCCATTGATGTGGCACAGCAGCGACTGCTCCAGCAAAGGCATCACGTTCAAGTTCCAGCCGGAGCGCGCATAGTTCTGTCATAAAAATACAAACATCACGTCCTCCACATGTAGGGTTTCAAATGTTCTGTTGTCATACTCTGGAGGGGAACGGTCCGTGCAGTGGTTCTCAAACTTTTCACACCAATATTCTACAGATTTTTTTGTGTAAATAGATCATGGACTCCAACACAAATAAATAACCCGTTTTGTTTGTGATATTTCTTATTAAACTACAATGTAATCAAAACTTAAATCTGGCCCTAGTCCACATCTGCAAGTGCAACATCACCACCTCAATGTAGATTCTACAAACATTAAAGTTCTCACATCCTCTTCTTCTGTGAGGGTCTTTTTGCCCTTGTTCATCGGAAAGCCGCTGCCAAACTCTTTGGAGTGAATGTCGGCTCCGTACTCCACCTTCACGTCCTCCTCGATGCTGCTCACCAACCTCCAGAACTCTCTCTCCACCAGTTCTGTGGGAACCATCTGCAAACACCAGGCTCGACATCAGGCACAAGCTCCTCATCAAAACTCACCTACACTTACACTTACATGAACCGGCATGTTGAAGTAATCTGCTTTGAATGAGTCCGCCATTTCACCAAAACTTTGTAGAGTGTATTCTCGTGTGGCCTGTTCAAACCCAAATGCTTCTGTGGGCCTCTTACACTCCTGGAAAACAAAACAGGGATTTTGTTTTTGGACGTACATACAAATAAGGTCTGCAAAATTGTATTTATTATTTCTCCTAAAGTCCTAAATTAGCCTGAATTTAATCTTTATTATTTATAATTATGATTATTCATTTTATTTGTTTATTTATTATTATTAATGTATGCATTATTATTTTTTCAAACTTCCTATAAGTGATCTGTTCTTTTCCTCTGTATCTACCTGCGTTGCATCAATGAAATTTCCCCATGTGGGATAATAAAGGATTATCTTATCTTATTATTTTGATCTCTTTTTCTTTGGGGTTTTATGGCGGCTGGTATCAAGTGTTACATTACAGCCAGACTTTATTCTTTAGACTTTAATCTTTAGACTTTATTACCCCCCACCCCATTATTTTTTATCTCTGTTGTTTCCTTTGTGACTAAGTGATTTTTGGCGACATCTACTGGATGCAGAGGAAATTACATAGGTTAATATGGAAAAAACTGGAACGTTTTATCTCATATGCTAATTCAGCGGTTATAAAATGTTGAAAAAAATAATAAAATTGAAAAAAGAAAAGAAAAAAATGTTTGATACAAGACCTCCATGACATCTATTATCCATTGTATTATTCCACCTTAGCGTCTTAAGAGTATTTTAATTTATTTTTGGATCAGGCCTAAAAGTTTGGAAGAGGTATAGAGTAGATGAAGCCATTTTCTAACCTCTGCCACACATTTGGGGCACCGCCATCTGCCTTTCGGAGGGTCAGTGAGCGAAGGCAGGAGACAGAAGGTGTGGTAGTTGTCTTCACATCCATCACACAGCAGCAGTTTCTCGTCGTCATCTGCACGACCGCACATACGACACACAAAGGACTCCACCTGCCAAGAAAAAACACGACAATGCAAACATTTAGTGAACAGAGTGACAAAATCATGTTTGAATAGTTGGAAGATTCAAGAGCTTTAGCTAGTTTAGCTTTAACAACATATTGAAACACAAAGCATAGGCCAAGGATTGATGGACAATACAGTAAAGGATTCAATGTCTTACACCAACATGATGGTGATGACTGCATACTACAGAAGTATCGGTATCGCAATATTGACCACTAACAATAATACCTTATCCTAATTTACAACAAACTAAATATATCACAGTAATACCAAGGCTCTCGCTATCTGACACAAATTTACCGATATTGTTTTCTTTGTTTTTTTCAATGAAAATGTTGAAAAGTCAGATTTTTATTCTTAATCTTAATTATCCTTGATTTGGTCCTGGTAATGTTTCTTTCAAGTTTTAATTTTGATCAATACATTGAGGCAACTGAAATCATTGTTTCATATAACTGAAATTTTCTATGTAAAAAAGTATATTCAAGTATTGCAATTATATAAATATAGTAGATCTATCATCAATCATTCCTTAAAAGTAATTTATAAATTTTAACTTTAAGCGCCGACCCACAGTCTAAAGCAGGGGTGGGCAATTATTTTCCTCCGAGGGCCATATTCGAATCCAGACAAGTAGCGGAGGGAGGGCCGCCCCGCGATCATTGGTGTGGAAAAAAAAAAAATCCCAAAAATTAAATATTAACTAAAATATCACTTTTCTGTCAAATATAGGCTATTGAATCTATTATTTCATTCATTTCAGGTCATATTTAATTTCACAGGATACAAGTGCAGACAGATGCCTGAGGGCAAAAAAGGAAAAGAATATAATATTTAATATTACTTGGACAAGCTTGGCGGGCCGGATTGAAAGGCCCAGCAGACCGGATGTGGCCCGTGGGCTGTAGTTTGCCAATCCCTGGTCTAAAGTCTAATCAAACATGAAAATAAACATCAGATTTTTTTACAACTAAATGACTAAATGCAGAATTGTGAGTTACATTCAATTAAGGCCAAGAAGAAAAAATTGTGTGTTTCTGATAACCCAACCGACTTGGATTTCAAGATAACGAAAACCGGACCTTAAACATTTTATCGCATATTTACTGGCCCAAACGTTTCGAGAATGTCAAATTGTAAGCGCGAATCCAAAAGCTGCGGGGAAAAAAATCATATTTTTGTTTTACCTACAGGCGCATCTATGTTTGAACAAGAAATCTGCGCAGATGCTCTATTTCAGGGGTGGCCAACCAGTCAGAGACGAAGAGCCACATTTTTTACTGTGTTACAGCAAAGAGCCACATCATACACATGGGCACACATGAACATCACCCCATCCCTTCCTCTTACACACACGCCTCTGCTCAGCCAAATTATTATTATTATTATTAACAATATCATGTCAAACACAACCTTGATTATGACAGAAATTGACTCCTACAGTACTAAGACCACAAGCCAGTCATTTTCAACAACAAACATTGTGTCTCACACACACAAACTCTCAGTTCAACAAATCTATATATATATATATCAATATATCAATATATCAATATATATATATCAATATATATATATATATATATATATATATATATATATATATATATATCTATATCTATATCTATATATAGATCTATCTATCTATCTATATATATATATATATCTATATATATATATATATATATATATAGATCTATCTATATCTATATCTATATATATATATCTATATATATAGATCTATATATATATATATATAGATCTATATATATATATATATAGATATATATATAGATCTATATATATATAGATCTATATATATATATATATAGATCTATATATATATATATATAGATATATATATAGATCTATATATATATAGATCTATATATATATATATATATATATATATATATATATATATATATATAGATATATATATATATATATATATATATATATATATATATAGATATAGATATAGATATAGATATATAGATATATATCTAGGGTGAGGGGGGATGATGACGCGTGCCTGTGGTTATGACGCGGTCTTGCCCCCACCGCCCGTCAGTTTGGAGATTCGCGGAAAGGAAATAGTCTGTAATATAGCTAAACACTTCGGGAATCAATCAAAAAAACACTCTGGGTACATATATGAAGCACAAATAGCAATGTAAGAAGGTTAAAAGCTCTGATAAGTAAATTTTGCATGTTACGGGACCTTTAATCTTAAAGCGGTATGGACGATTTTTCGTTGATTTAAGAACGCAGGCGGAAGTGCGCATGCGCACTCCCCCGTGCGGACTGATACAACACACACGTGCGTTTGTTTATTAGCGCAACGGAGCGCATCGCTCGTCTCCCGTAGATTTCTGTCCACTTCTGCGTCAGCTCGAACTGTCTTTCTCCGTCTTCATTTTGCCCCGTACACTGAGGGAACTATATTATGATAGATCCATGCGCTTAGGCACGCGGAAACGTGGGGACGAGCCTGACGCGGCTGCAGGTGAGCGGTAGGTGCGTTTTATGATTGATACGTGGCAGGACAAATGATTTATCCACGCCACGAGGAAATATGATAAAAAAAAATGCTGAAAAAAATCGTCCATACCACCTTTAAAAAAAATTTCGTCTCCCAACTCATAAATTAGTTCACGGGTTTTGGCAGCATTCCTCTGTAGTCCTCTTTTACTATGTAGTCAGGAGACGAGGGAAAAAAAATGCAAGATTAATAGTTCATGCCGGGTATCGAATCTCACGGACATCGGCACTCAAAGCCGTGTCGCTAACCGCTGGGCCTACACGCGGGCCAGTTTCACAATGGCACAACACAAAAACAAATGTGAACGTAAAAGAGCCGCATGAAACCAGGCAAAGAGCCGCATGCGGCTCGTGAACCGCGGGTTGGCCAGGCCTGCTCTATTTAGTCAGCGTGCCGACTGGCTGCCATGGCCGGGGTGATATTTGGAATGACTGTCGAAAAGTGCTCACATCATCCAGTGACAATAGCAAAAATAGTGAACGTAGAAGTCTGTTAGACATTTTTCAACGTTTTCAACGAACATCATGGTGAGGTATCAGATTATTTCGTAGTGATTGCACAGTGCGCCCTGGACTAGAACAACAACTCTCATGCTGTCACGAAACGCTCACTTCTGACAAAAGAAAACTGTCTGCAAAACCTGTGCGAGGATTTTAAAATATATGTATTTTTTTTAATCCGACCTACCTACCTGGATTTTTTTTTCAATGTTACCGGAAACACACTATTTTTTTTTTTAGCTTAATATAGATAAATGCCTTTTTTTCCATATTTTATAAATAGGGCGCATTGTATTGGATTTAACAAAGGACTGGAGATGGAAATTAGCTTTCTGGCTAAAATCTGGTACAAGCATCTTTGCCCTCAGGCATTAAGTAACTGAACGATGTCCTGTTAAATAAATACATAAATAAAAAAGTGTGGGGAAAGACATCGAGTAAAGTTGGGAATTGCTTTCACGTCACTGAAAATAACAAACTCTGCACCTCTTTTTGTAACCTAGCTGAAGTTGTGTTGCTGATGTTTTGCCGGAGCCTCATGGTCATTTTGGCGCGGTCGTTGTTCTCCAGTGCCTTCTCGTCCAGTCCCTCCTCTTTCTTTACATCGGGTTTGACCGTGACGCTGGCGGGGGGCGGGGGCGGGCTGGGGGCTGTCTCTTCAGGTTTCTTTTCTTGAGAGACATCGAGATCAGTCTTGACCGCGGCGTCAACTGGAGAAGGGGATGCACTTTCCTTAACGGTAAGAGTTTGAGGCAGCTCTTCTAAAGTGGGAAGACAAAAATCACAATCAATTCCAAAACCTATTGAAGTACATTACGTTCTTTTTCGTTCGTGTAACCTTTCTTCTTGATGCCTTTGTCTCTCGCTACCAGTCCAAGTCCCATCATCTTTGGTCCTGCTCCGTAGATCTGTAGTTTTTTAAGCTCTGGGTTTTTCTCTATGTCTTCCTCAGTCGGCTCAGGCTGTGGAGAAAAGAAAACACATACTTTTCAAACTTTTCCCTAAGTCATCTACTTTACATTGAGCACAAAGCAAAGCAAGGACTGCGCGGCCAAATGCAAAAGTAAGTTTTTGAACAAGACAGCAATGCACCACAAGGGGTTAAACTAGGTGAAAAGAACAGTGAACCATTTTACTAGAAACTGAAAAGTGAATCTCTGAAAGAAGGCGGCCAACCACCAAAAATCACCAGAAGCCTCAAACACACAAGATACATCAGCAGTTTGATGTATACGACGACAGAAAATACTCCCATTGTTCAATAGTTTAGACAAAGTAACCTTCGTATAATGTCCCCCATCTTATCATTTGTCTCAATTCAATTTAAGTGCAATAAGGGGCACATGCAGCACTACGGGGGGCAGCTGCAGGCGGACCACCAGCCAGGCAATGGAAGCAGAAAGTACACAGCCCAGACAAGTACAATCACAGGGAGCATCAGTGAATTGCACTTAAATTTGAAGCCATTTTTAATCTCTCTTTGAACAATAAGAGTAATAGTTTGTTTTTGGTTTTCAATCTAAGGGAAATCAGTTTTCTGAAAATAATGTATTGACAATATACTGCCAATTATGTTTTGCACATGTTGTAAAATACACCGACATGTGCACTACAAATAGAAATGGTTGAAATAGCGTTATATTTAGTAACATAAGCAACTGCAAGAGAGTTGAGATGATTTGATCATCATGAGGAGAAACCAATACTTACTCTTAATAAAGATTAAAATGAAATGAAAATAAATTATGTTGTAAACTTTCAACTAAAGGCGTGATGACATTTCTGCACTTTTGGGATAAATGTTTCATACATTTCACATTTGTCTGATTATTAAACCTGAAAGAATACGTTTAAAGACATTGTTTTAACGCATTTCTGTTTGAAATGACTATTCTTATTGAAATAATCCCACAAAAAAAGAGATATTTTTGTCAGTGTTGCCCACCCCTACAACCAAAAACAGATGCCATCTTAATTGTTCTAATATCCGCAATAGATCTGAAGAAAAGCCACGACAATATGTTAATGAAGATGGTGTTAATAGTAAACACATTGAAACAATCAGACAGTTGTGAGCGGGTTAAAGAAAGCGGGAGGGAGCAGAGAGGAGGCCCGCTCGCTGGAGAGGCAGTACCGCAGAGTGGAGCTCAGAGCCTGTGCTGAGAGGATGAGGGGCCACATCCTCTGGACCCTGCAACGGGAGACAATAATAGCAACAATAAACTAAGACAGAGGGACAGATGACAGAGGCAGCGGCCGCTTAAGTAGAGATGCTCATCAAAAGGCGTCACAATATTATAGTATACTTTAGGCTTTAGACTATTGTCTATGTGCAAACCTGTGGAACAGGTTTTATTCACACGACTTCAACACATTCTTAACCGCCTAGTTTACTGTTGAGCTTGGGGACAAGTCATAATCCTTTGATTCAATTTGGCTTTTGACTTTAAAAAATCTGATGTTGTGATCTTGATTATGGTAGAGTCATTAATTGTCTTTATTTGAGCCATTTCAAGGAAGACAATGTTGAACATAAAAGACAACAAAAATACATAAAATAATGCCCAAAAGGAGTAATCAGAAACTGAAGCTTATATGACACCTACCCCCATCCCAGCACATGTTGTTACAACAAATAACATAGTTGTGCGTTAAGATATCTCTCCAATTACCGGGCTTATCCACAAGACACTAAAACTTGCATGAAATCCTTTGTCTTTCGTCAGCCCAAATGAACCAAGGTGAACTCATTTTTTGACAATAGCTTGAAAAAGTGGTGACCATAACAACAAGCGATTTATTGTTGTCAGTTGAAAGGACTTTGAGCCTTATGTTGCAAGTTTGTGGACCCTACTTTTAACAAATAATACTCTGGTTTGATTTAACATTTGTGAATTTTCAGTTTAAATCATTCTTTAACAGTGACTCTCCCAGTATCTGCATTATGACGTAATCAAATTCAAGAATGTGAATGCAACATATTAAGTCATATATTTATATGGTATATTTGTGAATTGCTCTTTTGTGTTTATAATGAAAATGGCAAAAATACAAAGACACTGGATCCTCCTGCCCACCATCTCAACGTGTGACATCATAGAATATAAAATAAATTACTTTTCCTGCTGCTGGTTCAGACAATAGTGAAGGTTATTGACTGGGGTTAAAGTATATTATGGATATTTTGTGAGGATTTTGATAAAAAAGCAAGCAAAGGAATAGTGAAATGTAACAACAAAGGGCAGCAGTGTGAACACAATTTGCAGATAGGAAGAAAGCGGGAAAAGGCAATTGAGTGCAGTTTTGATTTACAGAAGAGTGGGTATTGTGAAAAATACAAGCAAAATAAAATGATAAATTAAAATAATCATCCATTCAAAAAGATACACAAAGCAGCAGAAACTCATTATTGATAGTGGCTTTGAGTAGAGATGTTTTAATACTAAAATACTTGTTAGCAGCCTTAATTATAGCCATTATTAAAAAAAATATGTCATTATTTATTGTTGACTGTGCTCAGGAGCTGTAACAAGTTTGAAGAATGAAGGGGCAGGCATTTGAAGCAATGGCTCTATTTATTTTAATAATGATTCTCGAATTGGATTTTCAGTTGGTCTAAACTTAAACCAATGAAGATTTTAAGATGAAAACGTAGTATTCATTCAGAAGTATTCTAACAATATTGTGTGATATTTGGTACATTTTTAATATCAGTCCAGGGACAACCAGTACTTGTAAATACAAGTAACGACCATGACTCCTTTACTTTTGTGTTTGCTAATGCAACTTTTCCACTGCCCAGACAAAATATGTTGTACAAATAAGTTTGATCCATAATCATACAAAGAAGTTTAAATGCTTTATTTAACTGTTAAAATATAAAGCTCTAAACTGTTTGCCTCATGATAAACACATGAACAAATTTGACAAAACAGAGGGTTTAAATAAAACATAAGATAACTGTTCAAGCGACTTCACTCCTGAATAAGAAAATGTGTCTCTCTGGTCTAAATGGATTGATAAAACTCAATAACAGAGAAATACCGTACAGTGGTGAATGACAATGCCGTACTCACCTCGGGTTGGCAGCGGCTGGCTCGACGGCCGTAGCCGTTCATTTTGGATGGTGGGACAGACTGTCGGAAAGGGATGGAGTGGGGCTTGTATTCTTTATCCACTTCCTCCCCGTCATAGTGCTTTGGTTTGCAATGCTACAAACGAAGAACAAGAAACGACAACTTTGAATGAAGGAAACTAAAAAATAAAAAAAAAGATCTACCAAACCATGACAAAATCTCTTTCAGTGAGGATAAAAAGGAAGTCATAGCATATATTTAGTTACGTTATAAATCCTACCATCAAGCTGGAGCCGGACTGGAAGAGTTCAAAAGGATAGACAATCCTTTCATAATGAGAGCGCAGAAGAGAACCCACGTTTTTGCCGGTGGGATAACCGAGTCTCTGAGCCACACGAGCCCAGCGCCGTTCTTTACAGACCATCTCAAATCCTCCTTCATCGGTTACAATCTGAAATGACACAATATGTAAACGCTGATGTGGAAGGACATATAAAAAGCAGAAGAGAAAGATTGAAACGGACCTTCGACAAACCAAACAGGTCAATGATGCGCCTTTCAATATGTGGGATTTTCAGAGAGGATCCTTGAATCTCCCAATATCGTGCAATGCGGTCCAAATAATTCAGCTTGACCCTTGTTTGTGCCTGAGAAAACGGAAAAGAAAAGATAAATATACAAAAACCTAACTTCGATGAGAAGTATAGTGACATTCTAAATTCAATACCTCCAACTCATTTAGCCTCTGGATACGAGGTGTAAAGCGAAAAGTATCCAGTTCCACTGAAAAAGGTGGTTGCCAATCCTGTTATGAATTTAAAAAAAATCTATTTTAATATCAAACCATAAATAGTTTCAGATAACAGTCAATATTACAGTCAATTTACATACAACCCTAGGGCTACAACCCTAGGGCTCGATCAGTCAACTAACAGAGGCCATTTTGTGGTACAGCCAAAACCTCTCAAAATGATGTTCCACATGCATCTGATCCAAACTGCAAGATTACAACAAGCTCGCACACGCAAATGCATGCATACTAAAGATGTGCAACTAAACAGTCTCTTCATTCTAATCAAAGGAGATAAACCCACATTCCAGCTAAACATTCTCCATGGATAGCCCTTTCTGCTTTGGTTATGATGAATCCTTTACAACCACAATAAAACAATCAGTTGACTAATTAAGCAGCATTTGCTTGACTAAGACAGAGGTTCCCAAACTTTTCAGGCCGGGACTCGGAAAATTATCATGAAACTGCCTGTGCCCACAGTACAGTTAAATAAACGTCTGTAATAATAGTTTCAAACAATTTAACTAAAATAGGCAGGTTTCAATTACAGTAATTAAAAAAAGATTAAATACAGTGTCATAATTTTAACATTACATCTTAAAAACATCTTGCGACCCCCACTTTGTGAACCACTGGACTAAGACACTGCTATAGACACAGATTAATTAACAAAAACCCTACAGCTTTATACAGCACCAAATACTTCCTCCTCACACACTTACATTTACAAAGTACAAAATGATTATTATGATCCAATAACAGCAGAGGGTCCTTGGAATAATGTTTGATGGAGTCAATATTTACCGGGGGAGGTCGAATTTTGCAGATTCCAGACTTCTCTGCAATGGGACGTATCTTGGCAATGTAGCCAAGAGGATCCTGGAACTCCTCCCACGAGGGCTCGAACACGGGACATTCTGGTGGAGGGACAAACTCCTCCATTTCCATCACCTTGAGAAAAAAAAAAGAGCCAACAGCAGACCCTTTAAAAGTTGTAAACAAATAGATTTTTAAATTGCGGAATGGCGGCAAAAGTGAAGTGAAATGTATTACTTCCCAGACACTGAGCTTAACCTCACATTGGATAATTTGGGGGTTTTGCGTTTCCTTGACATTGTTGTATATTCCACCTTAATGCCAAAGCAAGTGCCTAGTTTTTTAATCCTGTTCTTCTTCTTTGGTGTTTTATGGCGTCTGGTATCCAAGTGTTACATTACTGCCAGACTTTATTCTTTAGACGTCATTTAGACCGCCTATACTTCAGACTACATTCTTTTAGACTTTATTCTCCAAGACTTTATTCTCCAAGACTTTATTCTCCAAGACTTTATTCTCCAAGACTTTATTCTCCAGACTTTATTACCACTCACTATTTGACACTCAAATACGTGCAAGCGATATCAAAGCCTGGTTTAAAAGACATTAGTCTGAGGACGAGAGTCTGAGGACTACGAAAAGTCTGAGGAATAAAGTCTGGCGGTAATGCAACACTCGGATGCCAACCGCCATAAAACAACAACAACAACTACGAAACGTCTGAGGAATAAAGTCTGGCGGTAATGCAACACTCGGATGCCAACCGCCATAAAACAACAACAACAACATTAATATTGCCTGTTACATACTCGGATGTCAACCGCCATAAAACAACAACGACATTATTTGTTTATGTAATAAGACATTATAACATACATTTATAATTTTTGAAGGCATTTGTTTTTTTACTGGAGTCCACAATACTGTATCATTTACAGTTATATTACACTCTTAATCACAAATTAAGACTTTTGTGAAGCTCAAAAAAATTTGTAGCAACAAATTGTATTTTGTATTAGTGAAGCAAACAAACTCACATTTCTACCAAGGAAATTCAAAATGGTTACCAACTTTTTGTAATAAAGATTTTAAATCATTAGCAATGAGTTCTGATGTCAATCACTGAAAATGTATCACGGTCCACTTTGTTTTAGTCAGCCTCATTCTGGGATTTTGACCAGTCTGATGACAGCATGTTAAAGGGTCTATACACATGCAAAAACGACTCAACAACACCCAAGATGCTGAGCAAGAACAAAATGGACACTTCAGATGATACATCAAATAGGCTTATGGTATGGCCATCATCATAACGAACCCTAATGTAGGCAAAACATTAAAAACATCAGTGGGGAAGAGGCCCAGAAAGTCAAACCATAATCTTAACCACATCAATCCAATTCAACAAATATTTTAGTAGTGCCCTATTAACATCTTTATAACAAATTAAGTGTAACAAAAATACACACATTTACTTTTTAAATGTATAATCTATCACACATGCATAATTATCATAAACACAGCCTTTATACCTGACTGTTCATAATCAGCCTTCAAACAAACAATGGCGAGGAGGAGGCCATGGACCCAAAGGCCAGAAAAGCATCACTGCGTGGAGGTGGATTAAGTGTCATTTTAGACTATAAACACAACTATGTTGAAAATATACTCAAATAAAACACATTACTTCTCACGTCTGGTAAAACATGATTCACTACTTCAGCATTTTGAGTGAGTATAAGTGTTAGCTGTAACTTGAGACGAAGATTAATCCTCAAAAAACATTAAGTAATAATACATAAGTGTCAACAACCTGGGCATTAGTAGGTGCCCATATAAACACAAAATCATGCCTTTCAGGTGAATATTAAACATGAATGGAATTTGAGGCTAAGACACAACGCGAAGGCCTCCAGTTTTCTACGCCAGTCCTATCACCTTTATCTCCAAAGCTAGTTAGCTGACCAGAAATTAGACTCACAGCAGCAGCACTCCAGTCCAGCTAGCCCAAACTACATAATGTATCAGTATGCACACATTAGCTAGCAGTTTACAGGAAATAAAAGCTTGTTGTTGCAGGCACAAAACGAGTATGTATTTTGTAGACTGACCCACAGACACTTCGATGTCCTGGGGTTGTAAAGGGCTGGTGGTCTCTGTTGTTGGTCTCTGTTGTGTTGATGTCTGCTGGTTTAGCTAACGTCGGACAGCTGTGTCGGACCCGTTGGCTAAAGCTAACTGCTAACAGCTAGCTGCCGTCGCTCGTAACGAGTTCAGCCGCTTTTCAAACAGATTCCCCCATGTATCTCCTTCTACCAAAGCGGCGACGAGCGGAACATGGGCCGTGGCGATGGTTTAAACGTAGACAAAAGCTTCAAAGTTTATCGAACATGTCGTTTTCAACCATTTTCGACCGAGACCGACACCCCTTTCAGGCCATCCTATCTTTCTTAAGAGACGCCATCTTAGTTATTTTTTTTTTTGCTTCTCCCCCAGCTCCTCACACGACCAAAGCGTTTACAAGTCATTTATCAGCGAACTATACGTACTAGACTGTAGCCTGTCGGGGCAGCAGTGGCTTTTGTATATAATTAATAGTTTTCTCTGAGGTGACAAAAGTGCTTGATTGCAAATGCGAGTAATTTATATTTGGAAAAGTAGGTCAATGGGCTGCCTGTAAATGGATGAGTTTAGGCTTCAGTCCAGCAGCGGAACTATGTACACGCCATGGATACATAATGTGCCCTTATATTTGCAGGGTCTATACTTACCATATATACAAATATAACAGAAACACACTGACGCACCACGCCCTGGCTGTGCTCTTTGTAGAAGGGAAGACTAGATGAGAAGAACAGTCTTTCTTTGATAAGACAATCAGTCCATCACTTTAATATCGCATCTTTAAAAGTGGATAAAAAAAGGACAAGTCTGTGTGCACTTCAATTCTGGCCTTTTACTGTTCCATGTATTTCTTTTTGCCCCGTAATTTGTGCTGTAATCTGTCATATTTACGTTGCAACTGTTACAAATGTTCATGTATATACGATCCCTTGCAAATTAATTAGCCTAATTGTAATTAATTGAATCCGGAAATATTTAAATCAAGCATTGATGCCTGTTCTGCAATTTTAATGTGTAAATGTTTTATTGTATTACGATTAAGCTATGTTAAAATTCAAGCAATAGTGTTTACTGTTGTAGTAGGCCTAAATATAGCACAAATGGTTACAAAATGCACAAAAAGTTGCAAATATAATCCTATAGAGGGCGCTGTAGAGTCACGGCATTGACGATAAAAATTACACAACAGACCAAGTCACTCCAAGGACACTTTAATTTATCAGTAGCAATAAATATTCACATCTCAATTCTCTATTCTTTCAAAACACACAGAAGGCCTATACATACATGAATACAGTTTAAACATATCTGTTTAAAATAATTTGTATGAATGCACCAATATTAAGTTTTAGGCTTTAATTGTTGCACTGTTATTGACACATTCTCACACCTTCAGGCTAAATAAAAAACAATGAAAATAAGTTAATTTTGTTAGGGCCTTCATTTCTCTCTCTTTTATATACATAGTGAGCGGCAGTCACATGCACATACCTGAAAACATAATGGCAGTATATCCCATTGTTATGAGAAGCTTATATATTATATTATGTACATTCAGGTTTATACAATATAATCTATTCAATAAGTGCAGACATATTCATGCAAAAGAGTCAAAAGACGCAATAAAATAATAGCACATACATTAATAAATTCTTTATCTCACATTCGCGAGTCTCCCCAGACCAAGTCTTCTAGGTCTTCTTGCCATTTCAAGCTTATTTTATAGACCATGTATCCATCTTAACAAAGAATACACATGATCTTTGCTCATCTGTGTTAGAAAAGGCAAAGGTTTTAGTGCCTCAAATGTAGTAGCAAAAGGGGACGCACAAAATGCTGAAGGCTATTTTACATTCTTGACAATTCAAACAAGAAGCTCTACCCTAGATGCAAAGGCATCTGAAAATATAAAGATCTCTAATGGCAAGAAAGGGAGATTTAGAAAAAGGCCATTAAGTTCAGACATCACATGTGCAAAATCACAAAACCTCTGGTCAAATCGTGCTTCTTTAAAACATAGATTGACATAACTTCTATTCCACATTTGAGATTCAAATGATGAAAAGGGTGTATGGTCAGGTTTGTCATAAGAACACAAACCTCAAAACAATTTTAGATTTGGTGATGGAAGTAATTTAACAAAATCACATTGATTATCTTAAATACTATTTAGATAAATTAAAAATTCAATTTGTGAAAACAACAGGGGTACACTTCACATGTTAGATCGCCCTCGAGGGGCTATGGCAAAATGTGGAGATTTATATGTGCATATACTTTCTATAACCACTTACATACATCTGCCGATATATTCACTGATCAAAACAATTATAGAACAATATTCATCATACTCATAGCAGGTATATTATAATATCAATAAAACAGCAAAAAGCTTCAGAAACATTCAAATTAAATTATTGATTGTATCAATGAGTCTCAAAACCCACAAGGAATGTGATTAAAAGCCAGGTGGCATTTTGTAACATATAGCCTTAAGCAAAAGACAATTAGGTAACCGTGCACTCGTTTAAAAGTTTTAGACAAAGCAATACATTTGAGGTCTTATTATTTTTTGTTTAAGAAAAAATACCAGAAAGCAGGACCTGCAAGATTTGACAGGGACATCATAAAGCCAAGTAAATTATTGCAAAGTCAGAGACATTTTGGCGAACTTCTTTTTTGTGTTCCCTGTGTAAGCAGCTGAAGGTACAATATGGTCTTCATTGATCTGTTTTCACATTATCACAAAAATACTGCACATGTAAATAGTCTTATACATGTTTAATTACCCTTTGAACAATTCAAACTGAAGATATATAGACGTATATAGTTTTTCTTAGTTCTTATGGCTATAGACTATTCTGATTGTGTGTTGGCGCATTTAAAATGTTCCTCTTCATAGCTCCACCTACATGTGAGGGAACCGCAGGTGGAAGTAGCAGAGCCGGAGCAGGCTACGTTTCCTCTTGTCAGTCATGCTGCTGCTGTTGCTTTCTGTCCGCGATGCTTTGGTCCGGCCTCTGGCTCTGTGCTCCGCTCGATCGTCCGAACGTAGGCTCCGAGACCACGTGCGGTTCACACTACGGTACTTATCCGGTTGATAGGCTTGGATTTGGAGCTGCCCCCGGTACCTGTCGCCCCAGCCCCTGTCACCTGCGGCGCCTGCTGAGGCGGCCCGGGGTGCTGGAGGGGGAGAGGGGAGAGAGGGGTAAGAGGGGTAAGGGGGGACAAAGGGGGGGGTAAAGGGGAGTGCGGTGGGGGAGGGGGGATAGAAGAAAGAGGAGGGTACTGGGGCAGATACTGGCCGGCGGACGCTGCGTGATGCGCATTCACGGTAGCGGAGGGTAGATTGTGGGGCAGAGTGCCGAATATGAAGTGTGTTTGGTGGTTGGAGTGTGTGCCTGGGTGCGGTGTGTGCACGTGTCCGGGGTGGGTTTGGGAGTGTGCGTGGGGGTGCGGGTGGGAATGGGACAGGGTTAGTGGAGGTTTGGTACCAGGGCCGCCTCCCACTCTGACTGAGTGTGAGGGTTGCACGTGGTACAGGGACAGGGGGTTCGGGGAATGCTGGGAGTGAGGAGAAAGGGGCGGGGGACAGCCCACCACCATATTTCCGAAGCGACTCTGAAGCCCATGCTGGGATAGCTGGGAGAGATGGGCCAGCTGCGGGTGCGGGGTAAGTGGTGGCGGGCCGAGGGGAGGCCGACAGGGTAGAGGGCCTCTCTGTAAGGTAAGAGGGGAAATTCCTTGTAAAGGTGGAAGGATAGGTTGGACGTGGTAACGATGGTGATGATAGTAAGGTGGAGGTGGCTGCACGGAGTTCGCGTGACAGTACTGTGCGTGTAGCGATTGAATCTTGGTAGGCCCCCCCTCCAGTTGGCATAGCGATGATGGGGAGTGAGGAGGGGGCCCCCCTGTAGTCGGTGGGGGGACAGGTGCGGGGTACTGTGGCCCCGGTGGAATAAGGGGCCCAGGTGGTTTGGCGCGCTTGCTGCCGAATAGTGAGCCCAGGAAAGAGCCGCTGTTGTTGCTGCTGCTCCCCCCAGGGCCGCTCCCCGCTCCTGCTCTCTCTACACTGCTGGAGACTCCCCCAACTCCTGTCCCAGCAGTGGTATGTTGCTGCCCCGGCCCACCCCCCACCCCCGATCCGGGGCTCAGGATGGGGCGGTGAGGCCGGAAGTCTTCTGATCCATAACATCCAGTGACAATCCCAGACACTGCATAACGCTGGTGCGGCTGTGGGCTGCTAATGACAGAACCCTGGGAACATACAGGAGCATCATGCACTCAGCACTCAGTACTCAGCAATACTTTGTTAGAGCTCTGTACTCACAAGACGACAGGACAAGGACATGCCAAAACAATAACATCAAGCACAGGCAAACATAACATTACACATCAAGGTTGGAAATTAAGATTTTAAAGGGAGGGACAGTTCTAGCAGAGAAACAGAGCA
This sequence comes from Eucyclogobius newberryi, assembly GCF_026437365.1. Lineage (NCBI taxonomy): Eukaryota > Metazoa > Chordata > Actinopteri > Gobiiformes > Gobiidae > Eucyclogobius > Eucyclogobius newberryi. The sequence continues at coordinate 10,169,000 of NW_027315801.1, read as the reverse complement.
ACATCTTGAAGACTTACTTCCATGGTACTGTCCAGAGAACCAACACTGTTCCTGCGACCACGCTTCCCTGCTCCCCAGTAGGAAGAGGAAAGTTAGCAAAAGCCAAAGATTGCACGAGGCAAAGAATGAGAACCTTTTATGAAGGTGTCAGATGCACAATGCCTGTCCCAAAAAAAAGTCACCACAGAAAAAGAGTCACACGCTCTTAATATTTCGTACGACTGCCTTTAGTGTTGATTGCAGGACACATTCAATGTGGCTAAGTTTTCACAGTTGATCTTGTACTGATGATGTGAGAGAGTGACCACTGCACAAAGTTCAGATTTGTCGTAGATTAGTTTCTGCTTCTCCTTAGATATTTTCTCTGCTTGATGCCAAAGATTTGACCCTTCTCAAACACACCGACATATTTTCCATAACCACGGGATTTGTCTTCCCACATGGTTGTTTCAGAAATGAGAAGCCACTCACTGCATCACTCGGGTTTAAATACCGTGTAGTAGCTGAAAGATCATCACTCATGCAGCAGTTTATCCAGCAGGAGGCTCGTATCTACGGTATTTGCTTAGCTGAATCCAAGTGGTGACTTTTTTTGGACAGGCAGTGTATTCTCATATGACAGAAGGACCAAATAATCACCATTAAACCCAGTAGTAATGAGGAAACATACAGTCCCTGAAGTGTGTATAATGATGTATCTGTAGCTGTCTCACCTGTGTCGGAGAGGTCCCTGAGAGATGAGCTGAGGGCGGTGCGTTTGAGGCCCTCACCCATTGAGCAGTCATCAAAACTGGTTCTTCCCAAAGAGCCATTGACAACTTCACCTTTAAGGCCAACACCACCCACCACGCTTCCAGTCAGCAGGCTTGGGCGCATTACACCTTTTTGTTTCTCCAGCTCAGCTGTTGAAAACAGAATATATCAAAAACTAAAGTGTACACCAAATCCATCCCATTTTCTCTAAATAAACTCTATACACTACGATATACCTTGAAAACACAACATAAACCTGATAATTGCAGTTTTTATGTATTTATTTATACAATGCAAAACTAAAGCACAATTTTATGTTTCTCAAAATCCTAAAACTGAAAAATTACAAATATAATTCTAAACACTGCATTTTTGTGCAGGGTGGCCAAGACAACTGCAATCTGCACTTCAACCACTAGATGCCACCCATGGCACACCAACTGTCCATGCTTACATTCCACTCTGTATTTCTCCATCTCCTGCACTTCAGCGATGCTCTCCCTGAGGTCGCTCACAAAGCGAGTGCGATCTTGCTGACTGGGTGCCATGAAGACGATGAGCACCTTTCTTTCTCCACCCAGGACAGCGGAGGTCAGACGTATACCATGAGGGTAGTCTGATGTAGGGAAAAGGGTAATTAAAATGTGTCTAACATTTGATTAGTCCCACCTCTGCAAGTCTTACATGAGTTCTGGAACATGTGCACTTGCATCTCAACCAAAGGGAAAGATTGTCTGAAACTATAGGTCACTGAGGTTTTCTTCTTTTGGAATATTTTGGTCACCTTTGGAAAGAAATAAAGTAAAAAGGTAACAGGCATTGCTGTGACAATATCATATGGTATAATTATGTGTTTGATAAAGAATTTGATAAATTGTTATTATACAAACTCTGTGATGTGATTGGATACATAAAGCAAGATAATGGACCCCAAAAAAATACAATGAAATAACCCGGTTTAACATTTTGGATGATTCATATGAAAATACTATAATCAAAGCAAGAATACTGTCCCCCATCTGTGAGAGTGACAAATCACATTCTAATCTAAAATCAGACAGATTGTCAACATCTTGTAGCGTAACACTGACTCACCACCAGCAGGTCGTTGAACAGAAAGACCTCTCGCTGGTGCACTCCTGTCCTCTGAGGCCGGTTTGGGTCGGGCACTTCGTAGAGTTGGCAGCAGCACACAAGCCGCCGATGTGGAAGAGACAGCACCTATGCACACAGGAAAGACACTGAATCCTGTGGAAGTAAACATGACACTAATATTAACAGTCCCACAACACTAATTGCCAGTGGTGGAAAGAACTTATAAAAGTTACGTATTATGGATTTGATAAATTGTTAATATTTGTACTTAGCAACATGTGCTGTACTGTTGTGGCTCACTACTACTGCAGCATCTGTTAACAATACGTTGGGTTCACATGACATCACAATATTCTAATGCCCATATTTTTTAAATTGAGCAGGAGAGTAGTCCAATTCTGTTGCCGTTTAGCTGTCAAAATTGAGAGTTTGTCCCGATTGATGGTTAATATGACTGTAATATTCAATATAAAACAAAAACTGTCTATTGCTTTCAATGTCTGCACAAATGAACTAAGGTGAAATTACCGGTACTATTCTTCTATTGAGCCAAAAAGGTAGAATTACCAAAAAGGTAGAAGTACCAAAATGGTAGGATTACTAAATCACAAAAGGTGTCATTATTTAGAATATTTGTGAAGCCAATCCCTAACAAACAATGATTTTGATTTGACCAGATAATTTGATTATGCTAAATTAAGGAAAATATGTCAGCTAAAATGTATCCATCCATCTATCTATCTATCTATCTATCTATCTATCTATCTATCTATCTATCTATCTATATATATATATATATATATATATATATATATATATATATATATATATATACGCAATACTATAAAGGTTACTGGCACATTAAGATTAGAGAATCAAATTATTCATAAAGATGATCAAATTGGATTTGTCAAGAACAGATCATCTGTTGACATGAGATGACTATTACATCTTTGATGAACAAAACCAACACATTCTCTTTGGCTGTGATATCCCTTAATGCCCACAGAGCTTTTGACAGGGTTGAATGGGAATTTTTATTTTACTGATTTGTCCAAATTTAGCCTGGGGGTGGATTAGAACCCTATTTCAGCACCAAAAGCTGCCGTCTTCACAAATGCATTACTCTCCTCACTAATTATCTAAGTGAGTCAGTTATCCTTTTTGCCACCAAGATAAAAAAATATATATATTTTAAATGACTTAATGTTGTTACTGTCTACCAATGGCATTTGCAAAGTACTGAGGGAGCTACAATGCGCACTGGCTTTTTTCCCACTATGACTCTTTCCACAGCTTGCACTTGGGACACATGGTCGTCATTTGTCCGGAGTTCCCATTTCTGGATACGTTGATAGATTCCAACAAGCAAGTCTCTCGGGATATCCTGACCATTGTCTACACCTTAGGAAAAAAGCATTGAAACAGATGAACTTTATACAGACAATAGGAAGACAAATATTGGCAGAAATTATCAATCACCTCTGAGATTCTTGATGAAATCGTCTAGCTTCATCTTCCTCTCCGCTTTTACATTTGGACTGTACATGTCTGTGTTGAGGAGGATTATGGCAAAGGCCAAGATGAAGATGGTGTCAGGGTTTTGAAACTGCCGGACAAGGGTTGGATTGCACACGCAGTACCTCTGACTGTAAGACAATAACAAATGTATTCTCATAAGAAATATCCAGAAGGTAAAGATAAAACAATCTATTACGTACAGACACTTATAGGATATTGTAATGTAATCTGAAATCCAGTGATTAGACTTGGAGTTTAATTGAGATGGGGCAAGTGAATTCGTATAATACAGAATTATTTTTTGTGGTTGGTTAAATAGATAAGTGTATTAGACTTAATCACAGTCAACATTTGTGGTCTTTTGTTTCTGATATAACCATATAATAGGCACAAAAACGACTGCTTACCCCCATTTGATCAGTGAAACCCCCAAATTCTAAATTAAATACCCCCAAATACGCACCTAAATGCTTCTACGAGTCTTTCCACCTTCTGAGCTTCTCCTTGAACTTTGATTTGAGCCTGGAACTTCCGCAGAGCATCGTCGAGGTCCATTCCAGAGAAATCCATCTCATCCACCACACAGCTGTAACGCAGAGGGCACAGTCACCTTACAACATTCCCTTGAGACCCAGCAACACTCAGGGAGCATATGGACAATAAGTCATGTCATTGCAAATAATTTATAGCGTATGGGAGTAAAGGTCAAGGTGGCCAAGGCTGCTGTAAGTGCCTTTATTTGCACTCGTATACACAAAATACAGGGGTTGTGTGTTGGTTGCAGCTCAAAATTCCTTTTGTAATGCATACTCACTCTAAAACATCTTTGTTGAACTGTTTTTGTCGATTTCCCAGAAACTCTCCAATCATTTGTCGACTTAGGCCTTTCCGCTCCAGGATAAAGTGAGCAATACCAACTGGAGTGTCAGATACAAACCCCCTTTCTATGAGGTACTGGATCCCTTTCTCTGGCTTCCTGTATAATTAGAATTATTTAAAATATTGTGTTACAGACAGTGCTAGTTGCCTCTGTTTATCAGCTTACTTGTTGAACAGGTTGAGACCGATGCGATACTGTCGTCTCTGAACAACGTCACTGTTAAAAGGCGGCGAGTCCCAGCTGTGGCGGCTCTCTCTCTGATAGGTCTGTTTACCCAGGGGTGGGAGGGGCTCTCGGAGGCTGTCCTGGGATGAGGAGCCAGAGCTGCAGTTGACCGTCTCATTGGAGTTTGTGGTGGAATTTAGCGAGTCATTGTCACCATCTGAGCAACAGGGCTGCTCCAAACCACCAGGGGGCAGCACTGTGGAGGATGAGGAGGACAACGGTGTGGTGGGGGGCTGCTGAGGAGAGGAAGAGGAGGAGGGAGTGTCGGGGTACTGGTGGTGGTGGACGGGGTGGTGGTGATGGTGGTGATGGGCCACTACCTGGTGAGGGATGTGAGTGGGGATAGGCCGGCCTGTGGGTCGTGTCTGGCCCTGGGCAGCAGCTGTAGACGAGGGGCGAGTTCCTGTGCCAGGGGAGTGTTTGAGAGTCCCCTGAGGGGAGCCTGACCCGACCACAGACTCCTGTTCGTAGACCAGCTGTCTGCTCAGAGAGCCGCGGTCGGAGCGGTCACTCATGTCCACGGAGCTGTCACTGGGCGGCTCGATGGTGAGCAGAGGCAGATGGGCTCCCCTCAGCCTGTAGTCACGACACTCTGTACAGGGCGTGCTGCGGCGACTGTTACTGCTCCCTCCCCCTTCTGTGTCCCTGCTGTCCTCTCGTCCCCCCACGCCTGTCCCAGGACCCCAATACTCTGTGTCTGTGCTACTGGGCGCTCGGTCCAGGGACAGAGGGGAGGAGGGCATCCCATCATCCATATACAGTGTGACATCACTGTATGAGGTGGCAGTGCTGTCTCCATGCATGCTCAGTCCTCCCCCTGGACCCCTGGCTCTGTCTCCAAGCCCCCTCTGAGAGGACGGGTTACTGCTGCTGCTCCAGACACACTCTCCAAAGTCCTCACTCAGTCCCCTGCCCTCCCGGCTGCCCTCCTGCGAGTCATTGCGGCCTGTGCGGCAAGTGAGAGCGTCATCAATGGAATCAGCTAGTGACTTTACCTGGACAAAAGACAAGATTCGGGAGTTGGATTCATCGTTCTATTTATCAAAGCATTGCCTGTGTGTGATCAAAAGTGTTGCTGATAACAGGTGGAAAAGAAGCATAAGCACAATTCTTGTACCTGCTTGGAGAAGGAGTCCTCTAGGTGTGTGTAGTCTCCAGGCCGGTCAACGTCTGGAGAGTGAGGGGGGCCGATAGCCACACTATGGGTGAAGTTGGTCTGTGTTTGAGCCTGTTGCTGTGGCTGGCGCTCGTCAAAGGAGTACTGCAGTCTCATATTGGACAGGATGATGCGGCGGGTCATGCGACTCTCGGAAGCTGAGCTTCTGAGGCGCTCGAAATTCTTGTTCATGCGATACTGTCTGAAGGCCGTCTGAATTATGCGCGCGGCTCTCCGACTTACAAATGAGCCTCCGTACTTTCTCTCCAACATTTCCACCTGTAAAAGTCCCATGTTCATAAAACTGTAATGTGAGAAATACAAATGTCATCGTGTACCTTTTTATCTTGCAGATCTGTTGAAAGCTCATAACTGTCTGAGAGAGCTTTGCATCTCTTGTTCTCCTCCTCCTCCTGCTTGCGCAGGGCCAAACTGGCTGGTTGGTGGCGTGTCCGCAGTGCCCAGGCCAAGCTGGCAGAGTTGGAGGCGGACACACATGTGGGGCCCCTGGACCCTGGAACAGTGGTGTCGGGGAAGCGGTCAGAGCCGCGCAAATATGGAGGCTGGCCGAACAAGTTGTCTTTGTGGGCACTGGAGTCTGGACACTGAGAGTCTCCTTCCACACTGCAGAGAGAAACACGTTGTCAGAGCAGTTTATTGTAGCTGAAAACTGCAGGATAGATTATTAGAAACTTACATGTAACGCTTTGAGCGGTGAGGAATTAGCCATTTCTTTGTGGAGGCCATGATTAATGTTTTCATCAAATAAGCTGTATGTTATTTAAACTGCAGCCCAATAATTTATGAGGAACTCACTATCCAAAAGATATAAACACCTGTGATCACTATCTTTGTCTTTACTGAACCCGTAAGAGTTAAAACACAAGGTTGTCCAACATGTATCTGACAGCGACTTGTTAAAACACTTTCACTATTTTGTTCAGCTTGTCACACACAACTGTTGAAGCATTTGAAGAGTTATCTGGCTGATATCAAAACCAGCAACTTCGCTCCGACAGGAATGACCTGGTTGTTATGGAAACGTAAAGTGTAAATCGCACATGTAGCCTCAAGAGCGACTCAAAACACAGCAATTATCACATTCTTTCACATTCACTGTCACTTACGCTTTTACTTTGGAATCGGCTAAGAAGGAAAAAAAGAATACCGGTACATGATAGCAATATTGGGCATACAAATTCCAAAATCTGTCCAGTTTTAGATACAATCCAAAAATAATCCCCTTCAAAGTGTGTGTGGTTGTGAGAGCAGCTAAAGTAACAAACTCCAGCCTACATTTCCTCCTTATACAAGCCGCACCCCTTCACTCAGCAGTGCCCAGCTGACCTCGATAAACCGGCGTGTGGAAATAACATTGTGTTGAACACGTCAACTTCCCAAAGATAAGCCTCTTGAATTACATACACTTCTGTGTAATGCCTAAAAGACTCTCAAGATATCTGAACATTATAATAGTACATTGCTGAGACTGAAAAGTGCTTGTACAATGCAGTTTGTTGACAGGATTTCCTGTGCCTGATTTTTCTCTCCACTTTGGACAGGTCCATTATTCTGCACAAGAGTCACATGGACCGTTTAACAGAGGCACACACGGCAACATTAAAACTCACTTTACATCCACTATCCAAAATATAATGTGGTTTTGTGTTTTCATAGGCCTCCCATTTAGACCAAATCATGTTTTGACACTTGTATTCTTATTAATAGGTTCTATTCTTAAAAGTGCACTTCGCAACATTTCTGGAGGAGGGCCTGCTCTTGTTTTGCCTGGAATGTTCTACAGAATGGCATTAAACTATCTATTTCCATGGAAACAAGCAGGTGCCATTACATCGACATTACATAGAAAGGCATCTATGCTCACAGTAAAAAACATGTTTCAAGGTATTCTTTTGCCAACAAAAGCTAAGTACTGCCCTTTAACTTAATCCATCCATTTTCTTTCCTTTCAGGGTCGCGGGTGACTAGAGCCTACCCCAGTGACTTCGGGCCTTAGGCGGGGTACACCCTGGACAGTGGCCAACTTGTCGCAGGGCCAACATAGAGACATAGACATTACAAGACAGTTCACGCTCACATTCATTCACTAGGGCCAATTTAGAGTCACTAATTTTGCCTGACACATGCATGTCTTTGGACGGTGGGAGGAGCCAGAGAACCCGGAAAGAACCCACTGTAACACGGGGAGAACATGCAGACTCCACCCAGAGAGATCATGTGATGTTAGTCTGGTCCGGGAATCGAACCCACGATCTCCTTCTTGAGAGGCAAGAGCACTAACCGCCTTTGCCACCGTGCATCCTCTTTAACTTAATCGTATAATATATTCATACAGATACATTTGATTTATATTCTAAAATGTATACACAGAACTACAAATGCTTTCCCCTCAGCGTTTCAATAGCTCTAACTATGAACTATGTAAATCAGAAATAACAAGATGAAGTAACATAGACATCACTTGTTGGCCCCATAAAAGCTTTGACAAGACCGTGAGACAAATAGGGGCCAAGAAGACCCCCTGAAACTCGAGCCTCACACGCGTGCAGAGATCAAACCCCATGGGAAGGACTTTTTTTTAGTTTTTACTTTGCAGCATCATTTATCATTCCTCCTCCTCGCCTCCTTAAATAGTGGAGCTGAGCAGAGGGAGGGGGTTGCTTGGTGACGGTTGCTGTTGGTTGCTCGTGGGCGTGAGGCAGTTGTTAGGATGAGTAGTTGCTATGACGATTTATATTGACTGTGATCATCATAGTTGTGGTGGGTGTTGAATATGCTCTACATGTTGTGAATGGTTATTTGCACATTTCTTTTCTTGCTATGAAAACATTTCAAAAGAACCTGCAAATATTGTATACAAAGGTGGACAAAATGGCAACAACTAAACAAAGCCAGTATTTCGATTTTTAACACAATTCTTTTACACTTTAAGAGGTATTTAAGAGGTAATTGAAGACATCAGCTTATTTTTGTTTTACTTTTACAGTTAAATTTAGCTGTCACTGACTGAAAGCATGACAAAGACTGACCAATAGGGTGAGTAAGAAGAAATCATCATCTTTCAGGTTTGGCAGATAAGATCGCCACAAGGTTTGATCACGATTCATGTTATTAGCATTTTCTCACCTCCATTTATGGTTACAAAGGCTCCAAAGAGTCAAATCAATGCTTTATCATATCTGACCAAAATATGTCTTCATCGTTTGTGATATTTTGTGTGGTATAAATTATAAAGTGAGTGTAATAAACTGCTCGTTTTAAGAGGTGGAGCTTAAGTCTATGCAGTGCCACCAGACGCAACATGTCAGTAAGTTAAGATTATGGCAAGGACACAAACACACACATACACAAACCAGGCGTTAATTAATGACCATTCTGAGGTGAAGTTACAAATCTGGCACCTGAGTTAGTGGGTGGAGTATACAAGGTTGTGAGGAATCATTTTGCCCTCTAAATTAATGTGTGGAGCTCTGTTTGGTTTCTTGCAATGGTCAATATCCAGTAAAGGCACAATGGTGAATTATAGATACTGGGTGATGCATGCTCCAAATATTTCTCTTGATTATTCGAAAAAGTGAGAGAAAACTGAGCCATTATTGGACTTTTAATCAAATCAAGATCCGGTCGTTTGAAATCGTCAATGATCGACAGGTACAGCCAATCCTCTGTCAGTAAAAAGCCGCGTGTTTGGAGCCGAGTTCAGACTTTGGACGAAGTAAATTGTGCATTGGGAGCAAAATTGTGCTTTGTCTTTACTGTTGTTGAGTTTTTATTGTTGTCAAATCTACCGAGTCCGAGACAAATTTCTCCCAGGAGACAATTCATTTCAACTCTATTCTATTCTGTTTGTTTTTATAACAATTTCCTTAACATAAACAAGATAAACTTTGAATAAGTGTAACAATAAAAAAAATCTTCCTTGAAAATCCAAAAGCATTTATAACAAAGAATCGGCCCTAAGCCCACAAGTTAATCTTTGATGAATGAGATCATTAAACTTTGATTAATTGCCAAGCCTTTATGAAGTAATAATGGTATAGCTTTATAGTATAGCTTACTTTAACTCTACAAGTAACTAAACATTCTGCACATTTTAAACACACACAAATCCACCAGTGACATAACATGCCTGTTTCCTACAGTTTTTTTCACTTTAGCCTGAGGCAATTGTCGAGCTAGTGAGAACAGTGAGATACAATGATATTCCATGTACAAAACATGTGGCTATTTCACAGCTGGCCTCCATTACTTATGTAAGATAGACTTTGACTGACTGAATATTGCTTCATCAGTGCCAGGGAGGGAGAGCGCTCTCTGGGGGCTGCCTCATAAAGACCAGCCCACTGCCTCAAAACATTTAATTAGCGCTCTAACAGATGGTAAGATTGCAATAAACAGCTAAGTGTGAGCAGAATGGAGGAGATATTGACAAGATGGAGGTATGAATGGGCGCTCTAAAGTGTTGAAAGGCGCCCCCTGGTTTGTGCTCATATAATATTGATGTGGTGGAGAGAGCAGGAGCAGTGGTGGTCTGAAACAGCAGCGGGGCTCCGAAGCCCAACCCACAGCGTAATTACATCGACCTCACAAACTGTCTCTCGACTCGTTTCCTCATGACCATTGACTGACAACAGTTATTAAAAGGGACAAGTCATGTGAGATTTTTTTGTTTCTTTGACACATTCCCATCGGAGAGGTGGGTTACATGAACAAAATGAATGAGGTGAAAAAATGGTTTATTTAGAGTAACCTGATAACGATCTAACAGAAATGTATTAAAATATTTTAACATTTTAAAACACTTTAAATGTACTAGTTGAGGTTTAATTATCAGACAAATGTGAAAGGTCTGAAAAATGAATCACAAAACTGCAGAAATATTACCATATACCCTTTTTGAAAGTTTACAACATCAATTATTTTAATTTAAAAAAAAAAACAGTTCTGTTGGTAGACTTCATATACAAAAAACAATTTTCACATCACAATATTATGAAAATCTTGATAAACTGTCCACCTCTAGCTGTTAATCTATTAGTTGAGGTTTATCAAAAAGTGAAATGACTCTTAACTACCTACAAAAGTGCAGAAATATTGATTTATAACCTTGATTTGTATTATAAGCAAAAAAATATGTAGAAAAACAGAAAAAGATGGTCATATTTTTGTTTTAATCTGTGGCGATTTTAAGCTTCTTGTGGTGGTCAGTCTCCAATGACACAATGGTAACTATACTTAAAAAAAAAAAATAATAATAACAATTTAAAAATAAATAAATATATATATATATATATAAAACAAACCTGATATTCAAAATGATGTCTTCAAAACAACGTTAATCATATTATTGATGATTTAATTTGAGGCCCCTCTCTACATTCTGCAACATTTTGTCTTTCACTTTCAGACACCTAATACATGGAGGAGTCTGACACCGTTTGCTGGCAGCAGTGAGGAGTGAAGCATTTTGAATTTTAAAATGCCAGCACACTCAACAACACAGCAGTTTGATTTTTCATAATCAAGGCAATACAAGCATAGAAATGATCAGTGTGATGAAAGGACACGCAGGAGCACTTTTCATGTCCTTACAGAGGTGAAATCAAGCCTTTTTATACATCAGAACAGAGCTTACTTTGAACTCGCATTTCACAAAAACATATTGAACATGATTAGATTTAGATTTTATTTTGCCAATTCTTCGCCAGTTTGACCATTTTGGTGGTGTTTATACTGTTACTTCCCGGTTGGACATTCCACAACTGTTACCTAGCAACTGCAATGTAAAGTAAATTAAACAATAGCTACATTTTGACCAACAATAATACCTGATAACATTTGCATTTTTTATGCTATGTTGCTCATTGATGACATCACAGAGGGCTTCACCTCCACTTACAGTAATGTTCAGCTTTCATTTTCCATTTTCCACAAACTACAACTTGCCTGGTGTGAAACTATGATACGTATTTACAACAGGGACTAATAATAATTAGAAACGTGTTTTGTGCACTTCAAAGGAGCACTGCATACATCGTATAGAGAAATGTACCGCAACTGCTATTGCTTAGCTAAGAATGTTCCAAAAGGTATTAAATGTATCTATTGCCATGGTAATGCTGCTAGCCTAAGTTAAAGGTCAGATCTGTGGAGAAAACACATTCACTAGTCAAATGTAATTTTCCAAGGTATTTTTGAATTAATTAAGCATCCAAAATGAAACAAATGCAAGATAGATAAGTGTAATGCCATACTGTGGAATATTCCAAGTAAAGCATTACATCTCCATGGAGAAAAGCAGGTGGCGTACCCTCAATCAGTAAAGTTATACCTCACTCCTTTAAAAAAACATCCTTCAAACTCACCTCTATTTAAATGTCACAGGAGATTATCCAACAAATACAAATATTCCTAAACATCAAATTTAGACAAAAATCCTTAGGCGTCCCAGCTAATTAGCGTAAAATATGATTAATTTGCACTTTGATTGGGATCAGCAATTATGCGTCAGGAAAAAATTAGATTCAGTGCACGAACAAAGCTTTCTCTCATTGTTGCACTCTTCCAAAACAGACAATAACATCATTCATGGTTGAGAATGTTTCAACGCCAACTCGGTGGCTATTTCACTGTCCAAAGAGGTGAGACGTGGCTACTACTGCCTCTGACCCGGCAGTTAATCATGTCACCAATGAAAAGAGTTTAAAAAAGGACATTTAGTTGAGATAAAGGTGTGTCTGTGTTTTTGCAAGCTCCATCTAATCTGATCTGTGCTTCTGAGGCAGAGAAATCAGGATGAAGATAGGCCTTAAACACACAGTAGACAAACAACTGTGCACTTTCCGCTTCCAATAAAGCAGTAACACTATTACACTTCAAAACTATTTGTCATCTTTTGTCAGCCAGCGCATAATGGAGACGGTGCAGCAGTTTGGATTGCAGTGTTGCTCTTGCCAAGGGCCAACTTGACATTTAAATCCACAACATTTACAAGAAAACAGCTTTCAATTCTAACAAAAGTATGCAAATGAGAGGAAAACATTTCCTGGTTTATTAAGTAATTATGTTTCTAATTTTGATAGTCTTCTGCCATGTCCTCAGAGGTGATAAGGGTGATCTAAATACTATGAGACCGGTATGAGAGTTGTCATGTGAACGGCATGTACAGGAGGCTACACTGGCAGCATATTTCTATTATCTGATGCTATAAATTACTTTAATTAGGGGAAACATTGTCCATTATCTAGTATTATATAATTCATACATAAACTTTGTAGGACTCATTACTACCAGGATGATGAGTAAATGTACTAACATTACAATTACAACTACTATCTAAAATGCTATTGTTAATAAGACTTCAGCTTATAATTAAAAAAAAAAAACACTTTTACTGTTGCTGTCACTACTGCAACAACCAACATTAATCTATAACTATTGCTCACTGTTTAACAATTACTCACTACCTTATTTACATACGTTTCCATTTTCTGAACGGGTTGAATAGTTTTGGTTTCCTTTTTCAGCAAAAGTGCAGTGAAAATACCCGTCCTCCTCAAGTTCCAACAACATCATGATACCAAGTTTGATCAAAAAGCCACTATTGTCGCCAGCATATCCCAAAAATGTCCCAAATTGAGTTCTTACCATGGTGCTAGCCCCACACGCGGTGAATCCACTCTTTGTGCGAAGCTGTACAGGCCACATTCTTGACAGTCTTTTGACAGCTCCGCACTTGCCTCACCCGGCCTCGCTCCTGCTCTCCTGCCCCCAGAAACATCTCTATGGCAAGCACTCCATTACATAACCACAACAAGCAAGTCAGTAAATTGAAAGCAGATGATTGAGCTTCGTTCATTTATTGAATTTGAAAAAGGGGAAGTGTTCATGACTCAAGAGTGACGTTAACACTGCATGAATGCAAGTCAAAGCAAACATGCAAAGGCCTGTGCACGATTTAGAAGAAACCGGTTAGAAACAAAAGTTATTTGTCACTGATGTCCCTGGCGCTTTTGCATTGAATATTTCCCTGTTACTCACAAACTTCATGAACAACAAGATGGTTTATCCAACAACAGCGTGCAGTGTTGGTTTTAGCACATTATTAGTACAATTATTGGGGTAAAAATAACTGAGTAAGAGTGGAGAAATGATTAAATGAACATCGGCTTGTGAATTTTATTTTTGTGGGTGACTCATGGCATGGGACAAAAAGGAGCTGAGTCCAGGACAGCTCTTTCTTTTGATTATCTTTGCAAAACCAATATATTTTGGTAAAACTGAAGATACATAACTGAAGATACATAACACATAATGATGACTGTCTATAGCACACAAACACAATTGGTGACACAACTTACAATGTTTATCTCTGAGCTCATCATGTTCTGTTTGCAGGAAAACTGTAAGGAACGTGCTGTGCCTTTAGCCGATTATAATTACAGAACATACACAGTACATATGTCGTTAGGGCCTTATTGTCCCAGTCTGAGGAGACATCTGCATAGATAACAAATACAGAGGACATTGGAAGTGACGTGACTCAAGTCTATAAAAAGCTAAACAGTCACAGGCCGACAACAGTGATGCTTTATGACAGCTTGATTTTAAAATAGCAAAGAACTCAGAATGCAAGAAATTAGTGCATCAAATACGTCGTAAAGTAAGTGAGGAGTGAGTAAGGATGTCAAGATGATTCGGTTAATGGATAATAATGTTTACTAAGGTCACAATATAATCACAAGAGATACAAAAAAGGTAAAGTCAAGTCAATCTAATGCTTTTTTTTTATATCACAAAGCTGGTCACAAAGAGGAGTGGTAATGCATGTTACCGTAATAGGCAACTAAAACTAAGGAGTAAGTGACAAAAGAATGGACATGTTCTTTTTGGACAGAGCTTGAAGAATGTTGTGTTTTTTGAACAGGAAGACTTAAGATGTTGCAGCATAAGGACAGTTTTATTTCACAGGTAAATGTTCAAGTCAACAGGGGGTCCGTGACGCCCCCGGCTCAGCGCGAGGAGGGGCTACTGCAGCCAGACGCAGGGCAACAGAACTGATGGACGCCCTCCTCCTCCTCAGCCTCATCTCTGAAAGCAGCACGGGACAAGACAGAGAGAAGAGAGAGGCCAGTGTAATACAACACATGAAAAGCACACACAATAAAGATTAAGCGTAGAGCAGAGGTGGACGATATTGACAGAAGTGGATTCATTCTCCTGATAACAATAATCAGATCATAGTTTTGCGATGGAAACGTCTTTGAAGGTCAAGTAGAGCAGAAACAGTTGAACTGATCACACTCCATTTGAAAGGAAAAGGCTTGATACTCGATAGTCGAGGCTGGTTTTTGTTAACTCAGAGATGATCAAAAACACTTCTTTTCATGCAATATGTCATTTCAAACTAGAAATAAGAACCACTTTTTTAAATTGGTAAAATCAAAACCAAGTGTTTCCATCTATGCTATAAAAAATATGAGAAAGCGGAACTGCTGTTATTCGTATTTAATATAACTACTTAATTTAATGTTAAGTTGCATTTAATAGCTGTGTTTACGAAGGAACAGATGGAACTGTAATTATTTAGTTTTTTTAGGAGGTAGATAGTAAAAGTTTTACACTTTCTGCTCCTTTTCAATAACACAAGTTAACGTAAACATTTTTTAATTAAATGCTATCTTTATATTCTTAAAAAATGTACTGAAGATGATAATAATAATGAAATCAAATGAATGAATATCACAACGTGGTCTCTAGATCTGATAAAGATCAAGACCATTCTAAAACTATTCCGTAAAGGTCCAACTTTGTCCTATTTATGTGAGTTTTTTCAATGTCGATAAAGAGTATTTCAGTATTGATTAGTGTCAGGTAGAGATGTCAATATTATTCACAACAACAAAATTGTGAGAATCGAAGGCAGCAACAATGAGCAATTTCAGTTCAATACAAAAAGTCAAACTACGTATTAAGTCATTTTTTTTATGTTACAATATCATTACTTTTTCATTAAGAAAGTTTGATTAAATAAAACCAGAAAAGCAAATTACTGATTTCACAGTCGTTTGGTCATAGTGACAAAAACTGATTCTCACAATTATCGTAACACTAACATTTGATATCGTGACATCCCAAATATTAAGCACTATTGAGTTATTTGACAACCCTACACATCAGTGCAAAAATATCACAATTTTACCCTTTGTTGGACGATTTTCCCTCAAGTTTCTGTTCTCTTTATTTACTTGACTTTTTTCTTAAACAATAAACTAAATATTCACATTCATCATACCTTCAAAACATAAATTCCGATATTATCTTGTAGACATTGACAATAAAACGCACACCTCTACTGTAGAAAAGTAGTGTACACGTGAATGTCGTATCAGGGCAATGCCATTAGGGGGCAATGTTGAGGCGTCATGCTCTGATGAGGGTACAGATGAGGAGGGGTGAGAATCAGCAGGTTCCTGTGACTCAGTGCCTCTCAGTCCCTCAGCTTATTGAGAACGACTGCTCCGTCTCGCTGTGTGAGTGAGGTGCCTAACTCCATCTATTTGTCACGTCTGCAAGTGTTGAAAGACAGATGAACAAGCACTCAGCGAGCGGCAGCCAGGAAATGCCACAAACGAAATAATGACATACATTAAAGATGCACATCCTGAGAAACTTATTTCATTTTTGTGTTGATAAACACCACTCTTACAGAAAGTTAACAACCTCAAAAACTGCCTTTTGGAGCCAGGAGACGTTGTTTATGACAGTAAATGCTAGTTTTCTACGTGGGTGTACTTTTATTGTGAGATAGCACGATTACAAATACCAACATTACTGGAGTAGATTTTTTTGCACTTGTACATTTAAAATTATTGTCATAGAAGTCTTCTTTCCTACACTTACAAACACATTTAACGGTATAACTGTATCGCCTGCTCTGATTGCCCAGAGGTCAAAGAATATGCAGTGGATTACGGTTTAATTCAACTCAATTCAAATTAAACAGTTTAACCGGTTATACATTATGTTTTTTTATTTTTCAGGTGTATTTTTAAATGTTATATATGTACAATTTTGGTAGCAGTACTTTCAGCTGGTTGTTTTGGTATGTGGTCAAGCGAGATATATTTTATTGTACTTTTTAAGGATATTTGTGCAGCGTCTCCAGATCTGAACCAGGATCTCTTTTTTTTTTTACCTAGATCATATTTTTTCTCTTCACTTTCATAATAAATCTGATTTGTAGCTGATCTTTTGCACTGAAATGCTACAGGTGCCTCAATTTTCACGGGAAAATACAGGAATAAAACACAATTGAACATCAGCATTCATGCTAGACATCAACGGTGAAGCTTGAAAGCAGAAATAAAGTTAGGTTTGATTTTTTTTTTTTTGCAATGTGATCCTGCCTCCAAGAGAAAATATTAAAAGAAACTGAGCACCAAGACCTGCAGCGCGAACGTATCCAAACAAATTACCAAATTGGAGGATTAGCCAATATCATGCAAGTATTTATTCACTTTTGACTGGTTATTGAGGCAAAAGTGTGGTGGGTTCTGGCAGAATGACCGAGGGACAGTTTTGGGTGTGTTTCTGGGGGTCTACTCAAATGCTCTACACTTACGCTGCCCTTACCTGTCCTCCTGTAGGTGGGTGTGGTCAGAGGGGCAGCAGTACTGATGGAGACTGGCAAAGCTGTGCACAGTCTGACTGGAGGGCAACACAGAGGCACGGCCCGAGGATGAGGAGGGTGTGGAGGGGGCAGAGAGGGGCTGCCCCGAAAGTGACTGCGGCTGGACACTGACAAGAAGCAAGCAAAGCACACAGAAGACGACACATAAAGACATGGACATCCAGGACAGAGAGAGACAGGTGAGAGACAGGTGAGAGACAGGTGAGAGACAGGTGAAACACAAAAAAGGAGAGGAAGGACAAAAATGAAGAGTTATTTCAGAATGGCAATTCAGACAGCAGCAATGAGAGCAGCACACACACATCGATTGGCCAAAACATTATGACCACTGACAGGTGATGTTAATAACAGATTACACTGCGCTGAGCAATGTGCCGAATCTTATTGAGGTATAGTTATCTTGAATTGGCATCATCAATCCTATGTTCAGGCTTTTTAAAATAAATCAATATTGAAATACATTTTATTTGCTTTTAATTAAACTAAATAATTATTACATATTTTTTTTAGATGTATATTACGTTAAATAAGTTTACATGTCCTTAGTTCATTCCTCTTACCCCCAACAAGATAATAAATTGTTGTTTTCAAAATATGCTAAATATTTGCCATTGACATCCCACTGGACACCAGACTGCAGGGAAGAAGGCCATCACTAAAAAATGTATGACACAAACAGAGCTATCAAAAACAGGACCGACCTAGTAATAGACATTAGAATTTTTTTTTAAATGACATTGATTTATTAGATGGACAAACTTTGGACAAAATGGTACATGTTGGGCCGTATGTGCAGCAGTTCTGCTATGTTGCATTGTTTTCATTTATTTCCTTTGCCCTCGTTGTGCATAAGGAAAACAAAATATGCAAAATATAATATAAGAGTATTTCTGTCACTTTAGAAACAAAAAGCAAAAAAAAATAATTTAGTTAATGATTGATTTATAATGAGAGAATAAACAAGACATAACCATATTTTTCCTCATTGCACTTCCCTATTCTCAGTTACATGGGAAAGACAGTACAGAGGCCAGCGTCAACTACCAAACAATCACTTCCCAGTCACATTCACAATGACATATTTATGAAGCCAATGTGGAAGAAGTGACAAAACCATACAGCTTTTTTATTGATACTTTGCCATGGGATCACGCTGGGGGTGAGCTGCATGTAATAATTTGGTGGAATTTGAAAAGTCTTCAAATTAAAACTCGCGTGACATGCAAACTCATCACAAAGAGGTGTTATAGAGTCAGGGAATCAAACCCGAGCCCGGTCTTAACACCTGAACCACAGTGCCGCCCACGAGATTACACGTATTAAGCAGCAATGATAATGTGCAGCAAAACTCTAATATCACAGTGTAGTAAAACGTTGTTAAAAGGTGCTTGAAAATGCAGAGCACTTTGAGAGATAATACTGTAAGACATCACGCATAATATGGGATCACAGTGTTCTGAAAAGGCCTAATACCTATGCAGTATTTGAGCTGTACCATGAGCCCCATGTGAGCGAGCTGAGCAGTGAGCAGCGCGGATTAGCATGTGAATGGCCAGCTGCGTCAAGGACATGAAGTATCTGTCACTTTTACCAAGGAAACGCTCACACCAAACGAAAATAACATAAGAAAGAGTGTGAAAGATTTGTGAGAGGCGGCAACACAGGCCTTCCCACTGGTTTTAGTGTCCGGCCAACATGATCAGGCTTAATAATGAAGGGACGGAAGACACGACACAAGTTCTTTCTAGAGGGGGGTTTGTCACCTGCTTGTGTGTTCATAGAAATGTCATTACATCGCCTGGAATGTCGCACAGAATGTCATTAAACTTTTCTATCTTGCATTTAGGATGGGAAAAGATTTCGTGTCACAAGCTCTTGCAAGATAATATTGCCTCAAGATTGTGCACACATGAGGAAAATGATGTTGAGGGACTTATTTTCCCACGTGTTTACATTTGGCTTGGACCAAAAAAGGACCAAAGTGCTGGAGTTACTAAAAGCAGTGCTGGAAAAATATCAAATAAAACAAATAAAGAGAGAAGAGGCAAAAATTGTGAACTGTATAAAACGTAATTTATATAATCAATCAACAGTACGTCTTCTAATCTTACAACCCTGAAATTACTGGGGGGTTTTGGTTGTTGTTGTTTTTTTTGCATTATCTCAATAACAATATTCAATTGGAATGTGATAAACTGTGACTGTAAATGACTTGAAGTCCAAGTATCACACGAAACTTGAATGGACAATATAAATTACAACAAAAGTGAAGAAATATAACTTTGAAGTTTCAGTTAGTTTTATCTTAATCAGCTCTTTTTGTTGTCATTTTTAATAGTTTTAATTAACGTCTTCCACCTGTACTTGCATTTACTGAATTGGTATTTTCTGGTATATCGTCTCCATGGAGATAGGTAAATGAATGCCGTATACTTTAGAACATTCAAAACAATGCAATAATATCTCCATGGACCCTTCACCAGAAAAGTGACATAGTGCACCTTTAAGCATGCACAGTAGGTTATCGCGATGCCCATGTGGGTCAATGAATTATGGGTCAAATGCTGGAGACATTCATTCCCTCATGTCTACCATATGCCTACAAAAAACCTGTTATCCAAAGGCATAACAAAAACACTTTTTGCATTAAATCATCAACAAGACAACAATATCCAACCCATAACAGGCACAACAGAACTAAACCAAATATCTATCAAGTTGTGAATGCAAGTCCTGCTTTTTTTTCTTTTACTGACCCCTTAAATCAACTTTGTCATGATAATCTTTCACTCATCCTGAAATGAACGCAATGTCTAGGGCAGTGGACAGATAACACAAGGTATTTACTTAAGTAAACAGAAAGAATAGAGCTAGAGGCAGATATATAAGATAAACAATTAGAAAGAATTACAAATAGATTCTTGTATCTGATCAGTGTTTGTTCTCATAACTTGATCTGTTTCGACTGCCTGTTTTGCCCCGTCGCCTTTATTTAAGTCTAATATGGGCACGTTTTCAGATTTCTATAGCCTTTTTATGCAGCAGTGGTGTTTATTTTAATCTGTGCCAATCCATGTGGTCTGAGTTAGCAGACCTGTGTTGATCTGGTTCTGCTTTGCAAGTCAAAACTTGTTGAGTTATGCTTTCTTTAAAACATTTTCTAAGATGTATCTATTCAGAAAGGTTTTTGACATCCAGCTATAGTATTTTTTTTAAGGGAGTGTCTGCAGTGCCGCGGTGCGCAGCCGAAACTGTTATTTTTGTGCCGCCCGCCCGCCGCGGCTCCTGAAACTGCGCCGCTATTTGACCTCGTTTTAGCGGAGTTTTAGACCGCGCCGGGTTAAGGTTAGGGTTAAGGTTAGGGTTAGGGTTAAGGTTAGGGTTAGCCATGAGGCAATAAAGGGAAATGCCGCGGTCCCTGAAACTGCGCGGCAATTTGACCGCGCCGCCGCTCTCCAGCCACGCCCTTTTTTTTAAATATATTTGTGTTTTTCTACAGTTTTTATTGCCCTATGAGCCTTGTGAACCTTCTGGATGTTGTAAAAGCGTTATACAAATACATTCTGATTGCTGGATTGTATGACAACAAACAAGCGCTGGTCTGCAAGAAGAATCAACATACCGGTATTTAGAGTTTAAAAAAGACCAAATTAATCTCTCTGAACAATCAAGAAAACATGTTGCAATTGGAGTAATTGGGTTTAACTGTAAAATCCTGTCGATAAGGCATTTCCTGGACGACTGGAGAGTTAAGATCACAGTGTTTGAAGATATAATCATAGGAAGAGCGCACGTTTGCTGAGGGCACATGATGAAAAGTTCCAATTAAAAGAGAATGAGCTGTCAGCAGCTGCTTTACCATAGTGTGAAACAGGGCTCCCTATTCAGGCCTATTTATAACAATTGCACTGACGTGGTACGGCACGCTTGTAATTAGATACATTTCAGCACAGCTTTACACACGGAGCCGAGAAGTTGTGAGGTCGAAAAATGCTGATCCTTTGAAAAGGAAATGGATGAAGATGACTTATTTCTACTTTTATTTAATGCTTCATAAAAAAAATAGAGTACAATAATTCCACTCATGGTCTTCCCAATGATGAGATACGATGAGATTTTTCAGTTAGATATTGTGTCTTTTTTTCTCTCTCAAATTTCAAAGAACATGAAAAACATGACCAGAGAGAGAATAGACACAAATTAAAATCAGTAGACATCCAACAAAAATATAGAAATTAAGGCACATTTTGCCAACAAATGGATCAATTTTCAAATTAAGTCTGAATGTGACTTTTTTCAACTCTTCGTTTGTCCTGTTTGATGTTAGTCCAGTCCTTGGTTGTCGGTGCTTTTTTCAACTGTTTATTGTGTCCATGGCAGGAGTACTGAGGCCCAAGTACATAGTTCTGGAATCAGGTGGGATGGTGATGTCATAAACTGTCTGTAAAACTTTATTGATCACAGTCCAATACCTCCGAGCATCAGGACAGTCACAAAACACAAGATAGTGGTTTGCCTCCTGCTGCTACATTTTCTCCCAGTCTGCATTTCCTTGTGAATAATGAGCACTTTGACATGGTGTAATGAAAAATCGTGTCACATTTTTCCATCAGAATTTAGACATTATTCCCCTTCAGACACATTCTCATTAATAAGCCTTGATATACATTTCCGTCAGAGGGTTATAACGGCACACATAATCTCACACACTTTAATGGTACACTAGATAATTATCCATCTTGCATTCATACAACCACAGTTTTTTTTTAATTGCTTGAGAAACATACTTTCTTGCTTTTGAGCATGGATATAACATTCCAGGCAAAGCAACAACATCTCCGTGGAGACAGGCAGGCTGCCAGAAGAATTGTTTGACGAATGGGTCGAATGCAGAGAATGAATGAGGTATTAAAACAAAGGAACACTCATATGTTGTTGTTGTTGTTGTTGTTGTTGTTGTTGTTGTTGTAACCTCTAAATAAGTTCCACTTTTTAACACTGGAGGGCATATTTTTTGTTCCAATGGCGACTGTTCTAACTTCTTTTGAAGAAAACATCTTATTCTGAATTGCTGAGACCGGCCTTATGATTAAAAGCAGATAAGGCAAGTTTATTTGTAGAGCACAATTTGTACACAAGGCAATTCAATGTGCTTCACACAACAGGAAAAAAAGGCATTAAAATCACAAAAATAGTTTAGAAATAGAATCCTTTCAGTCGCAGAGCCTGACTCTTAGTCCTGACTCTGGCACCAGCAGGAGGCTGGTCCATGTTTAGTCCTGACTCTGGCACCAGCAGGAGGCTGGTCCATGTTTAGTCCTGACTCTGGCACCAGCAGGAGGCTGGTCCATGTTTAGTCCTGACTCTGGCACCAGCAGGAGGCTGGTCCATGTTTAGTCCTGACTCTGGCACCAGCAGGAGGCTGGTCCATGTTTAGTCCTGACTCTGGCACCAGCAGGAGGCTGGTCCATGTTTAGTCCTGACTCTGGGACCAGCAGGAGGCTGGTCCATGTTTAGTCCTGACTCTGGCACCAGCAGGAGGCTGGTCCATGTTTAGTTCTGACTCTGGGACCAGCAGGAGGCTGGTCCATGTTTAGTCCTGACTCTGGCACCAGCAGGAGGCTGGTCCATGTTTAGTCCTGACTCTGGGACCAGCAGGAGGCTGGTCCATGTTTAGTCCTGACTCTGGCACCAGCAGGAGGCTGGTCCATGTTTAGTCCTGACTCTGGCACCAGCAGGAGGCTGGTCCATGTTTAGTCCTGACTCTGGCACCAGCAGGAGGCTGGTCCATGTTTAGTCCTGACTCTGGGACCAGCGGGAGGCTGGTCCACGTTTAGTCCTGACTCTGGGACCTGCAGGAGGCCGGCCCATGTTTAGTCCTGACTCTGGGACCAGCAAGAGGCCGGCCCATGTTTAGTCCTGACTCTGGCACCAGCAGGAGGCCGGCCCATGTTTAGTCCTGACTCTAGCACCAGCAGGAGGCCGGCCCATGTTTAGTCCTGACTCTAGCACCAGCAGGAGGCCAGTCCATGTTTAGTCCTGACTCTGGGACCAGCAGGAGGCCGGCCCATGTTTAGTCCTGACTCTAGCACCAGCAGGAGGCCGGCCCATGTTTAGTCCTGACTCTAGCACCAGCAGGAGGCCGGTCCATGTTTAGTCCTGACTCTGGCACCAGCAGGAGGCCGGTCCATGTTTAGTCCTGACTCTAGCACCAGCAGGAGGCCGGCCCATGTTTAGTCCTGACTCTGGCACCAGCAGGAGGCCGGTCCATGTTTAGTCCTGACTCTGGCACCAGCAGGAGGCCGGTCCCTGAGGTCCTCAGAGTCTGATGTGGTTCATATGGCACTAACATGTCCGAGATGTACTTTGGTGCTAGGCCATGGAGAGACTTGTACACAAGCAGAGCTGCTTTAAAGTCCATTCTCTGAGCCACAGGAGCCAGTGCAGAGACCTGAGAACAGGACTAATGTGATGGTACTTCCTGGTTCTAGTCAGGACCGGAGCAGCAGCGTTCTAAAGTAATAAATAAGATTTATTACTCCCCTAAACAATTTTCATTTGTTTAGGTGACGTCAGCTGCTGACATAGAAGACCAGCCCTTAAACTGGAGACACATTCTCACAATGCGTTTGGGGGACCAGGGCCAGTCGAAATGTGACTTTTGATTCATCTTCCAGATCTGATTATACCTCCATGTGTTGACCGCCCTGTTTATGGATGGATACAGCGAGCAGCTGCTTTAAAAAAAAAAAAAATTGAGTTAACTAATTCACACAGGTTTTTAAAATGAATCATTTGCTATTTTGAAGTGCTCTGAAACTAGAAGATCTTAGAAGCCAAACACTGACACACTGACGGGTTTCTAATTAAAGTCCTTTGATCATGATTCATGACTATGATCATTTTTAGTGGCTGGTGTGCCACAGCATCTTTTCAACAAAGAACTCGCTGCCTCTCAAAAAAGAAAAACACTGGGCTGTGCCGCTTGTGGCTGAGTGGACAGCACATATGCCTGCTATGTGGGGCAGGCCAAAGCGTTATGACAATGTCCTGCATGTCATTCCCCAGTCTCATTCCCATGTCATGCTGCAATGCCCTGTCAAATATCCTAATCCTATCCAAATATCTAAAAAATCCTAAAAAACCCAAAACAAAACAAAAAAATTAAAATATGCTGCTGAATCCCACCTATAACACTGATTAAGGGGGGATCAGAGCAGAGCGTCTAGACTGCAGGAAAATAAAGATGACTCCAGTATGCCTGAATCATGCAAAATACAACTTTGAGAAGGAGAAACAATTAAACATTGGTTAAAAGCTCTTGCAAAATATGTCAACATTTAGCAGAAACTAATCCTTACTCTTCAGATTTACAGAGGGGATGTTATGTAAGTCTGAGCTTGTTCACAGCGTGGTCTAGCACTGACAACATTTGTATTTTAGTCTTGTTAACCAGTGTCTCTAGCGTGGCCTGCGCTGACAGCCTTTTCTCTGCACTGATTCCTGCGTCAGGAGTAGTTTATGCCAAAATCCCCAGAGCACATAAACACACTGCAAGCTCCAGTCTCCACTCCTCTCCGTACACACATACCCACACTATACTACCAGTACTGCATTGATAGTACTGTCATTAGCATGTACTGTAAGATACAACCGGCCAAAGGACATCAAGGCTGAAAGTGAGAGCTGAACAATTAGCTATTTTTCTGACAAGGATGGATCTCTTCTTCTATAAAGAGGAATACACGACGAATACAATTAGCTATTTGCAGAAGGGCAGCAGAATAATCCAATAGCTCTTTTTCCTGTCAAGCATTGCAATTGTGATTAGTCTTGGCATTTTTAAGCTTCTGTTCGTAGTACATTTTAAACAGAACATTAACATTTCAAGAAGACTGAATAATGAAGTGCTAAACAAGATTCACCAACATTTAAGAACATATAAACTCATGTAAACAAATGTAAACTTCAACAGCAAATCTGCATAAACTGCTCAAATAGCAGAAAAGCAGTGGAGTTGACCTTTATGCAACAACAAATACGTCATACAAAACCACAGCTGCGTTACAAAAATGATGATGAATGAGATGCTAAATCTCAGTTGGACTTTCATGGTTGGATAAAGGTCAATAAAATCAAACGCAAATTTGGCTTTGTTGCATCAAGTAATGGATAAAATGTCAATCAATTATTAACATTTGTAATTATTAGCAAGGGCCAAACATGAAAAAACTCAAATAAATCCTCTAACAACTGAAACAGGGCTTGTAAGAGTCTGAAACGTTTCATGTGTGTGCTAATATTGTTGTACTACATATCAATGTGATTTTGAGCTTTTAGTGCATTATAAGCAACGTTAGTTCACAGAAACTGATTCAATGTTTTCAAAGGATATTATGTCGCCAAAAAAATTGCAGCCATTACTTTTTGCGACTAGGAATGTCAAGATTATTTGATTAATCGAAAATCATGATTATTCAGGTCACAATATAATCGTAAGAACCAAATAATAATCGTGACAATTTTAGAAGCAAAATTAAGTATTTTTTGTTAAATTTACAGCGCAAAAAATTGACCTAAATGTAAATAACTTATTATTGTCTCTGCGTTTTTATCGCATTTTACTTTATTTTGTCTTTCAGAAAGTTAAATTCCGTAAACCTGCTCTCAAACTTGAAGAACAGAAACATGTCAGATGACAAAAATGAAAAAAATGAAAGATTTCACTGTTGTTTGGTCAATTATCATCGCAAGAATCACAATCTCGCAAATCACTCAAATTCGATATCGCGACATCCCCGTTTGCGACCGCTCACTTTTGTGACTTCGAATCTTCGAAAGAAAAGGCAGGAGAGGAGTGGGTGGAGAGAACAACATAAGAGTGGGTGAGGTTGGATACGGAGGAGGCCAAGGGTGAAAACAATCACGAGAAAGGAGGAGGAGCGGGACAGATTCAAATGGAAACAGGATGTGGAGTCAGAGTTTATCGAACCCGGGCAACAACATGGGGAGTGGGTGAGTGGGTCTATCTACAGGAGGAGAGAGTGGGGGGGCTTTGTGCAGGTGGCCACGACAGAAGGCATTCCACGAGTTACATTCTTTTGGACAAGTCGTTTCCTTTCAAGTGCTTGTACCAACACAGATTTTGAGGTGTGCTATATATTGTCTGCAAGATCAATAGCAAAAATGGCTGCAAAAAGGGGTGATAAAAAGTGATATTTTTGTGCTTTTGTGTTAAATTTACAAGCAATTCACTTTTTGAGCATAATTTAACCTAAGCCAACACATTTAAAAGGCACGTTTTTGCACGTTTCTGATGGACTGCAAACATATAAAGCGAATATCATTCTCTGGAGCGTACAAAAAATACTGATATTTGCATTTTTCTCATAATTCTCCTCCTCTACTCTGAGCGTGTGACCCAAACAGCTTGTGACTAATGTGTTTGACAGAGTGGGACACATCAGTGGAGCCTAAAGTTGTGTTAGTTGTAGCCCTCCTTGTCTATTTCCAACGCAAGCCATCTTTTGGTTAGCAGTGCGGCTCGGATCTCCTGCTGCTTGGCAACAGTGCGGACTGCCTGTGTGGGCGTTTGGTGTTGAGTGCCAGGCGAACGCACAAGGAGGGGCACAGTTACAGTTACGACTCCTCTGACTACGCACCCGGGCACCTGCTGTACCCTGCGCGCTGCAGATGTGAGGGGGGCGTAGCTGGGTTGGATCTCTTCAGTTCAAACAATTACAATGCATTTGAGCCGCGTGTGTGATGAAAACTGGAGGAATGCCCAGTGAGAAACTTGAAATTTGAGCGCAAGCATTAATTTACAGAAGTTTTGCAGTAAAAACGACAGAAATGGTTGGAATCAAATTGAAATAGCAATTTAGATGGTTGGATTAAGCAAATCTGCAAAAGACTGCAATTCTTTATATAGTAATGCCATCTGCAAAACGCTAAACTGTGTGGAGTCTTGTAAGAAACCTGCTAACCCTGCAAACCCTTTGTCCAAACATTTATTCTGTAATGCGAGTGATTCTGGTTTAGCAGTTTATATTTCAGTCTTTACTCAAATGCACCTGGATGTGTTTAAAATGTGCTCTGTGAACTAGACTTTGGAAACATTTCTAATTGCAATCTTATTAACGAGCATTACAATCACAATTAGCTCTGACATTTATGTTTTAAAGCGATTAAATTCACAATGCACACGTTAACATTTGAGAGAAGACGGGAATCTGAATCAATCATCATTTGTAGACGCCTAAACTGATTTACTACTCGAGACAATCCAAATAGCGATTTTGATTCGATTGCGATTACTCCTTGACTTCTACAGTGAACTAAAACTGCATTTCAATAAAGTAAATCACCTATAGTATAAAGTATTGCAGTGGTTTTCTGAGGATTTCGCTCCGTTCCCGTCTTCAGTGCGACCCCATCGAGCGTCACCAGCCCTGGCTCAGTCTTTCACCCCGCTCCGGCTCCTCTCCTCCCACCCTCGCTCTATCTCTCCGCGCTGCTCTGTCTCTCGCCCACAGAGTTCTTCACTCACAGCGTTCCCACGGTAACCAGTCTCCCTATTCTGCTCCGCGCAACGTATTTGACAAACATCCCACCTCAGAAGTGCCACTTATCTGCATTTAAATGGCAAAGACAATGAACAGAGTCATAGTGGCCGTTTAAACAACTCGCTGCAGACGCGCCTTTGTCGATTACGGCGTGCAGCGCTGCTTGAAAGTGGGAGGGTCGTGAGTGAGCCTTTTGATACACGGACTTCGCATGGTAACAAAGCACTTATTTACCACCATCTTTACACAGCTGCTATTCAAAAAGGCAAGGAAGTGCGAGGCAAAAGCTGAAGAAGTGAGAGATGTTTGCGGAGTGACCGAGCCGACCGCACACCCTCGGGGACAGCGGCTGTATGAGGAGGCTGAAATGAAAATATAGTATCTGACTTGTGCTTCAGCCCTTCGGTTTCCACAGCAACAACAGTAGATCTTTCTCTTTCTCTCCTGCACCCACCAAGGCCGGTTCTCTCACTGTTCCTCTGTAAAACGTTATAGCACCACTGATCTCATTAACCCTTTGAGACCAAAACAGTGTTATGACATAATGCCCAATATTTGACACAGGATTCATATGGTGGAACTGGTTAAAGATACTCCGTGTAACTTTTCTGGGTGGGGTTGGCCACCTGCTTGTCTCCGTGGAGTTATTGTTTTGCTTGAAATGCTTAATAATAATAATGAATGCTCAATAATGCATTACTGACACTAAGAACAAATTGTTCATTGTGACAAAACTGGTGACAAGATTGTTTTAGTCACAGAAACACCAAAAACAGAATAAATTAAAAGGTAAATAATGCCGTACTGTGGAGCATCCCAAGCAAAGCGATAACAAGCAGGTGGGGGACCCTTCTAAACCTTCATGGGCAAAAACAGATTATAGTTAATGCGTGTAATGTACTCTTTGAATACAAATGTTTTCAAATATGAAATCTGTTTTAGTGCAATAAACTAAACATGAAGTATATGAAATGACAAAAGATAAATAAGAAAAAAAAGATAATTGTCGTCATCTTTTTATTAACTTAAAATGGGCAGCAATAATTAAACAGAATAATTGAGTACTGAACAAGACAAAAGACATTTCCCACAAAAACTGTGGCATTATTGAATCAAAATGGCACAAAGATGAATTACTACTTTGTACTCTTTATCAATACAGTAATACAAATAATTCCGATAAATATTGCCTTTCTAGAGGTATTCACTCAGCATTGTACCTTAAAACAACTCAATTTCCGATATGAAGAATCGTTTTCAAATTGGAAAAATAATCCCTGACAAGTTGACAACCTTAATGGAAGAACACCTTTGCCTTCTTGATTAAGAGTGTCGGCTTATAGCACAAGATTACTGATTAACACTGATTATCTCAACAGAAGAATGATTTTGCATGATTTACCGAGGAAACTACAACCCAGCATCCCATCGTGGTAAATAGGCCCATCTGCACATAGACGCCGTCATATGTCGCACTCTTCTAGAGACTATTATTGATTCCTCTTCACTAATAATACAAAATGTGTCATTTCTGTGTGGTGTGTCGGGAGTGCTCAGCGACATGTGATGAATAACGCGCTCCGCCACTCGTAAACAGGAGTGGAGCTCAGAAGAAATTCACTTTCCACCCACCAACATGCCCATTATTTAAATTTACACCCAGTTACTCAAAGCAATTAGCACTTGGAGGTTTTCTGCATTTTAACCATTGTAAAGTCTTTCTTAAAGGGATAACTCTAAACGCCCACAAGTCAAGGAAAGTTGTTGTTGAATTATAAGTGGCATAGTTTATGTAAGTTCAGACATAATGCCAAAATAAATACACTGTACAAATTGCCACCACCTGCCTGTCTCTATGGAATTGTTATTGCTTTGTCGGGAATATTCCACAGCAAATACATGTATTCTGTGTGTACATGTATTTTATACTGTGATCAGCGTCATCTCACCACACATCTGGCCTGTAACTTGGCCTGGGGGAGTTTGTCTTCATGGAGATAGATATAGATTAATGTCATACTGTGGAATATTCAAGGTGAATCAATCATTTTTCCATGGAGACAAGCGGGTGACGTGCCCTCCCACAGCGCACCTTCAAATCAGTGTTTTACGTCTACCGTTTTAGATTGATTTAAAAGTTTACTGTGTTCAATAACAACCATTCAGTTTAAACTACAAACTGTTCAACAACTACAGTAAACACAGACTTTGAAGACATGGAGAAGAATAAAGGGGTCACCTGCTGTATTCTATCAACAGAACAATGGGTTTACTTCTCTGTGGTAATGCTACTATGTCACGATGTTTGAAAATTATTACTCTTATTTAATTAGATGTCTTTGAAATACACATCTGCGAGGATATATCTTAAAACAGGGAAAAAGTTTTCATTTGAGTTTTGAGTGTTTTGACTGAACAATTGGGGTTGATGTAGTTCAATGGAACATACACACCCAAAGTACATGAGTTTTGAGTTTATTCCAGGTCTCTGGATTATATTTTGTATCCCATTGCAAGAATATTTCAGTGCCTTGGTGGAGGTTTACGTGCTCAAAGTGCAGTGGTTCTACATTTATTTGCACACGAGCAACAAATACGGCGTTTCAGTTGCATGCCCTAAAACAATACTACCATATTTAATAACAAATATAAGTTGATTTATGAGTTACACAGAACCAACTTAAGTTTTTAATGAAAAGCAATATAAGCTCTAAGCGCAAAGAGCAAACAAGTGGCGAGGAAGAGAATAGCACAAGTAATTTCTGCTGCTTCTCTGAGTCATATCTGCAGCAGTGGAAACAGAAGCCGTGAGGGGGAGAGGATGAGTGTGTCCGTGGGTATGTGAGAGCGGCTGTGAGGGCGGGTGGGGTTCAGATACATGTGGAGCAAAATCAACCAAACGAGCCCCAACATAAAAGGGTCACACTGGAGAATTTGATGAGGGGGTAATGTGGATATACGGCTGAGGCACTAATCCAAATGAATCCTGTTTGATTGAATTTCATCACACTTATTGAGGCTATATACAACATGTTTGGGTTTAGTCGCAGCACACATGCTACATTCAGTATTTTGCGATTGACTCTTTGCTCTAGCAACTTGTTGAATGTCTCCCCACGCTCTAAATCCCCATTTCACACAGCGTACTATTCCTTTCCAGTAAAACATGCAGGCCAGAAATATTCAAAAATCTTTTATCCAAACATTATTTCTCCTCGGTTAAAGGTGGGAATGTTCCACAATAAAGCATTTCACCTGCCAATCTCAAAGTGTCTTTAACAGGGTCACAAAACGAACCTGTAACTTTGCCTGCTTGTCTCCATGGAGATAGATGAAAATACAAAGAAGACAAGCAACAGGAGTTACATAGAACAGAGTTACCAAGTTACATATAGAGAATGATAAAAAACATCAAACAGATTTCCTTAACCATATCCACATGTCAAAACATAGAACATAATGTTATGACATCACATGCGCAAAACAAATTAGCCCAATCTGCCACAGCAAGTGAAAAACGGAAGAGTCGAGAGCCTGAGAGGATGCACTCAGGGCAGAGAGGAAGAGAGCCGCAAAGGATGATGGGACATGGAGGAGAGAGGACTAAAGTGGATTCATCAAGCTCTTGTGACACAGAAATTAAAGTCAAGAAGGACGTATTTTGACTTAATAACAACCCAGATCTGCCCTGATGAAAACACTTGTGCGTGATACTTAGGCCATTATGTTTCCACTGTTCTAATGCACCGTGTTGAAACATGCACTGCATCAGCGTTACGTGTGTTGTTGCATTTTCAAATGCACTGTGATACTAGTGAAAGTTTGTGACATATGACACTGAGGTGACTTTGTTCTTCAAATGCACAAGGTTAATAAATGTGCATTGTCCCAGGTAACGACAAAAACTTGTAAGAACAAAAACTTGTGATGGTTCAAGGTAAATACTCATAACAAGTAACAATAATATTAATAATAATAATATATTATTATTAATTATATCATGTTACTTTTTATGTTAATGCTGTGTGTTACTGTGTTTGTTAAATGCATCTTTATAATTGTTGTCAATCTTGAGTGCACAGAAAGGCACTTAATAAAATAAATTATAATAATTGTTATTTATTACTGCTTACCTACAATGTACTAACTCAGCTGCACATGGAGTCAAAATTCTATTGCAGCTTTAATCATAGGTTTAGTGACTAAAGCGAGTTCCACACCGTCGCGGCCGAAGCGTCCAGTTTACATTCGAAGTCTATGGTAAACGCGCGTCGAGCTCGTAGTGCGTTATCCGCGGCGCGATTTCTTAGTTTTTGCGGCGCGATTGGTGCGTGTTTTTACGCTCACAACGCTTTGAGCGCGCGTATGAGCTGGCCGAGGCGACGAAAGCGGCTTACGCGACGCGTTCAGATATGTTGAGGTCTCTGCCGCTGAAGCGTAGCAGCCGCCAGCAGCCAATCAGAGCTGACGCTCCAGTGACGTACATACGAACGTATTGCTCCTCGCATTTCCAGTATTCCCCGTGGAATTCCCCAAGAAGCGCCACTTTTTCCTTGCTCGTCAACAATGGCAGGCGAACGATTGATTGTGGCTGTTTGTGGGAGAAAGGAGCTGTACGATGTATTCACGGTGGAAAACAGAGACAGAAACAAACCAAAAATGCGAAAACAACACTCTCGATATCCGCCATTTTACACAATGAAAGGCCACACCGTCAACAACTCCACTGCGCATGTACATGCGCAGAGAGCTCAAGCGCACCATACGCGCGCCTGTGTACAGTGGCCGGGGCATCGACAGCGCGCGTCCAGTGCGTAAACCTTTCAAATGTACACGCGCTCAAATTCTGCGTCGGGCGCGATTAGGCCGCTGCGGTCTGTACGTAGCTTAAGGGCAACAAAACCAAAACCTTTTATTTTTTTAAACGTCCTTCCATTGTGTGGAAATTTACGGCGGTGAAAACATGTTTAAAAATATAGTTGATAATGATAGGACTTTAGTGACTATTTATCTTCTATTATAAAGCTGGAAAATGTTTTAATTCTTGGGGATTTTAACATTTGGGTCGATGGCTCATCATGCCCTGCAAAGGATCTTTTAACATTGACTGAAACATTTAACTTTGAGCAGCATGTTTCAGGTCCCACTCACCAAAAGGGACACACTTTAGAGCTGGTGTTTTCACTTGGCCTGAGTGTTGCTAACCTCTGTGTGGAGGATGTCCATATGAGCGATCATAGCTGTGTTTTATTTGAATTGAACTTTTCTCCTGAGCCTGTGCCCTCAAACATCAGGTCTCAGAGGCGCATTATCACTGCAAATACAGCCGTCCAATTTTCTGCTGTATTTGATCCTCATTTGTTTATGAATTGTCTTGATGTGGACAGTTTAATTAATTCCTTTAACAGCCAATGTTTATCCATTTTAGATCAGGTGGCACCTGTAAAATCCACTGTGTCATCACAGAAAAAAGCTTGTCCTTGGATAAATGAAGATATCCTAAACCTAAAGAGACTATGTCGGAAAACTGAGCGTCTGTGGAAAACCTCCAGTCTTGAGGTCCATAGGTTACACCTCAGAGATCTTGTGTCATCTTACAATGAAATGATGGAAAGTTCCAGATCTGATTACTTCCGTCAGCTAATAACATCCAACAAGAAAAACCCCAAAGTGTTGTTTGACACTATAAATTCTATTGTTTGTCCTTCAGCTGTAGTGACTCCTGTTTCCTGCAAAGCTGACAGCAATGAATTCCTCAGGTTCTTTATCGATAAGATCAAGATGATCAAAGACCAAATCCCACTCCCATTGTCTGATAAACCTGTTTCTGTGGAGCCTGTTTCCCAAAACTGGTCTTCTTTTAAGCCTGTCACTCTAGAAGACATCTCAGCTCTGGTGACCAAGATGAAACCCTTCTCTTGTACATCAGATGCCCTTCCCTGCAGGCTCTTCCTCAAAGTGTTTGATGTTATTGGCCCCTGGGTTACCAAAATGGTAAATCTCTCTCTTTCTACTGGTGTGTTTCCTGGTCCATTTAAACATGCCATAGTTGAGCCTTTACTGAAAAAAACAAACTTGGACCCGACAGACCTCAAAAGTTTCAGACCCATATCAAAGCTCCCGTTCATGTCCAAGATCCTAGAGAAGGTGGTCTCTGAACAATTGTCCGATTTCCTTGATCAGTCAAACATTCACGACTCTTTTCAATCTGGTTTCCGCAAACATCATTCTACGGAGACCGCATTGTTGAAAGTGTCCAGTGACATTATGATGTCTGCTGATTCTGGGAAATGCACTGTTCTAGTTTTGTTGGATCTGTCTGCAGCCTTTGACACTGTCGACCATCATATCCTGTTGAACAGACTGAGGGACCTGATTGGACTATCGGGGTCAGTTCTTCATTGGTTTTCCTCATATTTATCTGGTCGGAGCTTTAGTGTTGCTGCAAACCAAATAATGTCCGACTCAGCTGATCTGTTGTGTGGAGTTCCTCAGGTCTCCGTCTTGGGTCCCGTCCTATTTCTGCTTTATATAATTCCCCTGGGAATGATCATTAAAGAGTTTAGTGATGTGTCCTATCACCTGTTCGCTGACGATATTCAGCTATATTGCTCTTTTAAACCTTCTGAGATCCAGAAGCTGAAATCATTGGTCAGTTGTTTAGTGCAAATAAAACAATGGCTGAGTCAAAACTCCTTGCAGCTAAATGCTGACAAAACAGAAACTCTGATTATTGCCCCTGATGATGCCATTCCAGGGATAAACCAGTGCTTGGGTGTTTTAGGCCAGACTGCTAAACCAAGTCTTAGAAACTTGGGTGTTGTCTTTGACAAAGACATGTCTTTAGAGCACCACTCCAAGCTGTTGACGAGGAACTGTTTCTTTCAGTTGAGGAAAATCTCTAAGCTCAGGAAAATGGTGTCTCAAAATGACCTGGAAGTTATAATTCATGCATTTGTGTCTTCACGTTTAGACTATTGTAACAGCTTGTTTTCCTGTCTTAACAAGAAGGAACTCTCTCGTCTGCAGCTGGTCCAGAACTCTGCAACGAGGATCTTGACCCGCACAAATAGAAGGGCCCACATTTCACCCATTCTTAAAGCCCTTCACTGGCTGCCGGTCTCCTACCGGATACAGTTTAAAATTCTTGTTTTAACTTTTAGAGCTTTAAATGGTCAGGTCCCATCGTACATCAGCGATCTGATTAAACCGTACGCTCCCTCTCGCTCACTAAGGTCCTTGGATCAGAAACTGTTGTTGGTTCCTCGCACCCGTTTTCGGACCAGAGGAGACCGATCCTTCCAGGCTGTTGCCCCCAGACTCTGGAACGATCTTCCGTTCTCCCTACGGTCACTGGACTCAGTTACTGCTTTTAAGGGTCAGCTTAAAACCTTTTTATTTAGTCAAGCCTTTTAAATGCACTTGTTTTACGGACTGATTTTACTGTATATTGTTGTATATGTATTGTTCACTGTAAGTTTTTTGTGTTTTTATTGTTTTATTCTGTGTTTTGTGAAGCACTTTGTGACCTCTGTCTGTGAAAGGTGCTATATAAATAAAATGTACTTACTTACTTACTTATAGTTGTTGTATTGGTCCTCCTGTGAACACTAATATATGAGCAGAAAGGTCCCCCCAGCAGTGAAGGGTGTCATATCATCCCGACAGGACGCGGGCGACTGGAGCTGTCTAATAACGGACATCACAGGTGAATTCTGACACATGCACATGCTCCCAGAGGCAAGTAACAATTACCACTGCAGGGCTGGTGGTAATTATACTGTGGTCAAAATAATTAATCTTTCATGCAGTTAGCATGTCCCACCTTCTGTGTGGGTTACAAAGTTCACATGCAGGACATGTGCATTACAGGACAACATTATAGAAGACAAGATGCTTAAGTGACTAAATGAGCTTTTAATTATGTGCTACTCCTGGATATACCAGATCATCAGCATTTTTAAAATAATATTACGTTGAGCTGGCCCCTGTCCAGGGTGTACCCCGTCTAAGGCCCAAAGTCACTGGGACAGGCTCCAGTCACCCTCGACCCCGAACGGGAACAAGTGGTAGAAAACAATGAATGAATCACTAGGTTTTTCATCTACCATTTGTGCACAAAAATTAAAAAATGAGCCCATGTTGAACCCATTTGAGGTCAAAAGATCATGTAAAGTGGTTGAAAGTGCATTGAAAAACTAGTCAGTTCTAAATATTTTGGTGCTAACAAAGCTTTTACTATGGGACAGATATGTTATGTAATACCCAGAGTTTTCGAGCTAATTAAAAATGCCAATAAAAAGCTAGGTGAAAATAGAAATTTGCCGAGCACTCAAGCCACAAATGCAGGACAAATCAGGATAAGTCAGACATAAATGAATCAATCGAAATACAACTATGAGTAGGATAATGATGGGGGAACAAATAACATGGTTAAAAGCTCATGAATATAGTTGTTATATAATAAGTTTCCCGTCATAAGGGCCCAGCCAGAAGATGTTAATATTAATAAAGTGCACTAGCGCGACCTTTCTTGAAATAACACCAAAACACATCCAACACAGGGTGCTGTGGACATGCACGACATTATGGGAAACATTTGGCCCCAGGCTTGCTGCTCACATGGTTCCCCCTTACAACGACGTTCAGGAGGATTAGAATCAGGCAAAAATGTGGGGCTGATGTTAAAAGCGCCCGCTCGGAGATGATGAACAACAGACAGAGTTATAGATGCAGATCCAAAACAAAACAGCAAAAACTCTATGAGTAAAAATACTTGAATTCAATTCATTATCTTGATTTCAGTAGTTCTGACCATTTTCTTGTTTCAATTAAAAGTACCTGTCTGTGGAGTATAGGGGATTATTTTGACTGCTCTTGAATTTACCTAAGTGTAGTTCCAACTCAACAACAGACATTGTCTTGCGCTTTTTGCCTGACCAGCCAGTCCCAACACGTTTTGACAGACTACTTTACAAAACCATAAGGGTCTGGGATCCAACCCAGTCGCTCCAATTTCCAAAGGGAGTGATTGACATGGGGATTAACCAATTACAAACGCATTGTCCGTTTGTGTCTAAACAAACATGGCGACTTTAATACAGGAAAAAAATAAAATAACAGACTGAGAAACGTTGCCGACTTCTGCTGAGTCAACAAGCGACGCACTGTTCTGAATGTTCTGAAAATATTTGAGATGTTTTGGATCATTCGTCCATATCAAAACAAATATGGCTGCTTGTTGGGGAAAAAAGGCTCAAAATATCAAAAGGGACTAAAACACATTGCTGATTTTTGCAGAATCAACAAGCAAAGCCCAAAACTATTGATTTGAGGTTAGAGAATTGTTTTTGTTTTTCTAAATGATAGATGTCCAATGAGCTAACTCGTTCCACATGCGGCACAGAAATATACAAATCTGATTGCACGGCACGCTTCGAGTTTGAAGAAATGTGTTTTCTGGATCCCAGGACAACAAAGGGCAGCTCTGCCGGAGTCCAGCATGTACTGGGAACAGGTCTGACTTACTTCCAGCATCAACAGACAAATCCTTTCCCAGATATGTTATATTTATTTTTCAAAATCAAGACCAACTAACCAACATTTAAAAAAACTTCGGCTGAATTCCAGCTATTTTTGCAGTGCCCTGAAGTAAACTGCAGTTTCGGGCAGACATGAGGAAGCACAAACGACAGCAGCAGAGTCATGTGTGCTCAGGCTTCCCTCTCTGTGCACACCGCCCTGTGACAGATGGGCACGCAGTGTGTGTATGTTCCACCTTTTCTCAATTCGACTGTGGCACGCTGAGTAAGGTCGCCGTCACTATCACCCCCTGTTTTTTTTATTTTCATGTCCCATTCCCACATCACCCCTCCGTCTGCAAAGGCTAAGCTAATTTTATGAATTTCAATAAACATCAAAGTCCTCCATCAAAGTGAAAGTCACTGACCCAAGCTAATAATCAATTAGAGGTTTATCGGGGTCACAGCGAGACATCAACAGAATGACTGGCAGTTAAAGGACTCCTGATTACATGTGACACTTTTTATTATGCGCTTGTCTGAGCCTGGACCTAAAGTCAGCTGCAGCTACAGGCCATTAGCAAGCGAGGATCAGCAAGATCTACATTTGTGTGTGTTTAGCACCCACATAAATAACTAATATGTGCTTGAGACTAATGACTAAGGCATCCTTGGGGGAGAGGGGAGGGGGCACAGAGGCAGACAGCTGAGGAAGTGACAGCTCTAATCGATAGGGGATTCGGTCAAGTTGAGAAGATCATTGACGAGGGATTTGGGAAGGTAAATAGTCTTCACACTGAGCAGGGTTCTGATAACTGCTGAAGGGACTGTTTGAGGAAGATGTTTTTGCACAAGGCCTGGTGGTTTGTGTTCTCATGTGTCATATTCCCTGTGTACTGAATTCACTTGAGTTGCTGCCTACTCACAGAGCTTAATGCTTGCAGAACAAAAGCCAACTCTATTGGAGAGAGCTTGAATTTGCGTGTGTGTTCTGATGTCAGGGACAGATGCACATGCTGTGTGCCAAAGCTGTGTTTGCAGCCTCTTATTTCAGGTCAGCCTTGAGAAAGAAAAGGTCTTGGACAAAAAAAATGTGTTTTAAAGAAATTAAAGAAACTGTGAAATCATAAAAAAAAGGGCTCTACTTCCAGCTTAGATCTGCTGCACTACTACACTCCTACGCACTGATCACTTCATAATGATCCGAGCATTACTTCCACCTGTACGCTGTCAAAATCACATGAAAAATCCAACCTATTCTCTCACAGTGCATTCATATTCCTCGTCTGGGCTTTGGAGCTATTTCAGCCGGAATTACTGTGGTGACTGCAGGCCGCAGCCTCATCTCACCTGTCATCATGTCATTCAACATGATGACAGATGTTTTCACTAGATAATTGAGGTTCTAGTTTCTCAACTCAAACCCTCTTATGTGTCTATCTGACCACATCATTGTGTCATGTAGTGTTTTGGCTGCTATCATAGAGCTGAGCCCAGTATGTACTGAGTGTGAGCTGTAAAAGACTTACTTCCTGCGTATGGTGGTGCTGGAGTTGGTGTCTGTGCTGTCAGTGCGCTCCAGGCGGTCGCGGTCAGCGGGATTGGAGCTACAGGACAGGCCCCTGGTCAGCCTGCTCAGGGTCCTGCGCTCCCTGGCCCCTGGAGCTCCGGCTGAGGCCTGAGAAGTGGAGGTGTTTGCCGAGCCGTGGATGGAGAGGGGCAGCGGCTGACTGTTGTGGTTGTGCTCTGGGGGGTCAGGCACTGTGGTCCGGGGGCCTCTCTCCTGCCTCAGGTCCTGGTTCTCCTGGCTGACCCGGTCCAGCTGGCCTTCCAGCTCTTCTATGCGGCGCCGCTGCGTCTCCAGGAGCTTGGCCTGGCTCTCGATGATGTTGTTGAGCTCCAGCAGGTACTCCACGGCACGGTTGGGGCATTTAGGGCTGGTCTCCATGATGGCAGCCCTTATCCCTCTGGGGCCGGGCGCCGCCACGGTGAGGACCCCGTGGGGCTAAGATCCACCCCCCCCACCAGCCCTGAAGAGTGGGGGGAGGGAGGGACCAAAGCACCCTCTGAAAAAAGTTTACTTTATGCCTCAGGTCTTTATGAACAAGCCACAGTGACTAAAACATTTACACCATACGAATCTACATCATCCAAAATCACAGGAGGAAAAAGTGCATTGTCTTGTGTTTGTGGCCATCAAAGTGAAGGAGAGAGTCTTGATCTCAAACAGAAGAAAGAAGAGAGGCTCAGATCACCTGAAGTCATTTTTGAGTCTGTAACACTTACCAAGGGAAGTGAAGGAGTCTTACACTGGATTCATTTAAGTACATGGCATTTGATGGTGAAACTTGAAAGGGAAGGAGCTTGTCACATAAAACATTTCATTAATAAATCCCCTCTGACCTGTGCCATTTCAGGTGTTTG
The DNA here is from genome assembly GCF_026437365.1 of Eucyclogobius newberryi. Lineage (NCBI taxonomy): Eukaryota > Metazoa > Chordata > Actinopteri > Gobiiformes > Gobiidae > Eucyclogobius > Eucyclogobius newberryi. The sequence continues at coordinate 10,129,147 of NW_027315801.1, read as the reverse complement.
CCGCTGCTTTGAACAAATAACTTTCTGTACCACATGGGGGAAAGGGGAAGGGGTGATGAAGGTGCGGCTCCAGCAGATGTACCTCTAATAATCAGTCTGTGTCAATCATTGCATAACACAGAAATTCTTCTCCCTCCCACGTTGAACATCCCCGCAGTCTATCATCGTTGCTTTCAACCCATGGTTTTCTGTGCCTTTAGCGCACGAAGCATAAACCAAAGTCACTTGTGAAGTTCATCATTGAGGGTTAAATTCTTCCCTGAGCTCCGGGGAAACTACATCCTAAAGCAGCGAGTGGAGCGGTGTCCCGGCACGCGGGAGACTCTGCAGTGTTCATCCGAGAAGACGGTCCAGATCCCGGTCACGAAACACATCCATCAGTGGTATTCTGAGAGCGAGTGAAACTTCAATATCTACGGAATCTTAACTGCACTTGAAGGTTTGTCGATGTTCCCGCTTTTTCCTCAAACGATGATTTATAAAGTTGAGATGTTTCTGCGCAGTATTCCGTCCAAAAGTGCAGCAGCGCGGCTCCTTTAGCGGTGGCGCACTAAAAGAGTGGTGTTTTGACGAGCGCGTGAGGAGATGACAGGCGCGTGCCGTGCGCTTCTTTCTATGGAGCGCAGATCTGTAAAGTGCACAGGAATCATGCGCATCCGGGAATACTTTTCAAAATAAAACCCAACAGTAACGGTGATCCGCTCTGATGGTGGGTGGTGTCATGAAAGTTGTAGGCGTATTTGTTGTGCGTTATGACACTGCGGAGAACAAAACATTATCATGGATGTTTTATGTCTTAAAACAAATCCCAAAAATAAGACTTATTTTCATGGTTTGGTTGGATAATAGCACATTTAACTTTATACCACTCTGAAGTGCTGTTGAGCGCAAATGCTGTGGAAACATATTTGCAAAATGACTGAGCTATTCTCCAATTAAAATAATTACAATTTACAGTTTAAAGAGTGGTTTGTGTGTGTGTGCAGCTGTGTTTATTGTGGACAGGAAGATGCATAGGAGAACAAGCCTGAGAGCGCAGTTATTTTTAGAAAGAAGCAGTGCTCAAGTGCATTCATCTGGACAGGAGGTCATGAATTTGGCCCATCATTTTTGTTTTGAGGTGATGCACAGAGCACCAACGCCAAGAGGTGAAGTGTCAAGTCCATAAAGTGTGGATCAAGAAGAAATGTCAGAAATGTTGTTTTCCTGATGGCCATATCCTGTATAAACTACTGATTACATCCTTATTGCAAGACAAATCTTAAGCTGTTTTCTAAATATAGCTTCAGTAAAAATCTGCTGCCATCTGCCGTTCGGTGTTGGCTGCCTGCAGTTCAGAAAGCAATAAACGACCACAGAGGAAATAGGTTCAGCACTTTATTTGCACTTTTATTAGAATGTGTTTACAGTTCCTCAATATAATCTCCCCAAGGAAATGAAAGTCTAAAAAAGAACATTAGCAAACATTATAAAATAACATATAGGCATTGCGCTACACGGCTGTGGTCTGTGGAGCTGCCATGCTGTGCCAGTATGGGCAGCAAGTCTCATTTATAGGCTATGGAAACTTTAGAAACTATGGCTCTGAAACATGATAAAACATGAGGTGTAACAGTCACCTTATGATGATGAAGTCTAAACAATGCTTTAAACACTCGATGGAAACAGTAGCTCTTCTTGCTAATGGCTTCTCTCTAAATCGGAAAACCTGAGTATCTCAAAAGATAGAAAATATCATAGAAAAATAACATCTCACAGTATTATTTAGTCTGTGTCTACCACTTAACAGAATTCAACAATGGGAAAGCATAATTGATAAGCTATTGTTTTGCAGCTAGATTGTACGTGTTTTCCAGAAAGGCCCAGTTTTGGCATAAATTAAATTGTATATATAGTTATTTAAAAGCCCACCCACCTTTCGTCTACCAGATCTTTGAGGAAGGGTATTCACAGTAAGAAATCAGTTGTTAAGATAAGATTATTTGTGTTACCAAGGCAACAGTATGCACTGGCGCAACGGGCACAGCAGAATCTGTATTGTTCTGAAACACATTAGGAGTAATTATTACAGATATGCAAAAAACTATGCATTTTTTGGCATGTTACTGACGTGAACACCATAAAACACCTCATCCACATCCAGCAGCGTAATATAAATCTCTTAATTTATAAACAGGCCAGAAACAGTAGTAGTTTAACCTTCACAAAAGCTATAGATCCACTTATGTTTCCATTTATGACACAATATTAAATAATATATAGGAGTATTTATTTATTCCGTATAGATAGTGCATATATATATTTGTAATTTAGGGCTTTCAAAATATTTACAATAGTTCAGTTCTTTCTGTATATACACCTGCTTCTTTATAAGGGATTTGCATCAGACTTCATACAGATATTCAGATACAGAACGACATTACAAGTCAAGGCAAGTGTCCACATGTATGACACACAGAGACAAACATGACACGCTCAAACCAGTGGACGGCTGATCTCATAAATCTCTCGTAAATTGCATTATTATTGCTCGGTTTTGGGTGAGGTATAATTTAGCGCAGTGTCGGTTCTGTAAGGGGTCGTCAGTGATTGATGAGCCACGATGAGAAGAGGTGGGCTAAAAACAAGGTGTCCTAAAACTCCTGGAAACGTCTGTGAGAGTAAAATCCAATTTTGAACTGGACTGCATGTAAAGATTATTATATTGATAAGATCTGCTAACGGTAAGCTATAGAAGGCACAGATATAACTTAGAAAAACAGGAGACTTTGACTATAAAAATCGCTACTCAAAGCAGTGACCACTTCTCACCGCTTAAACCAAGAGAAAGCCCCTCCTCCTCTCTGTCAAATGAAGCGTAAGTTCAACCAGGAAGACTGCGTTTCCTACCTCGTTCCTGTGTCTCCAGAAATATCACTTGTCTATCCCTGTGAGCCAATCAGAGTCTTCTCCCTTTCCCTGTCAAACAAACACCTCTAAATCCAGCCGTGTACAGTAAATGCACTCTCTATTCACTCCTTCCTGCTGTTTCAAAGCTACAGAATGTGCCAAAATCCTCCTCAACACCAGTGTCTCGGCCCCAGAGGCAGATGTTTGTGAAACTGTATCTGCTTCAAGCAATTTGTATTTGTTTATTTGTGTTCTTCAAATGTTCTTTTAAATGTTCAATTAAATCCAATTCAATTCAATTTATTTAACCGCAGTTGCAGACAGAACGTTAGAATATCAAACCATGAAATATTGATTATTGATAAATCTAAACTCTCTGGCTGCCCATTTATGGATCGTAATGATTAAAAACATTTTTTAAATGTTTTTATCACGTCTAAAGTGAACTTGTAGAGCTACAAAATATGTATTTCTATTTGTCAGTCGCAATGTTTTTCTTATTCGTGTGGCTTTGCTCCAGGTTTTGACGGGCAGACTGAACAGCCATGTTTTTCAAGAAAACGCTTTAAAGTTAAACTTTGTCGGGAATGTTCCACAATTTAAACTTAAATAACTTTGAAACTAAATCTCCATGAAGACAAGCAGGTGCCACTACCAGTTACAAGTCAGATCTGTTTTTTTTCTAGACGTTTCTGAGCAATAAAAAACCTGATAATTAAATAGATGGTAAATAAATAGGTTTATTCCATACTGTGGAACATAGTCGACTGAATTGAAGAATGGACTAAAAACTGACAAAAGGTCTTAAAGTTATTATGATTTTATGCAAAACCTGACCCAGTAAACAGAATCTTCTTAAGAGAAAAGGCAGATTGAAGTGTTCACTCATTCCATGCTTTCTCCTTTCTGTTTGGTCTATATCATAATAATGAGTCGACTAAATGACTACATCACTACATTGCATTCCCTTCAGCACAAAAGTTACGCAGAGGAACTTCAAGTGTCTAGAACAATGTCAGGTCTCTCCTGGTTGAAAGCTCTGCCGCCTGCTCCCGTCCATCACCTGTGCTACTCTCTGCTCGCTGGGCTGGAGCCAGGGTCCCGGCCTCAACATACCCCTGTTCCCCGTGACCTGCGAGAGACCCGAAACACTGGCCGTTTCTGATTGGCTGTCCCCTGAATATGACTCATCGTCCCCCTGGCTGCCCGCGGCGGTGAGGAAGTGGAAGAGCACATTCTGTGACACTGGATCCTCCTCTGTGGCAGGTATAGGCCTTTTCAAAAACCCCTCACTCTCTTCTCTGCGCTCGTCTTCATACACCTGAGCCTCCACCCAGTCCCCAGTCTCCCGATCGTCACGATTTGACCACATCGACTCGCTAGCACTTTCTGGCCTCGGTATTTTTCTTTGCTCTCTGTTCGTTCCCATTAGCTGTCTATACTCTCCCGTAAAATCTCTGAATTGATCTGATCCGTCATTGTCGGTGTCTTCTCCGTCACTTTCGCTCCACGACTCCTGCTGCTTCGGCCTTGGTAACTTTAGTGTAGGACTGGGGACAGGCAAAAACACCACCTCCTCAACCTCATCTCCTACTACGAACCGTTCTTCCACCTCCTCGTCATCAACAATCTCTTCTGCCACCGCTCTTTCCGGACTATTAACAAGCTCGTCTCTCAATATCTCCTCGCCGTCTCCCTCTGTCGGCCCGTCTACAATCCGAACCCGCCCCTCGCTCCGGCTTCTCCTCTTCCTGGTCTTGCTCCGGCCTCTCCTCCGTCCCCTTCTCCTACTTCTGTCTGAACCACTGCCATTGCGACTCCTAAGGGCGTGTCGGGGTAAACTTTGCGATTCGCGTTCCTTCCTCCTGCGCCTCCCGTCTCTGTCGTCGCCCTCCCGCTCGGTCGATGCGGAGACAGGGCTTCGTAAACCTGAGTCTCCCTCCCGTCGTCTGCTGCGCCCCCGCTGACTTTTGTCCCGCCCGTGTGAAGACCTGGTTCTCCTGTGGGGTTTAGAGCTACGCGCCCTCCTCCTGCCCGAGCCTACTGCAGCCAGATCCTGCTCCTCGGGGTGACGCAGGGGCGAGAAGGAGCGGGTTCTGGGCTCACGGCCTGGGCACATAAGCAGAGAACAGCAGAGTCATAACACAGATACAGTATAAGAATAAAAGGATATTATGCAATGAAAGCTGTGAAATGGAGGGTTTTATAACGGCTTGTGTAACAGCCTCCTCTGTTTTAGGATCTTTCTTTTGTCAAACTGTAAAGGTGTTTGGCTCCTCTGCAGTTTAACTCTTTTTTAATTCGATTCCATTTTATTCACACTTTAAATCATACACTAAATTTGGTGTTTGTCCTGGTTTAAACCTGTTTACTTCCTGTTTTATGGTAATTTAATCATTTAGACCACTCTTGATTTAGCCGGGTTTGAATCTTGGTCTTGTTCTGGTGTTACTTTTGTGAAATTCATTAATATATAATCCATATTTCACAAATTCTAGGTGACTCATCTGTAATTATTTTTCAAGTATTATTCTTTTTGAGTAAATTGAATCCACATTATTGTACTCCTTTGTATTAGTCCCTGTTATAAATACTGTAGCAGAGGTTTAGGCCTGTTTTATACCTTATTAAGCCCTTGTTTAAACCTGGAACAGACCTGGTTTGGATCTGTTACTTGGAAAGTCAGATAAAGTTGTAGGTGGTTCTTTACATGAAATCCGTACACAAATACAATACACAAACACTTAAATAACATTGACTAAAAGAGCACAGCTTGATTAAATTGAAACCATAGCGTGGGAGTACACAGTGTAAGAATGTAAAGGTTGTTGTGATTGTTACTGTATTTGGAGAAGATATAAAACAACATCTACATACGAAGGGAGATGAAAATGTGCAAAATTCAATCTTTTCAATTGAACCTGTCGTCTAAAAAGGTAAACATACACATACTAAAGGAATATTTACTTACAGACAACAGGAATTGAAGTGTATCATGGATTTCATTGCTGTTTGACAATGTGTTGATAATTATGAAAAATTGTTAAATCATTATGTTTCTTCTCACAATAATTGCAACATTAAGATTTGATCTTGTAACATCCCTTTAGACAAGTTGATAAGATGAGAAGCATAGGTTTACAGTCTGTTGTAATGTTCTGTAAATAGTGCTGTTTATGCAACTGCTTTTGTTGCTATGGAAGTGTGCTGGATGACAGAAGCATTGATTTTCAGCCAGTGTATCGAGGGACACTAGATTGTGCCTCGAGGGATGTTCAATTTGAGTTAAATGATTCACACGGCCATTTAATGTAATCATTTGCCATTACGGGGTGCCCTGAGCAAACGTTTGATACTGAAAATGCACCGAAATAACCCTTATTGTGAAATCCAAAGAGCACATTCACAGTGAAACAGACATTTTATGCATCTTATTATGTTTCCGTAATTGGAGTAATTTGACATTTAAGTTATTTCAGCAATAAAAGTGCTAAAAAGGTTGAAAAACACTAGACTGACATTTTACAGCAATTCTAAACATATTCTGCAGCTGTTCTATGTACTTTAAACTGATTAAATTGTATGATTTATTTTTAGTGGTACTTTTTTGTGATCAAGCTTTTATTGGATTGTGCAATTTATGACATCAGCATCATCACATTCAAGGAGACTGAAAAAAACAAAAGCACAATCGTTAATTTGTTTTTGAACCCTTTTTAGTAAGCATTTTGGGATTTGTTTGTCGACTGTTAAGTGCACTGAAATAAAGAGATATCATTATAAGCTATATAAATGAGGAAAGCGATGGAGGCAGGGCAGAGGAATGTAGAGAGAGAAAATGGAAGAACTAACAGGAACCATTACCAACCGCGTATTCTCTGTCCGTCCAATGACATAGAAGCAAGGCTCCCCTAGCTTGGAGTTGGTCATACAAAGAGACAAGCTGGAGAGCTCCACTGAGAGGGAAACAAGGAAGGCGAAGAGGGCAAGGAAACAGAAAAGAGTAAAGGAGGTAAGAAACCATAAGAAGAATTGAACCATGAAATTAAATCGAGTCAGAAGGTGGAAGGAAAAGCACAAAGGCCATTGTTAGCGTCATTCCCAGTAACAAGAAACAAGTAGGGATGGACGATATTGACAAAATGAGTAACACAATATAGTTTTCATTATCTTGCTGACAATATCCAGACAATTCTTTTCATTAACTCATCAGAAATGTGTTAAAACTTTCCTGTAAATGTCGTAGTGGAGGTGCAATGGGCAGTCAAATTTAACACAAACATTTTGAAATATCATGCTCTTAGACAATAAATAATTGATATGATAATTTTGGTTACATTAATGTGATTTTTTTTTCTTTTCTTATTATTATCTTCCACTTGTGACTAGTATAAAGAAAAGTCACTGAGGAGAAAACATGCAAAGTGAAAGTGTCTTGTCTTGTTTAGTTACCGTAGTCAGGCACGTAGCCGTTCCCTCTCTTCAGGACCAGGTGGATGCGGTGTCCTCCTCTCCGGATCTGCTCCACCGCCTGACTGTGCGTCATCCCAACTGTGCTGTCGCCGTTGATCTCCACCAGCTGATCACTCACCTGAAAAAAACAACAACACAACTGTTAACTCCGCCCCCTTGGTCTAATGTTGTACCATGAAGGTTAAAAAAATGTGACAGTTGTTTATTTAGACTTGGTTCTAATCCAAAACTGTTCCTGGTGTCACTTTATAATAACTACACCTTAACTAGCACTAATAAAGTATGAATAAAACTTCATAATGAACGAGTCCTTTATAGTTTATGTCTTGTGTGTACTTTGTTTTATTATTTCTACTTGCCTTGTGGTACAATGTATATCTTGGTCTTTAATGTTCGATTTGTAGCTTCACTACCTTTTTATTGCATTGTTTATACATTATATTTGTTGACCTTTTGAAAAGCTCAAATTTTTGTGTTTTTAGGGTGACCATTTTACCATCTGTCCAAGGATTATAGATGGCTAACTCTGGAATATTTACAGAAATATTGATTGACATACACAAATAAATAAATGAATACATAGTAAGATATATCCAGGCTTAGTAACTACTTAATTAAGGTTAGGAGTTAGGGTATTAATGAAGTAGTAACTAAACCTGAATCATTCCTAGAGAAATAAATACATAAATCATATGTATTTAGACTTTGTTCATGCTTTATTAAGACTATTAAAGGTGTAGTTAATATAAAAGTGTCACCAAATGCTTTTTATAATGCATTGGTGGAATCATTTAGTCAAATATTTCACAAATAGCTACATTTACAACACACTACATGGAGTAAAGAGTGTTTTTTCTGAACTAGAATTGAAAAAAAGTCAGGTACAGGACCTTTAATCAAGTGAAATCAAAATAAAATAAGTCTCCCAGTTCTATTATAGACATCATGATTCTACAATGTCATATTTTGTTGTAGCAGAGTGGTAAAAAATCCTTTGACTATAATCCTTTTTTCCTGTTTTTCCAGTTCAACCAACATGAAGAAATAAGGGTCTTTATCTTTTGAAACATGACAACAACGATTGCTCTACAGTTTTAGTTTTTTTTTATAAGTAGCACTTCCTCAGAACCTTCTCGAAATAAGTCCAATAAACACAGTACTTAGAGTGCGGTTTGGATACTGCCACTTGTTTATTATGGACAGGATGTTGTTTATTGCGTAATGTGATATAAAAGACCGACCTGCATCTTCTGGCTGCGCGAGGCGGGTCCTCCCTCCATCAGAGCCAGCACGTACAGGCCCATTTTGTACTCGCTGCCTCCTCTGAGACTAAAGCCGAAACCCGAGGGGCCCCGGTCCAGGTCCACACTGTAGTACCTCGAGTCACGCTGCGAACAGACAGTCAAGAAAGAGTCGTCTAATCATGTTCAGCAGCTCTAGTTTTGTAGAATCCGTCCAAATATAATGTAGTTCATGCTGTTACCTTGGGTCGTGACCTCTGACCTTTCCTGCTTCTGTGACTGGACTCAAACTCATTGGACTCTGGGTAGGTGGAAGAGTCTAAAAACATTACGGACATTAAATCAGTCTGACAATTTATTGCTGTCAAAAGCAAGTAGTAAATATTGGAGAATTACCTATTTGTTTTGTTGTTTTTTTGTGGCCAGTGCCAAAACCGTTTAGTATCCAGAGAAACTGAAGGCCGATATACTCTGCCGACATTTATGGCCAATATGTGGGGAAGATTTCGGCATTTTTTCCCAAATTATGTCATTTTAATTGACTACAACTCACCCACAGCCCCGTTTTACTTGCCTGACCAGCCAGCCCCTCCTACATTCTGTTCAAAACTTATAAGAGAGCAGTGTAAAACATATTTGTGCAGAGCCCTCTTTCTACTTAAGTGTTTAAAATAAAAAAAGTGTATTCTTTAGGCAGAAAGTCGACTAAACTAAATATCTGCCCGTGCTGGAGATTTAAGGCTGATTGGGGATATGCTAAAAACTAAGTAAACTTATATATCGGTCTCTATTTTTGAATTAAATAGCAACATCTGTATTTACAATTGTTCAAAGGTGTATTAAAAGTGCACATATTTCTTACTTTAGTGTTCAAATCAGGTATGAAGAAGAAGTTATTAACAATATTCTAAACTCAGATCGAGCCCCTCCAGATGCTACTACATCTCACTGAGCCTGTGTCGTTACTTACAGGTACTGGGCCGTGGTACTATAGTGAGGCGCAGGGAGTTCCCAGCCCGGCGCAGGATCTGAGAGAGCTCTCTGTGGGGCAGGTGCACCACGGAGCGACCCTCCACAGCCTCTAACCGGTCTCCAGGACGGATCTGGCCACTTTTGCTGGCAGGACTGCCCCGGCGCACCGTCACAAAGCGATGGGGCAGAAGAGACACGGCTGAAAAACACAACAAGGAAGCGTCAATTGAGGCTGAAGAGTATATTGGGGCAGGAAAATGAACCACCGTTTGAGATCTCGTGCCAAAAGATCTGGCAGGATCAAAAGGCCAAAGGATTGTCGTCTCTCAGGAGAGTAATCTTTGTAATTTTTTACCCTGATGAAGTCTGTGCTGGGCTAAAACGCATTGGTTTGTATTTTATGTTAATACCCAGAGCTTTGGATTTTTGTCATTTGAAATATTAAACAGAACTTTTGCTTCACATTTTTTACTCAAATAGATTGAGTTGTTTCTCTTGATCTCTTTTTTTATTTTAATCTTTGTACAATGAGCTGACGTTGCACTTCTTTTCTCTTTTATTCTTGATGGGTTAGGTTACTTTAGACAGTTGAAGATTGCACTTATCCATGATGATAATTTGCCATAAAACAAATGTTTTACCTAAAAAATGATGCATTAGAACTATGTATTTGTTTATATCTAAATCTTGTCTTGTTTTGTTCTCATAGATTTGTGTCTTTTATTGTCTCTGGAGATTTATGTCTTGAATCCCTAATTATAGTAGGGTTGAAAAGCTGCAACTAGAAACATGATATTCTCTGTAAACAACAAATTATCTTTATACGAAAAAATCCAAATACTTTCTGTAAAAATGTTATTGTTTATTTTCCTAAAGTCTAAAGTATGAATTTCTTACCTCATTCTAACTAACGTCACATGTCTGTTTCTTATCACTGCCTCTGAAGTTAAACTATCACCTTTAACACCATTCACATCAATACACTCTCTCTCCCCTGATTCAACCTGAAGTTTCACCTGCATGTTTACAACCCTGCTCCAACACACATCTCAGCAGCAGAAGCATTGGCCTTGTAAGAAGAAATAGCACAATTTTACCATTATTGACACCATAACCAAACAAGATTGAAATAAAAAAAATCCTTTCATTCACACTGTCCAACAGATAAACCAGTTCTCAAGTAAATCAAACTTTCTGTATGATACAGTGAAGTTAATGTTGCACTTTTTGAAGATTATATTGAATTTAAATGACTTTTTTCTTTAAGTTTAGGATTAAATCGTCAAATAACTGAATAATCTTAACTACTGAGTAACAAAGCGTCCATATTCTTCCTTCATCACAATATTGATGACACCTCAGTCATTTGTCTGTCTAATTTTTAGCCTCTCTTTGTTCAAATATGTCTCGAACTTAACATTTGGATCCAAAAGCACGACTCCTTACCAAAACTTTACTTTTAACGGTTCCAAGTGATTTACTTCACAGCAGCGCGGGCCAGATTCCTCAAAACAAGTTGTAATTAAGCTGTGGATTGTATTTGGCAGCGCGTGAACACCATAAATTAGACAGAAATCTTTCGTCTTCCCGAGTCTCCTTGAAACAACCTCCTCCTCTTCTCCATCGATCAACCTACATCTCCATTTGCTGCTCACTCATTTGTCTTGGAGTAAAGCACCTAAGATGTGAATTGAACATGGATTTTACCAACGACCATTGCAAAGTTGATTTATGCTTGATTACTTCTACTTCAATAAAAGGATAATGAAGTGACAGTAGTTCTACTTCATTTCATTTTCCTTTATTTTATATTTGAGCATCTTAAAAATCGATGCTGAAGAACAGAAAACACAAGAAACAATGTCCAAAAGGAGTAGGTAAAGGTAAAGAGCTGTCAGTCCTCATCTCCATCCACTATTTCCTTTCTCCGGAACAGTAACAAACCTTTAGCTATCATTTCACATTTCCATTAGCTAATTCTACCAGACTACTGTAAATGTTGAAATAAACTTCTTCCAGTCCAGATTTATTCTATTTTTAATGACGGTGGTTTATTTTAAAATCCTCTGAGTTGAAATGAAATGAGCACACACATCACTTTTTTGTGCTTGAAGAACCAACTGTTCTCTCAGTCTGCAAAAATATAATCTTACAATGTCTGCTGATAATGAGGCGGTGTCATTTTACCTTTCAGCAGCAGAACTGTGTTTCTAAAGCCTTTGTGCGCTTTGTCTCCCAGCAGAATACAGGTTTCATCTAGTGACTTTGAGGGAATGCGTGAAAACAAATGAATGTTCAAAGTCAGACACTTTTATCTGCTTACAATTTTCATACAAATGGGTTGTTTTATTTCATTCATAATTTATGTGACAAGAAAAAGACATTTCAACGATGTCTGTTCATGAGTTTCGATGTGTTTGATTCCTCAGACTAGTTAGATAGATTTTTTTTTTGTTTTTTTAATCAAATTTGCTCCTATTGGTTATTTTTCATACACTTGACCTCTTTTGAACATCAATATGATACAACACACTGACCCAAATATTTTTAATGACGTATCATTATATTTACAAAAAAAAATACTTAAATACTTCAGGTTCATATGTTTTATATGAACCTGACGTAATATAAAATATACAAGACAGCAAAGCTAAACCAATACTGTCCATCTAGTACAGGGGTGGGCAATTATTTTCCTCCGAGGGCCATATTTGAATCCAGGCAAGTAGCGGAGGGAGGGCCGGCCCGCGATCATTGGTGTGGAAAAAAAAAATCCCAAAAATTTAATATCAAATAAAATATCACTTTTCTGCAAATATAGGCTATTGAATAATTCATTTCACGACATATTTATCAAGGATACAAGTGCAGACAGATGCCTGAAGGCAAATAAGGGGGGGCATTTTTTTAAATTTATTTTTTTTAAATATTACTTGGACAAGCTTGGCGGGCCGGATTGAAAGGCCCTGTGGGCCGGATGTGGCCCGCGGGCCGTAGTTTGCCCACCCCTGATCTAGTAATACAAGCCAGAAAAAATCGGTTCTGATCCGTTCTGATGCTAAAGGACAAAGCCTCCTCTTGTTCTTGTTTATGAATGTGTTCTTGGCACAACAAAAAGAAGATATACTCTGCCCGTCCAAAAAAAAAGTCACCACTTGGAGTCAGCTAACTAAATACAGAAGGTCCTCTCCTCCTCCTGGATAACTGCTGAGGGTCATGATCTTTAAGCTGCAACACGGTATTAAAACCCGACTGATGCAGTGAGTGGCTTCTCATTTCTGAAACAACCATGTGGAAAGACAAATCCCATGGTCATGGAAAAGATTCCAGTCTGTTTAGTAAAGGTCAAATCATTGGCATCAAGCAGAGAAAACATCTAAGGAGAAGCAGAAACTATTCTACAGATCTGAACCCCAGTGAGAGTGTTTGGGACGAGCTGGAAGATGCTGTGGTGACTCTCTCACATCATCAATACAACAAGTGAAAAATAATACAACACTGGGGGGCAATAAATATTTTGATATTGCAGAAGCTTATTGAAACTATTACACAGCAAATGTGTGCTGTAATCAAAGCTAAGGTCCTACCAAATCTTAGAGCGTGTGACCCTTTCTTTTTTTTTGGACAGGCAGTGCCCAATTTTGGTATAAAGTATTCTACATGGAGGTGGGATGATTATCAAGACATCATTCATATTGTGAATTGTGAATGTTGTCCATAATATTGAGGGGGAATATATATATATATATATATTTAATTTAATACAAAAATATGTTGAAAACTTCCAAATAAACATTTAAACAAACTGCAATTTTGTGAGTAATTTACAGCCATTTCACATGTCTGATACTTGAACCTCACCTAATACATTCTGAATATTATTATCTGCATACTAAAAAAAATAAAAAAAATAAAAAAATAAACATAAGCCATATACTTGAATTCAATTTTTAGCTCCAACCCAACACTGGTTGAATAGTAAATTTATTAAGTAGTAATAAATACAGAATTATAACATGTGAAAGACATTATTGTTTATTGCTGCATAAACAATAATATCTTTCACATGTTATAATTCTGTATTTATTCTTACAGGGATTGATTATTTTAGGTCACTGTGTACTGTGGTGACAGCTGGCTCGTCTTGACTCTTGCCAGTGTCCTCATACAACCGCAGCAGAAGCATTTGGAAAAGCCTCAGTCATTGGACTTTGGACATCCAGGAGGGGTAAACATGCTCTCTGTGCGCTTGCCAACACGAGGATTTTGATTAGGAGGTAGAAGTATGTCAACAGGGACGAGCACCTGTCAGTCATCGCACAGGGATTATTTTATTAAAACAACCTAAAATTCACAGCCTCAAACACAAACCACTGAAGCTCAATCAAACAAACACTTGCAGATTAAGACTAAAATCTGCAGGCGTTTAGAAGAAATAATGTTGTTTGCGGAGAACTTAATATTGCGTCTTAACTGGGTTTTGTTTAGCGATGTGACAATATAAAATCTTAAAGTTTTATGTGAGAAGAAACTTTAACAATTATTGACACCACGATCAAACAGTGAAATCCATAATTCACTTTCTAATAGATCAATGTGTGTCTTGTATGAAATCAAAAATCTTTACATTTACTTTTTTTTAGGTACAGGTTGAACTAAAATGATTTAATTTTACCTCTAAAATGGTTCCAATTATTATCTTTTATTTAGTTCTTATAATAAAACTTGTGAACTGAAAAATCAGCCTTATCGATAACCAAATAACATAAATTATTGTTGCTAAAACCTGCCAACCCTGTCCATTAATTTTCTAATATGAGTCCTGTTATTTTAGCAATTCACACTTACGTCCCTCTCAAGTGTTAATGCAACATAAGGTAGATTAAGAAACTAGTTGCAGTCATGCATCTGACATAAAAATCACAATGAGATGTTTGCACATATAGGTTTAGCCCTTCACTCCTCTTCTCCCTTATCCTAATCTGAATGACCCAAAAATCCAAGCCAGGCCGGGGCAGCTTTTCAAATAGTCCTCTTAGCGTAGCGCCAGATCAACAGTGCCCATTAATATAAGTCATAAACACGTGTTATAACTCACACACGCACAGGGCCCAGGGATAGATGCAGATGTACCCGGCGCATATGAGCCTATTTAAACACACAAATGCATCCAAATGGAAAGCTGTTGCTGTTAAAGGCTGTGGTCTCTCCAGGGTAATCTCACTGCAGTGTGTCCCACCGGCGCTGCACAAATCACAGATGCAGACGGGCAGACAAACCCCTCCTCGACATCGTAAAAAATACCCCCCTTCTTCTGCATCCCCCAGGCACATTCACCTGCAGACGCCACACATCAGCCTGCGAGTGTCGTTTCAAAACACACAGTGGGAGAAATCATACAGTACTTTAAAGATTATTTATTCACTAGACAAGATGGATTAATATGCAGCTGTCTACAGTATATACTAGGCTATTCTACTTATATACTACGCTATTCCATTCATTGTTATTTTCATGCACATTTTAGCTGACGATACACTGCATTTCATTGATTTGTGGCTGCGAGCTCGCATTGAAATGACAATAAAGTTCATTCATTCCACCACTTCCTGATGTTGCACAAAAACGTAACACGACATGTCAACAAAGCCATTATAGTAAAGTTCTGATTGATTATTTTATCCATGCAGCAAAGCGTGACGCCCCGTGCATGCACAAAACGAGCCTTCTGCAGGAAAAACTTTAAAGACGTGGTTGAAATTGCATAAACACACATTTGCACAAAGTAATAAGCAAATAATTACGTCTGGACTCCTTCACAGTTTTCAAAGCAGACTGTAGTCGCTCCAGCATGGCTTTTTGTGGGCTCGCAAAAACAAACAAAATATAAAATCCAGGTGGCAGAGGGATGCTAGCGTTGGGTTTGCATGCAACACTGAATGACAGGTTAAGTATCCCCCAGTGGCGTGTCCCTCTGTTGCTCCTACGCGCCGCAAATGTTCACTGTAGCATTTGGGGGGGGGTCAGAAAGCGACGGACGAAAGGAGAGATAGAGATGAAGTGGAGGGAGGGAGAGTACGAGTACGAGTGGGGCAGAGTTTAATCTTTTGAAAAAGCAGACTGGATGCTTTTACTGCAGAGTGGTGTGAGCGGCGGAGAGAGTGGGCAGGAGCTGCAGGAGTGGAAGGCGAGACAAGCGCAGAGGAAGGAAGGAAGAGTGAAAACACGTGAGGACAAACGAACCGCTGTGTGTATCGTGTGGAGGCAATGCAGTTAATGTGGACAATGAGGACAAACGGTGTGATGAAGGTTGCGGCAACAGTATGTCTTTTTGTTTCACAGCGGAGACAGGTGCGTAATGTCACAGTGAAAACATAAATAAGTGTTCAAGCAGAGCACAAAGAAAATTGAGCCGCATAAGAGTGGAACAGGGAACGCCAACATGAGGTAATGGATCTTACGAGGGCTGCGGTTGACCTGCTCAGTATAGACACGCCTCCTAAAGCTTAATGGGATGTGCCACAGTCTCACAGAGGACATAAACTAGCATTATACTCCTGTCAAGTCAATGGAGACAGAGATTTGACAGGGAAGGTTAACGTGAGGATTCTGTGAATATGCAAGAACAACAAAACAGGGCCAAAAAGTGTAAAACACGTCAAACCCCATCACATCTCACATAACATCTAATAAGATAAGATAAGATATTCCTTTATTGTCCCACATGGGGAAATTTCAGTGGTGCAACGCAGGTAAATACAGAGGTAGATACAGAAGAACAGATCACTTATAGGAAGTCTGAAAAACACTTTCAGTAGAAGATCTCCTATAAATAAAAACTCCCATAGACAAATAAATAAATAAATACCATTGCATGTGATCCCGACAGTAATTGCACATGAATATGTGTCACGACAGCACATAGATTGCACATGAATTTCACAGTAATTGCACATGAATTGCACATGAATTCCAACAGCAATTGCACATACGACAGAATTGCACATCAGTATTAGGTTAGGTCAGTATTGCGACGGGATAACGTGACGCTCTCCGGGTAAGACGACTGTTCTCCGCAGTTTCATGAGTTCCTCCTTTGTGGAAACGCGGTACGGCTGCACTACGATAAGCCAAAAACAACCTCTGAATCACAAAATCACTGATACACTGTGTATCAGATATATTCAGGGAAAACAATTGAGGTTTATAGACTTTGAATATATAAGGCCAGGTGTGTGGTTAAAGATAAACTCAACAATTAAACAGGATTGAACCTTTAAACTATAGAAATGTGGATATGGATTTATAAATGATCTATGTACAATAGGTGACAATGGGTATGAACAGGACAACAATAAATACATATAAGGTTAAATGTATACAGTGTATTGCACAAGTTAACTTACAAGTCTTAATTTTTATGGAATTGTCAAGTTTTTAAAAAGTAATACAGTTGTAACATGATTCTTAAGCGCTTTGCCCAGAGAGCTTACTATAAAACAATGACGTGGAAATGTCCTTTAAAGAGCTCTTTCTACAGGCCAAAACTTCACTGGACCATATCACATTTTAATAAAACTAAGCCTCTGGAAAAAACATATTTTCAAAAGAAAGCTGCTGATGCACTCATGACTCACCGGTGGCCAGAGGCCACAGTTACCGCTTTAATATGTAATTACCTAAAGGGAAGTTTGGCACAAGGACATCCACATAAAGTCACTTCAATTGGCAGGAAACCAAATTGTTAGGCCATAAAGCATAAGCTTCAAATGCAGAGCAAGAAAGAAGGCCTTTAAGGAGCAGAACTTACCTTTGCCATTCTCCACGTCCTGAGAGGCGATGACAAACCCAAAACCTTCTCCAGGTTTTCTCCTCAGCTCAACGTCAAAGCCTCGGAAAGGCCGTGCGGTTTCACCTGGTCTGGTCTCCAGTGCTGGGTCAGGGAGGGTCACATCCGCTACATCGTCCTCCAGGCCTGTGTTCAGCCAGTCTTTGGGCTCCATGGTCAGGGTCACAGGGATGCACTCCAGGAAACTGGTGCTCTGGATCAGAGAGGAGCGAGAGGGGACCGGAGAGGGAGGGGTGCTGTTGCACCTGCGAGGCAAAGGCAGACAGTCTGGAAACATAGAGTTTTCAGAGCCCACAGGTGGAGGAGGGGGACGCAGCAGCAGAGGGGGGAGTCTGCGAGAGGAGTTGGGGGAGTGGTAGATACCTGTGAAGAACAACATACACTCAGTATATCTACAATTCAACTATTTTCATATTACTGTGCTTGTAGATTGGCCACAGAAAAGTAAAACTACAATATTTGGAACATAACATGGATTTGTAAAATGTAAGAATTCAAATAATAAGAATGTTGGAACAACTCCATTAACACTTGTATGAAAGGTTGTTAATTGATTTTGTTTGTTTTGCTGAAGGTGTATGTATTGAAGCCAAATTATAAATATACATTTGTGAGATCCCACTCAAACAAACAACATAGTAAATTATAGTCTGCCACTGGGACTGCTCAGCCCACATCATATTTACTGAAGTTTTATACCTCCACGATAAACCAGCAGGATCACTTCCCCCTGTTTGGTGTGTTCTTGAAGGATTGTTTGTATCTAAGAACACACAAAGATGAATATTATTATAACATGATGGTACAGAAGAGAGAGCATGTGTTGTTTTAGATCGATATACTTTATTACGTTATATACCTGCGCAACACTGAGACTCTGCACATCAGCACCATTTATTTTGACAATAGCATCCCCTGGCTGTAAGGAGTTGCACTGCACCCTGTCCAGGATTCTTTTCACGATTGCCAACCGTCCTCCCAGGCCCCCCGCCATCATGCTAAACCCCAGACCCCTCTCTGCCGCTGACTGTCCCAGGACCACCGGCACCAGCTCCCCCCGGCTCCTGTTGTCCTGATCGCTGCCCAAACTCATCGCCCCGGCCGAGGACACGCTGCTGGGGCTGGCGGAGGGGCTGGGCATGCCGTGGTACCCGTTCACATTGGTGTAGTACGGGCTGTCGGGCGTCGGGGGTCGCCTGGTGTGTGAGGGGCTGGGTCGGAGCAGGTGGGGCGTCCTAGGACCGCCGGGGGACGATGAGGGTCTCCGTGGCGACTGGGGCATGGGCAGGCGGGACAGTGTGCAAGTGGATAAGTCGCTCTCGGATGATTTGTACGTTCCGTAGCGCAAAAGGGGCGGCGGCGTCGAGAGGGAGTTATTGTTGTGGTTACGAATCATTGAAGCCCTAATGGGAAAGAGAAAGAAAATCAGATTTAGTAAACAGTCACTGCGAAGTTAATGAACAGCGATGGCCTGTAATGATTGTAATGTCTGCGTGGTAAGATAGCTGTTTCAATATGCAAAATCACTTAAACTGATAACCTGAAACTGAAAAATAAGTTACACTTAAATGCATTGGTGGTTTTACTTCGGCATTTATTATGTAATGACTCTAATGTATGTAAATGAGAATCAGTTATTGTTTCAGCTTTGCCAGTACACACTGAAATCAAGATATTCAAAATTAATTCTTGAGCTATACTGTTACTGTCCTTCATATTTAGCTTTTTTGAAAGAAATACCCAGATTTATGAGCCACAAGTGTTGAACTTAATCATTATTTGTTAAAGATTGTCTACATAAACTTGCCATATTATTATTATGGCTTGAAGTCGTTTAAACTGACAACATTCATGTCTTTTGAATAATGTCACCACTTATTAAGAAGCTATTATGAAATAAATATTTTCACTTTAGTTTATCTATCCCGGCAGCGAAGACATCAGACTCTATGCCAGTTTTTTTTTCATGTGGATGGAAGAGATATTAACAATAAACCAGGTCAACAAATCTGCGATCTGACACTTAAACAGCAAACTGTACATTGTAAATAATATTCACTGATTCTGAACTGTAGTTGAATAATTATTTCTTGAAGATGGTGTCAATATTAAAATTGATCCAGCTCAACATTTGTGTTTTTGTCTTTGAGGACGTTTCTTTTAAAATTGCATATGCAATATTTTGTACTTTTATTGTACCATTTAAACTGCATTCAATTCTAAAACTGGAAAACAAATCATGGGTTTCTATTTTTTTTTTATTTAACAAATGCGCTAAAGTTGCACTAATCTCATTTGAGCTTGTTTTGTTTCTCGTGGACAGGACCAATATTTACACAGATATCAAGATACAAACCAGGGCAAAACTTCTAGAACATGGTCATGTAATTGGCAATCTCTACCTGTGCGAGCCAAGAGCCGAAACCACCTCACTGTCACTCTGACTGGCCATGGTGGGGTCAAACGACTGCAGCCGGGCTAAACTCCTCACAGACCGGGGGGGCCGCGGGGGCGAAGAGTGCACCGCGTTGCTCATGCTGGAGCGTCTGTACGAGTGCCTGTAATACGCCGCGTTTCCGTTGGCGTCCAGGGGCTCCATGTAACTGGCCTCGTTGTGGACGCCGTTAAAGGTAAAGTGCTGGCTCTGGGGGGTCGGGGGCCGAGGTAGGTGGTGGTGGTGGTGGTGATTCAGGGACTGAGGCTGGACCGTGGTGGGGGGTACGATGGGGTCTCCGTTGTCCATCATCCTGGGTGCGGGTTGTTTGGGGCAGCCGTCGGGGTTGTAGAGCATGGGGTAACCTCTCCTGATCTCCACGTCGACGGTGTGACCCACTGGCACCGACTTAAGCATCTCCACCACCTCCTTATGGGACACGCCCAGCACGCACACGTCATTGAGGTACACCAAGATGTCCGCTACAGACAGGAACAAAGGAGGGAAACGAAAACTTTAACTTTTGCACACGTAAGAAGGGCTGAGCGGAATTGACAAAAATGAATCTCCTGATATTTTTTGTGTCCGGATCCTGATAAAGATAGTCAGATGATATGTCAATCCAAAAGAAATTTGATAAAACATGTGGTTGAAAAATGTCTGTAAAACTAATCACCAAAGTGTTGAACTATCTTTATACCCCTATTTGAAAGTTTACAACATCACTTTCTTCATTTTGACTTTAATCTGTTCTTTTTGTAGGATTTTTTTTCCTATAATGATGTACTCAATTTTCAAATTCTTTAAAACAACTTTCACAATAATATCAAAATTACAAAACATTGCATACCTCTATACATACATTAGCATAACTTTCATTTATGGAATATTATATAAATTTGCTAAACAAATATTACATTTATAAATCAGTTCTAATCTTCTTGTCTTAAACAAAACATGAATGCTAAATAAAATGCCAAAGAAATAAAGTACAAATGGAGTTTTAACATCAAAAAATTAGCCAAAGTAACTCCCAACAGTTTATACTATTGTCTAAGTCTCTAGGGAGATTGTAATATCAAGTCGGTGTAATCCCTCATTCGACCAGGAGTGTTCCATCATAGAAAAGGATTCAGTTGTCATTTGGACATTGTTTTTCTAAAAAAAAATTGTGTCCAGATTATTACTATTTAAACTTTTCTACAAGAGATTGTAGTATGTACGATTATTTTATGATCTAAACATATAATGTTTATGTTTAGAAATGATTGCAACTAAATCCTCTATTTTTCCTTATTTATTACTATTTTATGATTTTAAAGCTTTACCTTTATTTTATTTTAAGAGTAGTGAGATCAGATTGAGCACTTTTACAGCTTTTTGTTGACCCCAATTCAAATCAAGATACACTTTATTATCTACGGAAAGGGAATTTGGAATTTTGATTGACCAGTATTGCTTTTTTACTGATGCTGTGAAAGCGTATTCTTATTCTAGAGAGTGTGCTGATAAGTGAGTTTGCAAATGAAAGTGTGTGTGTGTGTGTGTGTGTGTGTGTGAGTGAGTTTTTGTGCTCGAGTCTACAAATCCACAGCACTAATCCCTCTAAACCAGCCTATTAACAGATATGAACTGGATCAGCCGGTGACGTGGCTTATCACAGTAATAAAATGTATGTGTGCGTGTGTGTTCTGGATATGTACTTTCCCATATGCGCTTTGATAGAGGGATTAGCAGAGGCTCTGAGGATTAACAACTTATTGTGATTGTAAACTTGAAGCAGGAGCAGGGAAATTTCATACAAGTACAACAATAAAGATAGTCAAACAAAATGATATTATGTGTGTTGTACATCGAAAGTTTTGTATATACAATCTTTATGATAATTTTCTAAGATTGCAAGGTTTCATATAGTATCATATTCTTTGGTTGTTATTCGGTTTGGCTGTATTATTAGGTCTAGAATATGATGACAACGACGTTCACTGTTTTTGAAAGTCATATCAGAACTAAAAATCTAAGGACCTTATGATTTTTTTTACTTGGGAACAGGTCCACAAGTCAAAGCTATTCATGAATTCATCAGTTATTTTGTGTTGACAATGAGGACGTTGACCTCTACGCCAGTTTTTGTTTATGTTGATGGGTCCAGTAATTTGCATTTCATAGTTCAATAGGTCAATTCTATGATCAATTCTGACGTGTTCTTTTGCTACATTTTAAACTATACATCAGTTTCCAATTCAGAATCAAATTTATGTTTGTATGTGACATTTTGAATTAAAAATATATATGTATTATATTGTATGTATATTTTTAAAAAAGTTCTGTGAATCTGACCTATTCAGATTTAGTGGGATAGTAGCTGTGGTAAATACTGACTATTGTTTTACACCAATCCAAGTGGCAAGTCCCAGGATCGGGAAGAAAAGTTGAATAAATGAAACATGACAGGAAGAACAGGCCCATTTCTAAAATGAATCCCTCTGGTGTACAGTATGGTTGCTAGGTAACAGGTAATGAATTACCTCTACATATGTCACAACCACTGACAGTTGGTTCTGATGCTGTGGCAATAGCGGCAGCCATCTTGTAAGTGGGGATAATGTAAAACAGTGTGATACAATTAATGGATCAAAGTGTTGAAATGAACATATAATGGTGTGTCTGTGATCCTTATGAAGCAGAGAACTCTACCTGTGTCTGTCAGGACATGTTTCTCTGAATTATGAAAATTAATATTCACCTTAAGAACACCATGAACGCAACTATTGATTATTATTTCATGACAATTAAAATTAAGAATTGATCACCTAAAATTAAAAGTATGTTCAAGTCAAGACTTTTTTCACATTAGTTTGGTAGATTATGAGCATTAGATAAAGTAGAAAGACAAACAAGTCAAATTATTTAAGTATTTATAATATATAAAGTTAAATTCCCTATTAGTTTGTATGCCTTCTTCAGTAACATTTTCCACCACAACATGGCTGCCATGGTTACTATAGGTTAACCTATAGTAAGTAAGTATAGTATACTACAGTAGAAAACACAACATCACTAACAGAGCAATGCTTCCAGTGGAGCTAATAAACAGTCAAATCACCAGATTCACTCAAGTTTTCTCGATTGTGGTTGTGGCAAAGACATTGGGAGTTTAGGTAAAAAGTTTTAGAAAGTTTCAGGGAAGTTTTAACAATCAAATCCACTTCAGTGTCAGTGGAATAAGAGAAGCCACAGCCTCACATCAGCCTCTCTCTATTGAACAGTAAAGTCTACAATGGCCTAAAACATACTAAGCACTTACAAACATAAGTATTATACAGTGTAAATCAGGTGTATCAAAAGTTTGAAATGCACTGATGTCTCTCGTCTATTGAATAAGCTTTCTCTGCTCCATTTTCATGATAACAGGTTATGTCCGAGTGTGACTGCTTTTAAACAGAACATGTCCTCATAGTTCCACGATCATTCACAGTATCTGCAGCTTTCATCATCATATTACAGAACCTAAAAACAACCCAAGATTTTACTTTTACTTTGCGATTTTCCTCAACTTTTCAAACACTGAGGCACTGACTTGATTTAAATTCATGGAGTAGTTTTGCAGACCTTATTACCTCATTAAACTTTTACCTGTTTTGAGAGCGGACGGGCCGTTGGGCGTCACGCTGTAGACTTGCAGAAACTCTCCAGCTCGACTGCCACCCACAATATTGAAGCCGAACCCTCTGGAGCCCTTCACGATGTACGTGTGGACCGGGAAACCTCTGAGCTCCGACGGCTGCTCCGTGAACCCTGTGGACGTTAGGGATGCCAAGGTTATTCAGTTAACCGATAATCGAACTAAAAGGAAACTACAATCGTGAGAATCGTAAGCAGCAACAATGAGTTCTCCAAAAAAGTGATTTTTTGTTTGATTCCATAAAGCTGGTCATAGTGTCGACAATTGTGAATAATCGTAAAACCGTGATATTTCTCCTCACAATAATCGTAATCACCTCATTTATAAAACACCACACTTTGATATTGTCACACCCTTGGTAGATGATAAATAAAACTAATTACAATTAAAATGTTTTTGAGGAATAAATGCGATTTACATTTTGAGGAAAAGTGACACAATGGGCAACAGACAGATGGCGGAGTTAGTGCTTTGCAAAAATAAACGAGCAGTGATTGGTTGAAAGATTGCACTCAAACAAAATCCATTAATATCTTTGAAATCTAATCCAGTTGACTGACCCTACTAAGTTATGCAAGACAAATATCTTCAACATAACAGTTTCGACAACGACTCAATCCAGATGTTTTACTGCAAAGCAATGCATTCCACGCTAAAAATACATAACAGCTTGATTAGTTTATACGATTTTTCTATATGAGTACATTTCCTCGCTCGTGTAACCAAAATATAGATGACAGTGACTTCTACTGGTGACAGAGGTGCACTGCATGTTCCAGAGACGACTACATTAGTACAGTACAACAGATGGCTTTTTTAATGTACCATCCGTCACGTCAAATCAACAAATAAACGTATCACGTCCTATCGCTCCCGCAAATCCCTTTGATCACGTGACCCGAGTTATGAAATGCTGCCCACTGTCGCATCATGGCCCGGCACACGTCATCGCCGTGCCAACCTCAGTGACTCTGGCCCTTTTCCAGCCGCTCGGAGCTTTAGTCCTTAATCACGTCGCTGTTCATCTGAAAGCTCATTCCATTTCATTTGACTCTATCAAGCTGGCTGGGCGCGTTACTTCCTTGATAAATATGTAGGCTCCATTAGGCAGTTGGAGCAGTTAAATGTGTCAGTCGTGTTTCAGTCATTACAGCTGCGGAGAGACGCCAAAGTCGCACAAGGAACAAGGGGGCTCACTCACACTCGTTTCTGCAGACCGTCTCCCTGCTCGGAGCTCGAGGACTCTGCCAGCTGCTTCTCTTTGGGACGCTGCTTTGAGAGACAAGAGGCGCGGGGCAAAGAAAAGTCAGCCTCTTCACAGACATAATGGCAATGGGAGATTATATTGCACTGATACAGAATACACAATAGTGATCAGGGCTGGCTGTTATAAATAGTCTCGACAAGTGGCGTGTGCGGCTCATCTGTGTTCACTGCGGAGGTTGTCAAAATCATCTATACCCGAATACTAACTGATAAAAAAAAAGTGGTGTAGAAAAAGCTAAACTAGATAGTGTAGATGATGAAATAACAAAAAAAACTGCATCGTTTTGGAATCATTTTTGAATCTCAGAACTAGTATGAGGTGGAAGAACTACAAACTACTATTATTTTGTGTTGAAAATTACATTCGATTGTCTAAAATAGTGTTGTTAAATGATCTTATTGCAACTGCACTATTGAACCTTTTCCTGCGTATCAACACAAACAGATACAAACCTAGTGTTGAAACTAGAAACTCTCTTGAGCACGTAATATGATTGATCGATACTATGAACAGTATTGACATTTTCAGAAGTAGTTTGATGACCACACAATAAGAAATGTCAGCAACGTTCCACAATGTGACATCAAACACATCTATTTATTTCCACAGATTCTAGCTGTAACTTGTGGCTGCGTGTCTCCATGGAGATGGATCCGTTTAATGCCATACTTTGGAACATTCCAGGAACAGCAACAACATCTCCATGGACACGCGCAGGTAGTAGTGTTATCATGATACTACAATTTCAAACAATGGTGATACAACGCTCCATTTTAAAACAATATAATGTCATTTAACACACAAAAAATAGTACCTTGTGGTGTGGTTTTAAAAGTTTTAGTACCTATTAGTACAATTATACACTTTCGTTCAATGCTTTTTACAACTCAAGCAGGAAGTGGGCCCTTTACCAGAAATGTTACATAGTGCATCATTAAAGAAACTATTACTTTTCTGTGTCGAAAGCTATATACAATTACGATTATAATAATAAAAATATGGAGATTCAAACAAACAAGAATTCTCTGTGACTTATATCTGTATCTTAGCAATAATCAGTGTTTTCGTTGCATCTTTACACAAAATCAGTTTTGAGGGAAGCTTTTTCTTTGCCCTAATATCATGTTTAGAATGTTAGCATCGTGACTAAAGTGATTCACAGACGTCTTTCTGAGTGGCCGACACTTACTCGGTGTAGCTGGTTCTCCCCGGGTCGCTGAAGGCCTGGTCCCAGTGGTCGAACACCATGCCCCTGAAGCTGCCGCCCCTCCTGCTGCTCCTCAGGCCGTTGTAGTTGTAGGTGATATGCCCGTCCTCTGCGCTGGACGCTCGCCGCCGACTGGGCGATCTGTGGCTGAAAGGAGCGCTGCTACTGACACCTGCTGCAATGGATACACACACTTTATTGTACAAACAGACAAAGCTCTGCCTGTCACGATAACTCTGAAATGCAATATACTGCTACAGAAAATAATGAGATAAAAATAAAATCATATGAAAACACTTAAAAAACCCTAAAAACCCTTTTTAAACTAAACATATTGTGAATTAAATGAGTTGCAATCAATGAATAGTATCATTAAAACACTTTGTATCTTCAACGACCCTTAACAGTTTAAATGTAGCAGTAAAGAGAATAGTTCCTACTAGTCCAAAATAATATTGTTCATTTGTCTTTTATTGAATTATGAGTCGATATTGACGTTTTCATTTGCCTCGACGAAGGTGAGAGTTTAGGAATTTCATTACACAGATTTCCTTCATCTGGCTAAGACTACAACCACTTTAAGTCTTCCTCTTCTGTCAAAGTTATGTATTCTTTCTAGAACAAATATTGTTTCTGCAAATACAGAAATATAAGAATGTGTGGATATGCTGATTGCGGCAAGTCTTTGGCGAAGGATGAAGTCATGTAAAAAGCCTGAGATCAGCAACTTTAGCGGCTTTGTTTTCTACCTGAGGAGTGTGTGACCGTGTACTTTTATCTGACTAACTGTAGACTGCAAAAAATATCCAAGAAAGTTCATAATGCCTGCATCAGCTTGATTTGACAAGTGATGTAAAAGGATCGACTCATTTCATATTTTAAGTTCAAAAGGTCTTGATATATTGATCATTTTACTTGTCAAGTCAAAACTACCCAAAGAAAAATATTCTTAATACAAGTCATTTCAACTAACTAGATTCTACATTTTGCAGTGTAAAGTACAGCTTCTTTTTTGGGCCACCGTCCTTGTGACTGTCCTTCAGCGTGAATCTAAAGTTTAAAATTCAGTGGGGCGTCCTATGACATCACTGATTCCATCCATCAGTTTGGCATCAGCAACAGACCAGCCTCACTGTCCCCTGCACTGCATTAGATGAAACAACATTAAATATCTATGCTTGATTATATTTGTAATACTGTTTGTTTCAGATTTAATTGCTCATTTGTGAGTTTTAGTTTCCTGTTCATACGTGATATTTTGAGGACTTTTTTCCCATTTAAAAGGTATAATACTCTGACCTTTGGAAATGGTGTAAAATATTTAACTTGTTTCATGATGTTATCCACTGGTCATCGATAATTTAGTCTGAAATATGAACCCAAATATGTCAATAGGGTAAGTTCTATTTTCTTGCTCCACTGGAAAAAACAATACTCAGATTCTAATCAATACTGAAACTACCACCAAAGCGACTATTATTAGATAGTCATTTGTGAAAAAAATATATAAACATTATGTATTATCTGTTACTTATCAGAGCTAGTAAAATGCTACATGCTAATAATGTAGATTTGTCTCTTATTTTGTGTTGAAAAACACATTCTATGAGCAGTGTTTTAATGCTCATTGTTGTATAAAAAATTGGGATTGACTATCGGGCATAAGTATTAAAATCATGTTGGAATCTAAGTATCGTGGCATCACTATATTGAATAATTTAGCTTGAATTAAGGAGTAATGTATTGAAACAAGTCAGAAATATCCCGAAACTTTTCACACAAAGTACCTCACCAGCTTTTCGAACCAGGACTAAATCTGATCCAAACCAGGTCTAAACCAGGTCTAAACCAGGACTAAATCAGATCCAAACCAGGTCTAAACCAGGTCTAAAATATAAAGACTAAAAATAAAGACTAAACAATTGCAATACCAGTTAAAATGTGGCTTAAAATGAACTGCAGAGGACTCCACCACCTGAAGGAGCCCTTGTACCACCATAAGAGAACCACTGATCAAGTCCATCAAAACAATTTGTACCGAATTCAAGCTATTTTCACTGCTCTACATATTGTTTTTTGTACCTGTGTGTGTTTGTTTGGACTGTAACTGTCTGGATCTGTGCCTGCTTCTCCCACACTTTCCCATCCCCGTTTTTATCTCGTGCAGCTTCCTGGCGTCCTGCCACGTCGTTTTTCCTTACTCCAGGCCTCCCGTACCACCGCCCGTGTCACTGCTGCGCTCTTCTGGCCCGATCTAATCTCAGACACACCTTCTGTTCAACCGCTCTGCTCTACTTTCTCTTCACTGTCACCTCAGCTTTAAAGAATAGATGCGAGTCAAATGATTTATTTATGTGGGTCTCTGGTTTGCCCGTTATTACGTTTATCTGGTTTGAGAATAAACTAGAACACGCAGGTAAAGTATAACAATAATTTTAGATGTTTTTAAATGTACTACCTGTATGTAAGACACTGGATACAAAGTACTGAACATGTTTAGAGGTTATTATCACTTGCATTTGAAATATATGAATACAATCTCTGTATACAAGTGCTCTGAGCATTAACGAAAGGTTTTACATCCCAAATATTTACTTTATTTGTACCTACATGGATTAGTTTTCAAGCAGGATATATATTGCATATTTAAATACTTTGGAACGTCGCTGCATTGATCATTTTCAGTTCATATTCTGATACTTTAAATATGATGTAGGTGTGATTCAAACACCAGTGTTGTCAGGAAAAAGAAAGGCCATTAAGCTGTTCAAATAAAGTAAAAAACGATCTCTAATTAGTATTGTTAGAACTTAAATGATCAGAAAAGGAGGAGCTCCACATTATGAGAAGCTGAATATTACTCAAACAGGTGCGAACAACTCACAGGGATGTTTCAGATGAGGGAAAAACATTATAATTAGTTCAGAGACGTCAATTTAGCAAAACTATATGACATTAAGACTTTAAGCCAAAGTCTAAAGACTGAAACTTGATATAGCTTCAGACCTCCCTGGTACAGCGTGTCCTCCCGTCATACTCCTCATCTCACTGCAGAACTGGGTAGCTGTGTTTCTGCCAGATAACGTTGCACTTGCTTTCCGGTCTTATACTTAGGCATGCCTTTGCACACGTTTAATCCATGCATTAGTTTTGGCCCTTGTTTGCAGAATCTGGAGCTGCCTGACCTTCCTTTGGAGGTT
Organism: Eucyclogobius newberryi; assembly: GCF_026437365.1. Taxonomy (NCBI): domain Eukaryota; kingdom Metazoa; phylum Chordata; class Actinopteri; order Gobiiformes; family Gobiidae; genus Eucyclogobius; species Eucyclogobius newberryi. Next base: position 10,099,930 of record NW_027315801.1, on the reverse strand, counting down.
ATCCAGCGATCGATGAGGCCACAGCCCCTCTGAGAGTTTGGAGCATCCTAACTATGCTAATGATTGATTATTTGAGTATCAGAGAGCCGAGGTATCGATGTGGGGCAATGCAGCATTCATCTGCCCAGTGCAAACTTGAGTCTGTTGATGTGTTCATCTAGTGAGGATGTTAAAGTGACACAAGTACCAACGAGTGATTGACAACAAATGGCAACAGCAAGCTGAAGGGTTGGAATTAGAAAATTGCTAAGGCTGCAGAGTTAGAATGTAAAATAATTTCTTCTATGGGAGAAAAATGGTCCCATAACCGACATGAACAGCAGACCCTGAAGTTTAGACAAGTAGAATTTATGATTATGCGTAATACTTCTATGATTATTTAGGTCTTATAATGTCCTCTGCAAAGAAAATAGGATCATGTCTCCTTTGTTTATAAAACCTTGCAGTTTAAACCCCTTTAAACATGGGCAAACTATTTGTGAAGTTTCCTTTGTTTGCGGATGTTTTCCAAAGGTTTTAGATTTTAATATCGTTATTAGAAAATTCGCTTAGGGTTAATATTCTGGATCCCACAGTTTAATTCTGTTAAAACGCACCCCTAATATATGCAAATTGAACCGCAATATTTGTTTGAAAAATTGCAAAAAAAATAGATCAACCCTGAAAAAAATCCCTTAATCCAAAGTGTACCTCAGGTGCAGTTGCACTTGCCTGACAGACCCGAGTCCTCTTCACTGTTGTTGTCGTCGCCGCTCTTCTCCAGGTTACTGAGGGATTTGCTGCGCGTGCGGAAGTTTCGGAGCAGATTTCGATGTTCCTGGTACGTAATGGGCGGGCTGTCTGCGCTGATGTGAACGGGGCGCGGTGTCCCATAATAGTTTCCTGAAACGTAAAAGTGGCAGTGGATTTAAAAATACAAAAAATCTCTCTGTCATTCACTCAGTCTCTTGACGGTTGGATGTGGAGATTAAAAAAAAAAGATAAAACCTCAATTTCAGACCGTTTTAAATCCTTGTAGACTTATTGTGTGTGTTGTTATGTGTGTTGTTATGTGTGTTGTTATGTGTGTTGTTATGTGTGCTGTTATGTGTGTTGTTATGTGTGTTGTTATGTGTGTTGTTATGTGTGTTGTTATGTGTGTTGTTATGTGTGTTGTTATGTGTGTTGTTATGTGTGTTGTTATGTGTGTTGCAATAGGCTCCTTGGGGAAATATAACACCACAGCTCTAAATTACATTGTGCTTAATGGTACCATTAAAATGATTTGTCAGCCCAAACCACTTAACCAATTTTGATGGAATAAATTTGAATACAATTGGCTTTTGAATACAATCTTATCAGACCATATACTGTCATTTGTGTCTCTGGGCAAGGCACTTTATAGTGAAAAAACCTACCGACATGTTGATTGAACAGTTTGCATGATGTTATAATATTCTAAAGAGTCTATAGTTTAAAATTGATGGAGGACAGCTAAGAATCCTAAGCTAGAAACTGCTGGTAAGTATTGAAAGTGTAGATGTTTTGACCTGGTTAGTGTATGTCATTATTGAAACTATCTACATGAAATAACTCCCACAACATCTCACATGTCATTTCAGCCTCATATGATGGGGGCATTTGTGGATTCTCTTTGACATTTGTATTTCCCCAACATTGACCCGTGGATGCAACCTATTAAATAATGAACTGAAAAGAACTGCATTTGGACATTACTTTCTTTTGTGTGAGACAGTTGGGTTCAGGTCAGTTTTTGTTGGCATTTACAGTCCTGCTGATCCTCCCAATCACTCGGCTGTGGCATCATGTCAATGTCACCAGTGGCAGGTGAAGACGATACTCACTGGTGCCATTATAGTCTTATAAATTATGGATGCTTATGCGGCAAAGCTATTTAATCAGAGATAGGACTCTGACCTTTAGGAGGGGGAGCCTCAGGGTCTACAACATGTGAATAACACCTTGTGACATTAATATTTATTCATTTATTTGATATGGACATAGCAATTACTTTGTACGAACCATTTTCATTTTCAACTAACCTGTCCGACATAGAAAAGAAACTTAGTATTTAACTTGGTATTTAAAGCAATCATTTTGTCGCTCTGTGCACAGTGAATTGGCATTATCTTGAAAGATTTTCAGGATTTTCTAATGTTTATTTGGTGAATTTATTCCTGTTGTAAATAGAGATAATAGTTTTACTCCAATCAAGTGGCTATTTGTGGAGAAAAGTAGAAAAATCTGGAGAAAATGACAGGAAATGACATACTCCATCCAAAGTGTATGCATAATTTACACAAAAGTAAAGGAGTCCTCATATATTTCTATTGTCAATTCATTTTACTCTTTAACATTAAATGTGTTTTAGTCCAGTGGTTGCTGGCTAATTTCCTAGTAGTATGATGTCATTAATTACAAACAAGAAAAATGAGCTTTTCTGTGATAACATTTTAAATATATTTATCTTAATTGCGTTTTAGTTCAAGATCTGGAGATAGGTCCCCGGGCGCTGCTCCTGACCGGTTGCCCCAGCAGCAACGGTTGAAGGATGGGCCAAAGCAGAGGACAAATTTCCCTATGGGGACAATAAAGGCTAATCTAATCAAACTATTTGATTCAATCATAATGTATCTACTTATTGCTACTCATATTTCCAATGCGAGTGTTATTTATTAGTAACATTAGTGTCTGCAATTCTGTTTTGGTGTTGCTTGTGTCGCACTTCTCATTTACATTGGATTGGTTTGATTATGGATCTCAAATGTTTTCATGCGCTTGGTTAATCTGTCATTAAAGGCAGAGCTCACACACAAAATGGCGGCCGCCTCACTTGATCCCTCTCACCCTTAAACTTGCCACTCTCCAGCAGGGCTCCAGACTCCTCCAGGGAAAAAAACTCCTCCACCGACACAAAGTTGTAGTCGATCCCGGATATCTCTCCCACCCGGGGCTGTCGGGTCGTGCCTGTGATGGAGAAGACGACGGCAAAATGTCACCTCGTGCATCAAACACACGGCTACACTCCCGCGCTGTTGATTTGTCCATTAATCAGGCCCTTTTCCTCTCATGAGCTCATGACTCAGCAGTTAAGCAAAACAAGTCAGCAAACTATAAATAGTGCAAACATTTGAGAGGATTAAACACAAATCACAGCAAAGGCATTCATACATAAAAACAAATGTGTCACTTGTTCAAACGCAGGAGATAGATTTCAGATTTAAGCCTCAAAGTGTGATAATGTCATGGTTTAGCGTTGCTTCTTCATAACGTGCGGATCAATATGAACATGATTAAACATTTATGAGCTACTGGGAGACGTCTTAAAGTCTTTCCGTCACCGTAGCGACGATACAGCGGTCACATGATCAATGGTCTGTCATTGTAATTGATTTACATTGACCTTGATCTGCAAAAACCTCAAGGAAAGGATTTTCTCAGAGAGTCTCAGTGTTATAGAAATGTAATGTTGTGATACTGAACCTCACAATATAGTGGACTTTTACAATATGGACTGGTAAGCACCTGGTTCTAAATGTAATTCTTTTATTGGTGCAAAATGGTAACTAAAACGCTAACTGTCCTACATAGACTGGCCCTTTGTTTGAGTGCAGAACATATGGAAAAAACAAAACAAGAACTGTTATTGACTTTAATTGTCTTAATCTTTTGTAATGTGACCAACTAGGCGTTATAAAAAGACATTTTTAGAGAATAAGTAGATCTTCTTGAGTCTCACTATGAATCCTGAGCTAAATCACTCTACATATAATCAGAATATCTTTATATTTCCTCTTACAGAATCATAAATGCACTTGGACCAGGTGCAGTGATTACACACAAGTCCCAGTAACCCAGATACAATCTATTCAGGCGACATTACATTAAGAACATGTCTGAACACGTGGTGTGAAAGACGTCATGTTTATGATAGCTTATTGTCCATTAAGCCTGCTGCTCTTCATTTGCAGAACGAACTACGGGCCACATGCTCTGACCTTGATAAGAGTAATTCCTTTCTCCCAAGACTCAGAGGGAAGCGAGCCCAAACTGAGGACAAATCCGTGTCCTTCTGCTGCGCATGACGACAGAGGGGGCACACCCACACAGCCTATAAAACCCATGATTAATGCACGGGACGTCCAGGGAGCAGCTTGGCTCGCCACAATGACACACAGGACTCTACTGTAAATACAAAAGCCCACTTTGCGCTTTAGAACATCATGGAATACTCAATGGGGGAGTTCATAGTTGATTGGTTGACTAATTAGTCACTATTTAGGGCATAAAGTGTAACAGTAATATTGCTGTTCCATGTAATTCAGATACTACAGTCCAAGCATAAGACTGTAATTTGTTTGTTTTTTAACCTTTTCAAACACTAGGTGTCCTCAGACTCTAAGGACACATAGTAGCTTTAAATTAAAGGCAGTTAAAGTGTGTAACTCTCTGGAGGTGGAAAGTCACCGGCTGATTTCCATGGAAATACAAAGTTAAAACACATACTTCAGAACGTTCTCCATGCACATAGATACATTTTATGCCATACTATGGAATATTATAACTAAAGGAACCACATTTCCATGGAAACAAGCAGGAGGAGGCTCCTCCAGGACAAGTATGAGTTAAGTTTGGGAAGATAAAAGCTGTTTTTAAAAAATAGTTCATAGTTTAACTTCACATGAACTGTTATAAAAAAGAAAACAAAAAAGTTCTCAATCAGACACAGGTAAGAACTAGCATTACACCTTTATACTAAAACGTAAAAATAAACAATTAACTGGGTTGTGAAAAATGTGATTTTAAGCTGCTGGTAGATCAATATTTAAGGCTGCCAAATAAAAAGAGAGAGCATCCCTTGTATTTAATAAACCATGGCAAAGCGCTTGTGTTTTATCTCGTGGTGTATCTTGGCTCATTTCCTTTTAAAACACACAGTCAGAGCCAAGACATGGGCTGTTAATCACCACTGATGCTCCAAATGGTAATTGGGGTGATTGGGATAATGTGTTCCCCCATAGAGCCCCCATTAGCCAAATTTATCAAAACTTTAAACAACCCAGGATTTTAGAATTTTACAAAGTTTGTATCTATTTTTGGGTATACATTTGGACTGAAACAGGTATAAGGGATAATTGTCAACTAATTTAGTAGTTGAATAATTGTTATTGCAGACTCCGATACGCTAGAATTACACTTAAATGACACAGTTGAGTAAAGTTTGTGTTTCATACTCGATCAAGATGTCCTCAAGCTGCATTACTCAAGCTTTATTTGGCTCAAAATTTGTTCTAATCTAAAATTTTTGGCCTTTCTTGAACGACTTGTTGATTAATGGAAAGAACAATATCTACATTCATTGAATAGCAAAATAATCAATCGTTGCAGCCCTAGTGTACATGGTCCCTAGACATAATCCTAACTGTTTCAGGTCGATGACACCTTTCATGCCACTTCTATCTTAAAATACTTTGTTGGGATAAGGGACACATGAATTTAAGCTGTTTTGAGGATTAATTGTTATCCGTTTCAAAGAAAACACTAAATAACACAGGATAATCAAAAAGATGACTCAGATGAATCATTGCGGTTGAAATGCGTCCAGTGGAAGCACATTTTTCAGCTGGTTCCGTCTCGAGACCCCCCTGAAAAGCCTGTCTTCCTCTCCTCTCATTAGAGCCTGTCTGCTCCTCTTTTGATTGGCCGCTATCAGGCGCCTCTCCATCTGTAAACACCTCCACTTCAGCAGCCGGGGCCCACATCTGCTTAACAGGAAATAACCAGTCACCCAAGGGTCTCCTCTTCCTTCTCGCGCCTCATACAAGGATTTACAGCTATCTATTTTGAAATAAAGATCTCGTGGCGGATCTACTGATGACTTCTGACATGTACGTAATTCTTCCCTCGCCCCAGGACTCCCCAGGCTTCTCCAGCTGATGTGGCATGAAGCAGGCTCTCATTATCTATGCGCCCTCTATGGAGATATATACGGCATGTCAGCAGGGGGGGGGCAGCGGATTATTGACATGTTCCTCGTCCCCGTCGGTCTCCGTGGGCAACGCTTACTGATCCCCCGGGAGAGGCCTGAGATAGGGATTGAAGAGGTAATTACGCACAAGTCCCATCAACACCCAGAGAGACAGAGCGCGAGAGAAAGAGAGGGCTGTCCGTCAAAGTCCCGGCACACAAATAGCTGCAACAATGACTTGTACAGTTTGGGAGGATGAAGAGGCACCGAAATATCCCGATGACGACGCTTCTTATCTGGCTCATTGTGGAGACAATTAGACAAGTCTTTTATGGAGCCGTGACATTGAATCGTTGAAGGGCACATGCACAAATGGTTACCAAGATTAGACAGCTACAGTTCAGAAAGCTAATTTGAAGTTTGCCAGTTCAGACACTCTTTTGGGGGGGAGGGGAAGAGGGATTCAAATGATGCACACGAAAAATGAAATGATGCCACTGTGACGTCTTAAGCTTGTAGTGATGTCACCAGACTAAAAATGTCCAACTTAATTCACTAAGGGATAGGTTATCATTTTAGATACAAACTCATTCATTCTCTACCTCTTGTTCCCATTAGGGGTTGTGGGTGACTGGAGCCTGTCCCAGTGACTTTGGGCCTTAGGCGGGGCACACCCTGGAGCGGGGCCAGCTCGTCACATGGTAAGATAATAAACTGTACATTTTAAATCCAAAATAATAGTATTTATTTTATGTTGAGATGTGGTCTTACACAAGTTCTGATACAGCTCAATATAATTTCAAAACTATTCAGGAAATGTAAAATTGTCCTGTTTATCCATCCATCCACTTTAAGCATTGATACGTCAGAATGAGTATCTAGGTTTGATACTTATTTCAGTATTGATTAGTGTCAGATTTTTTTATACTTACTAAACAGACTTTTGCATTGTTTTATATGATATAAACCATACTCCCAAAATCAGGTGCTTTACGGTGAGTTCAAAACAAATTACCACATTTGAGTTTTGGTCAAATTCCTTGTACTTGAATTAGACAAATATACATTCATGTGATGCACTGGGACAGAAAATACCAAAAATGTGTTGAATAAAAATATGAACTATGAATATGTCATAGTAGCATGAGTCAGTATTTTGAGTAATAAAAGGCATGAAAGCTGAACCTGATCATTGATAGTGTCTTTTATAGAGGAATGACGTAGATTAGAGGGACACAGATGGTTACAAAGTTTAGAAAGAAGAGCTACTTTATTATCACGATCACAATGTTTGGGTCATAACTGAAAGCTACGCAAAGGCATTAACTTTTTCCTTCTACTTTTTGAGCACAAACCCACTACCTTTCTTGTAACTCAAATAAACAAACTGAACTGAACTAATGTTAAGGTTAACATGTACAGGACAAATTGTTAGAGATAATAATATTTTGTTATTTACGTTTTAAAAGCCACAGTTGATTCAGCAAACAAGTGGCTAAGTTTTGTGAGGCAGAAGGAACACACCTGTATTACAAAAAAATCATGATTTGCTTTTTTTATATATATAGATACGATAAAATAAGATAAGACAGCCTTTATTTGTCCCACATTGGTGAAATGTTAGTATAGCTACACAAAGTACAAGAACAGCATGAATGAAAAAATATGCAATAAAAAAATCAAGATAAACATAAACCTTAAATCATTACATTGTCGATTACAACTACTGATTATAGCTGGAATAATAACTGCATTTAACAGTAATTGTATTCATTAGAAAGCATGTTAGGAAAGCTCATTTTAAATTGGCAAATCCAGCCTTTTTTTAACGATGAAAACGATGAGATGACCACATAAAAACTGCACCTCTTCCACTTCTCCTCCTGTTCCCTCCTTGGCAATGATAGCCATTTGCTTTTAATTTAATTCCCCCCTCCAGATTATTGATACAGGAGCCCGCACTCACTTAATTCAGCCATTCATTTCCATTTTTATGCACCGCAGCAGCCCTCTGACGGGCCTTTGTAATGATATTTTTTGCATCAGAGCCAAATGCGACATCACAGCCGCACGTCTCTTCAAAGGGACTCGGAGGTTGTGAGACTCTCCTTAAATAGAACCAGGCTTCAAAATGACGAATAAAGCATTTTCTGAAACGTGTTTACACTGAAAGACTCTTAAATGATGATTGATTTGAAAGACCGCGGCGTAAAGTAAACTTGATGGGACCCTTGCATCAAGTAACAGCGTGTTTGAGGTCTTTTGCTCTAATGGGATGTGGTCAGAGGCGGGAGGAATATCACCTACGAAACACCATCAAAATCATTGCAAGGAAGAAAGGTTTTGGAAAACTGACTCATTTTGACAGTTAAAAATTCATTTGAAATCAAAAAGCTGCATTTTAGTCTCAGTGGTGATGGGCGATATGCCAAAAAATGTATTGCATTGAAGTAACTAACAATTATTTTGGTAATTAATTAAGTCTAGCGATTATTCTTTTGCTTAATTGATTAATTCGACACAACAGTGAATATCAGAATTTTACTCAATTTTACCCAGATAAAGCTGAATTTAATCCATTTGAGGACATCCAGATGGAGAATATTTTCAGTGTTGGAGTCTGTGTATAGACCAGTTAATGATTATTAGATTGCTTAATTAGTTGACAGCTATTTCTATGATTAGTTGCGATTAATCGATTAACTTGGAGATAATTGAACATTGACACGGTTGCTAATTACTACGTTACCAATTTTTTTTTTACCAAGCTACTAAATAGTTTGTCAATTAATAATAGGCTCAGTCATTTTTTTTAATTTTTATTACTGCAATTTTCTTGGAGTCAGATCATGATTTAGATTTTATCATTATGCATTTACACTTGGTAAATTCACACTGGCTTCCTTCAAGAGTTCACGCTACTGTGCAGTGATTGGTTGAATCCACCTGTCACTCAAACAGAGGCAGATCAATAGGAGGTAAGAGGTTTAACAAGGAGCAGCATTAAAAAGAAAAGAGGTGAATTTTGATGTGGAGTTGGGGTGGGCGTAAAACATCAGTGGACTGTAAAATTAACCAAGAAAAGTGCAGAAATATCAAATTGTACTTTTATTTGTTTGTTTTTTTGTTGTTAAGAAGCTTATTTTTCCGCGTTTTAAAATCATATTTGTCACAGACGATATACTCAATATTCAACTATATCAATATATTGTTTCAATATATCGTCCACCTTTAATTCATCAATAAAAGGGTCTATTGTTCAGATAATGATAAGATGTTTATCGTCATATTGCCCGGCCCTTTTGATGCAAGGTCAATCTTCCATGCAACGTATTTGATTTTATCTTGCAACTGAAAACATCCAACAGTGTGAGCATTTTTTGCACATTTCAGATTAATTTCACAATCCATTCTCCTTTATCCAAAACTAAGACATTTACACCGCATTTTTTTGCCAAACACATGTTCCAAAAGCCTAAAAGTTCTTCATTTATTTTTGTGAGAATGGCTGACCCATTGCTCAGATGGGACGTGGTTTGATGACAGAGGACAGCATGTGTGTGTGAGGAGCAGCATCTTACTGTCATCTCCAGCGGCTGAGAGGATTACAAGAGGACAGCTGAGCCTGACTTTGTTGTCACTCATTCTAGTCCTGAGAGACGGACAGTTACAAAAGGTTATGTCGACAATGGGCTTCTAGCGCAGGGAATACAATGTCACAGAATAATAAGATGATCTTTTTAATTTGTATTCTATAATGCAAGTACGGTCTGATATGGTTGCTAGATGTTCAGATATAAAGATATATCTATCTATCTATCTATTTATCTATCTATTTATTCTAGATCAGTACAAAACTGGGCTCAAACCAGGGCTAAACCAGGACATAATAATAAGAATGTAAGTAAATCACAGATAACATGGCTATTTCCAGATACTAGAATGTGATGATGGGAGTCATATTGATTATGTGGCATTTTCTCAAGAAACCTACCAAGGGAAAATGCACAAATGTCAAACCTGACTATTTATACAGTATTATGTTAGAAACAATGTCCATTATTTACCAGAAATTTAGCATGCAAACAACTACAAACTACCTGCCACTCATCTCAAGTTAGTGACGCGCTGCATTTTAATATCAAAGTTGTTGTGGTGTCATCTGTAAGACAAAGTCAATATCTCTCTTTTTATTTATTTTTTACAATCCCAATGACAATACTCTGACCATTATGTCTTGGCAATCATCGGAAATGAGCTAAAATGTTCCTGTAAATGTTCAAGTACTGCAAAAAATGCAAAAATATCACTTTATACCCGTCTGGAAGCAACTGTATGATCGTATTCCTTTACTCTTATTTGCTGCCTTTTATTGATTAAAAATTAAAAAATTCTCCTTCTTTTTTGTAGTTTTTCCTAGTCGAGAAGGAGGGTCTAAGTACTCTGGTGCAGTTATGTATTTGCTTCATTCCTGTGGTTAATCTACTTCTCTTTTATCTATCTCTTTATCCATAAACTGTATCTTTCAGCTTTGCTCAAAACATTGATGGAAACGGTCCTATCTTTAGCACCGCTTTTTATAATTCACCTACGTCTTGCCCTATCACTCGAGCGTAGTGGTGGCAGACTGCCCCACATGACCTAGTTGCTGGACTCAAGACTCAAGATTAGACCACACTGCAACAACATGGTTTGTGGGTCTAATCAAACAGCGACTGATCTTTCTTACGATAAAACAATCAACGGAACCAAAACAGTGTGAGCAATGCATGCTGGGAAAAAGAACAACAACAAAAATCCCCTGACCTTGGCCAAACTCAGTGTGACCCGACGCTTCAGCCAAAGTAATGAGGAGTAAATGACGACATAAGGATTAAGATAGTGACAGATGTAGCTCAACAGACACTGTGCTGTACTATGCCTGACACAGAGACAAACAAGAAATCACAAATTAGGTCTGAATGATTTGTGATGATAGGGATTTGTAGGATAAACACACTGATTAGATACTGTTTTTTATAGAAAGCTCAGTGATAGGGCTGCTGGATGAATTGTTATCAGATTTGAATGGTCGTTATTACCAAATTTCAGTAACAATTATTCAGGCGATTTAGAAAAATATCTTTGTGGTAGAAGAAGGACGTTAACGGCTAAACTGACACAATTAATAGCTCACGTCCTGAAAATAGTTGCAATGTCCAAATTAGACTTAGGGGCCTGAGGTTTTTTTAAAACTACAAGACAGATTATTACATAAACAGATAAAAACCTGAAGAAAACAGAGGGAAAACGTGTCTGACATGTATATCCACTACTAGACTGTGCCATCAGAGGAAAACCTACACAAAATATTTCCTATAAGGGTGAACCTGATCAAAGATTATTGTGTAATCTTTGGGGGTAATTAACATGCATAGAAATATGAGGAACAATACTTGGAATACTTGTCAGAACAATTAAAAGATGCTTTGAGGTAACTTGGTTTAACTCAAGCAGAATTAATTTCAGGACACACTAACAAACAATATTTTTTTCCCATTTTAAAAGCTGCGTTCTGTCTACTCATGCTGCTATTTTTTCATGTCATATTATGTTGAAATAAAGCATTACACTCACATTACATTACGTTCCATTATATTATTTTAAAGGTGCATTACGTAGCTTTATTTAGTCTGGATTGTTCCTCGGTATTAAACATATCAGACTCCATGTACAAGCCGGTGACACCATAATACTTACTCGCTCAAGGTATTTATGAGCAATAAAAACACCTAATAATAATTTAAAGTAATTTAATAAATGCATGATCGATAGTTAAAGTTAAAGTTGAAAAAGGAAAAACAGCAATACAGGGATCTCTTTAGGTATTTCAACAAGAATGAAGTAGAATATGTCTTATGTATCTCTACAGACTCGTCCAGTACATCTGCATTCTAAAGGCTGGTGCTGTTCATGTGTTAGCTGTAATGCATTTTCAATGAGAGAGTTAGCGTTAGCCTCCAAACATCACAAGCTACGAAAACCCAGGGCTGATTTGGCGACTGATACAAGTGAATAAGACCAGAGCCTCGTTAGACAGTTACTGTGTGTAAAAGAGAGAAGCTTATGGTAGTTAATTGACGTAGTAATTAAAAGGTCACCAGACGTCGTCATTTACCCCGGACGGTTCCACTTTAGAGCCCTGTGTCCAATGTCCCAGCAGATGTTTTATACAAGACATGGCCCAGTGGTCTTGGATTTTGACCACTTTGAGACCCCAACAGTACAGTGGGCGATATATTTGTTTATTTAGACAAAATAGAGGAAATCTGGCTTTAGAATAATCAGAACAAAAAATACACTCTCTAAGCCTCTTAGATTATAAACTGACTAACAAGTAAGCCGTGAAAGAGGTGTGAATGAGATGTGCATGGGCCGAGTGCATAAAAAAATACTTAATTACTCGCACTTTTTACAATTTTATTATTACCCCCCTCCCAAATTATGAAAATCTGGTCACCCTAAGCGATTAGAGCCGAAATTAGCATTAAACGTTATGATGGACAATGCAGCCAGAACATAGTAGACTACAACAACTGAATGTTTTATTTCATCAAGTAGCATAAATCCTACTTTAATAAGTGAATTTCAGAAATTGGAGCTGGATGTTGCGTTGGCTCCTAACACTCGTTGTGAAATATACAACATATAAATAACAATCATATGCCTGCGCTGCCAGCAAACATCAATATTTATGTTGTTGTTTTGTTGCCACATTAAAATGAATGAGATAAAACCTTTATATTAGTGACAGGCTGTTTTCACAACTACTGTATTACAAACATGTGATTCCTGGAGGAGTCTATATGATTTACAAATGAGAAATGACATTTCCAGAGGACTCACATGGAACAGCGCGGAGGTAGAGGTTCTCTCTGATCACCTGCTGGAGCTGACTGTCCACGGAGCCCGGCGTGAAGCACTTACTCAGAAACAACCTGAGATCTTTACAGAACAAGGAGCCTGGAAACGAGAAAACAAAACACTAACATGAGAAACACATGAATAATGATGCAGTGCCACCATATTCTCAAAGGAAATCACTGAGATACACACACTCTTTCACATCACACGTGATAAGAGATGTTTATCACATGCAAACTGAGAGAGAAACACACAGAAAGGCCTCTCCTGCCATCGTGACGCAAGCAACGAGAAGCAATGCCTAGCAACATCTTTTTTTCTTACTTACTTCCATCTAAGCAAAACCTAAACCTAAAATTACCTCAAGATGAACCCATCCAAAGACTATTGTGCTGTGCTCCATGGGGAATTAACTTAAAGGATTTGTGTGCATATGTTTACACATAAGAGCAACAAATCTGTGATCCCAATCATCTTCTACCTACAAGCAAGACAAGTCAGAAGAATGAACAGCAATGCAGAGCGATACCTACAGATTGTGGAGGAAATAAACTGGCTTTTTGTGCTTGGCTTGAAAGGATACGTCTTTTCTTTTGGATATTGTACATTGAATACATTTTAACCAGATAAAAGGTGTTAAAAAAGCTTCAGATGTTTTGACTTCCATCCAAAGCTTTTTATACAATGGACAAATTAGAGATTCTAGAAGACTTTTTGATGTAGAGATTTAGAGATACAGGTCAACTGAGAATCAATTCTTACAACGACCTGATCAACAGGCAGTAGCACGAGATAAATTAAATATATATTAATTGAAATCACAACTGTTTAGTCTTTCTTTGACATTTTTATTTCATAATGACATTGTCTTTGTTAGAAAACATTGTTCGACATCTGTTTTAGAGTTTAGAGTTTTGAACCATTAAAGATTTTAGTTGTCAAAAAGTTGCGATTATTCCAAAATTATCATTGCAGCTGTAAATTATTCTTCAGGAATCACCACCACTGCCAATTGCCTTCATGCATATAGTATCTCATGCATGCATAAGGAGAGGATGACGTTAACTACAGCAGACACAACAGTTGATACGGCGAGCAGAAGGAGGCAGATCCGATGCGGGGTCTCCGTTTCCTCCCTGTGATCTCTTAATATCATTTCAGGAGCTGTGTGGCTGATGACAGGTCACTCGCTGTTATAGATGGGCCCAGAGCCGCTCCAGCATGTCACCCTGACAGACGACCACTCAGCCGGTGCTTCCCCTGCCGACTGCCCCCCGCCACGTGCCCCCCTGCCCCCGGTCTGCTCCTCCGTGTCCCGATACGCTGCGGTATGAAAGCACGTCAGTGGCAGAGCTTTATCACGGGAGGCAGGCCCTGTATCGCTGGCCCCATATGGCTGCTGTCTATAAGATGGAATAAATAGAAGAATTGGTCGGTCTGTGGGGAACAATGGCTTTTGTTCATTCTGTTACAAAGCAGATGCTATTTTATGCATTATTTGTATCAACATTTGAAGTATTTTTAAAATGCACAAGCCAGATGTGTAAGAAATTAGAAACACATATTAAATGTACCGACGTCAACCTATTTCCTGTCAATGTATTTTGCTTGTATCTGTAGATTTGAATGACCTTGTTATTACACATTAAGGCCGAAGTCGACTAAAGACATTCTTGGTCGACTAAAGACATTCTTGGTCGACTAAAGACATGCCCTGTGCATCAGTTAGTCGACTGAAAAGGACACTGCGTGACACTGACAAAAGATCTCAAATGTATTAGAATCTCCCAAAAAGCAACTCCCGGTATATTTACGGAAGTAAGGAACAGCATATTCTTAAGCGAAAAGGCAGATTAAACTGACCGGTCACTCCAAACTTCCAGCTAACTCACTCCATGCTTTCTCCTTTCCAGGGTCCAGATACATTTTTCTAATCTTATTTTGAAAAATGAGCCGCGTTTTGGGTTCATTGTATGGTCCATGGCATGCGTGTTTTATGAAGGCTGGGGATTTAATGACGAAATTATGTCTAGTGTTGAAATGTTGGTCAGAAATATAATTCGGTTCAACTAACACTGTAGACGTTATTTTGGACGAATAGCCGAGAAGAGAAAGTCTGTAGTGAGTTATTTTGAGATGTGAGTTTATTCTGCCTTTTTACCGACAAATACTAGTGGTTTTCCTAATAAATATTTGTAATCGTGTGATCTGCTGTAATCTTGTGGTTTTGTCAGGGCAGTTTGGGTACACAAGGTCAAATCATAGATATACTTGATAGGTTTGAGAGCTTTTGCCCGTGCCACGCCCTTTTCTATTCAACAAATCGAGCAAGAATGTCTTCAGTCGACCACAGCCTTAGCTTCAACATCTGTGACTTTGATAAAAACACGAGAACACTAAAAGGTAGGGCACACCTTAAACGACCTGACCACCATGTTACCGACCGCTCTGCATCTCTCTGTGGAGCGGATTTGGCTTGCATCGGCACGAGGAGGAGACCTGTAGTGGCGGTGTGAGCGAGAGGACGTGTGCTGCAGCAACCTGGTGCGTGCGCTCATCCATCACTGTCCAGGGTCCACGCAGCCAGGCCTGTCCGAGCGGGCACGGGCAGACTTCAGGAATGATAATACGTCTAACGGCGGGCGGAACGGGAGCAAAGGTCTCCATTTACACCCCTGTGGCCAAATCAGCTATAAATCTCGCGGGCAAGGCCGTCGGGTGCTGCGGCTAGGTGACACACGAGGGACATATTGCTCTGTTTGGAGTCAACGAATTAATCCGTTCCTCGCAGCCCTCGTGTTCTAAACATCAAGGACCCTGGGAGTGTGACAGACAACTACATCGTCAGCGCCACGTGTCGTTTGTCATCGCTGGTTTTGACCTCGTAGCCACGTATTGACAGTTCGCCTTGACACGTGTGGACTAATTGACCAAAACCCATCAACAGAACAAGCGCACAGTTCATAACCAAACGGGAATGTTGTCCAGTGAGATAAAGAGAGCTTTGAAAATATACTTGCGATTAGATTTGAGTTTCATGTTTAGATAAGTGTGATTATTCATAAAACAATATGCGTAATGTGGCCATTTTAGATGCACTCGTTTCAATAAAATCTTTACTCCATAAAAGTACAGTCTTTAATAATAATAATGCTTAAGACTTGTACATTGCTCTTCATGACACTCAAAGATGCTACACAGTTCGGGACAAACAAAAACACAAATAAAAACAAGAAGAGGTAGTACGTGAAAAATAAGTTATTTTGAACAGCTTTATGTCATATTAACTTTACTTTATCCTCAAGTTTGATGTCATTAAACTGGTCACGTACTGGAGGAATGGTCGTTTATTACCAAGCAGGTTTTTACACAATACAAGCAGATGTTTCGTTGTTTGCAGATGTCATTCTGTTACTTGAATAATTGCAGCCATTGAGATTTGCAAACCGTGACCCCCTCAATCTGTGATTTTGATTTGTTTGTGATGAATCTTGCAGCCTTAGCGAGGTTTAGTGTGTGAACACGATCTCGGCTGATGGCGGCGGCAGACTGTTTGGGTGTCGTCTGATGAGGCAAGTGCAATGGTGTGCAACAAGTTAAAGTGTCTGAGGCGGGAGGCAGGGAATTAAAATTGAATGTGTTTTCTCAGGCAATGTGCACTGAATAAATAAAGCGACAGGAAGTATGCAAGAGTTCCCTCACACATTTTCAGAGGGTAAAGGTGTGATCTGCAAGTAACAATTCAGTTGATTTTATAAAAAGCAAGAATGGAGATTTCAGCAGATGATTAGCACAAATAAACAAGTAAACATGTTACTGTGCATGGTTGTTTTAATTTTTATTACAAATGAACTAGCCATCTTCATCCTGAGCAAACAAACTCGCTGACCTGCCATCTACCTATTCTTTCTGTTAATATTATTTGTTAACTGTGTTGTATGTGTGTTGTATGTCAATAATTGTATCTGTGGAAACAAACTTCCCCCTAGAACAATGAAGTCGTATCATATCCATAAATGTACACCATCTGACTTATTTATGCCGCTTTTCGTTTACAATTTCTTCCTGAAACAGGGCCGTTCCACATTGTCAATGACCAATCTCATCAGATCTCAGAGCTAAGCGTGGTTGGGCCTGGTTAGCAAACTTGGGTGGGAAAACCAGGGGCTGCAGTGTGGCAGAAGGGGCTGTAGTGCAAACTGTTGTACTGAATGTCCTTAAAGTGCAACACAGTTTATTTATTAACATGCACTGTCTCAACCAAATATATCATAGTAGCTTGTTCAGTTCCTCTGGTATTGGGTAGTTCACATTTTTAAGGAAATATTTTACTTTTTAATTATTAGATCCACAAACTCACTATGTTAATATTGTGGCTCATTCTTTGTCCTCTGCATTTGGCCCAAACTTCAATAGGGCAGAGCATCACCCAAACATCCATCTCAAGATCTTCAGCTAGGTTTGGTCAGGAGGCCTAACATTAGGACTAGGACTGCCTAGGACTAGGATTAGGCATAGCATTAGCCTTCTGGATACGTTTTAGGTTAAAACCAGAGAAAACAGCCCCAGAGACAGGGAGAACATGCAAACGCAGACAGGCCCACATTACGAGCCTCAACATATCCATTCACATTCTCTGGCTTTAATAGTGAAACGAGTCCATACCTGGCGGGACCGTCTTGATCCGTACGGGATGCGGGCAGGAGTTGAGCACGCCTCGAACATCTCCCAGCGTCATCCCAAGCACAGGTGTCCCTCCAATCTCCAAAATGATATCTCTCACTGTCAGGCCTCCTCCCGGGGCCGAGGTGACGAAGGGGAACTCTCCATAGTCCGCTCCACCGCCCACCGAAATCCCCAGCTCCCCGGACGTGCCCAGCAGAGGGACGAAGCTATCCTGCACTTTGGACCGCCAGTGCTGCTTCTTTGTCGCCGTTTTAGACATGGCGAACGAACTGTAAGGAGAAACAGGAAGTGTGCAGGGAGAGAACAGAAGGTGTGAGACGAGTGAATGTGTCAATTAGGAAAGGTAGCTCAAGAAAAAAAACGATGCTGTGACTTTATCTGAGAAATGTGTCAGGTTTTTGTTAACCTTTGGCAGTTGGATCGGGTCTGGTTGTGAGGGAGGCGGGGGGGTTCACTGCTTTGGCAACCGAGATGTGTAAAAGTCATGAATTATTCCAGCTCTAAAGGTTAGACTACTTCAGCACTATACCAGGGAGCTGCTTGTGTTTTATGCAAACAAGGTGCCGACAACCTGGGTGCTCAAGGCTGACGCTGTGTTTTCATGTAAACAGGCAACCAACCGAAATGAACATTCCCACACATTTACAGTCACAGGGAAAGAAAATGAAAAAAAAATTGAGTTTGAGTCAGATGAAGACACGGTTCACTGAAAGCGCACACCTTTTGACAGGCAAAAAAAACAAAGAACCCGGAGCTGTGTGGTAGTTAGAAAGCATTGGTAAAGCTACAGTGATGCATGTTGCTTTTAGCCAGACATCAATTTTATAGATCCACCTGCAAGACAATGAACAATTATTCTATTGTTTTTCGAAGGCAGGACAGATGATTCAATTGTCTGTGCTCCGGTAGCGTGTATGTATAAGCAAGACAAGCAGCTCTGTCTTAGTTAGGGGAGACAGACTGTGTAAATCATGTTCGTTTGGGGAATGGCACAATTTCAAATGTTAATGTTATGAGTATTGTGAGAAGGAACGTAATTATTTGGTTATTGGCACCAAATGGCAGTGAAATCCTTCATTCATTGTCATTCACAGGACTAATTTATTACCATTTCTTTAGTATGTGATCAGTTTTATTAAATCAGACTTTCTGAATCATAAAGTTAAGTACATTTTTCTTGTTGTATGATTGTGTTGTGAACTGAATAATCAAAAAAAAAAAGAAGAATCTCACAATTGTTGTTTTGGATGAATGCAAACTTAGAATATTGAGTATATTGTCTATAATGAAAACTAATAAAAATGACCTAAAAAAGAGACAGAACCCAAAAAAGGGTATAAAGTGATTTATCTGCACTTTGTGGTTAATTTTATAATCCATTAAAGTTTTGTGCAAGAGTTGAATCTACAGGCACATTTGATCACATTCCTGATGCACTGTTAAATGTTGAATATTGTTATTGAGTTGATGAAAAAAACATTTGAGATATTCATTTTTGTCAATATCGCCCTGGCTGAGAAGCTTCACGTGCAGCTGCAGCCGAGAGTGTGGAGAGGCATGGCGCTGACACGGTGAAATTGGCTTTGATTTGTCAGTGATGTGACAGCAGAGATGTCCAGAGCGGCCGACACTGTTCCTCTGACATTATCAGACACACTGTCACCTTGACGCCGTTGGCACCACAGACATACAGTAAAAGTAGCAGAATCACAACTGCAGCATAGACCAAGAGGAGATGATATTACATTAGAAACATAACCATAAAGAATGAGTTTCAATTCAATTCATTTTTGTAACGCCCAAAATTACAACAGCAGTTGCCTCGAGGGGCGACAGTGGAAAATGTTCATAGGGACTTGGCAATGTCCCAGCTTCCCATGTCCTTAATGTCCCAGCATGCCCTGTTCTTAGATCTCCCTCTCGGCCAGGAAAAACGATTAAACCTCTTTGGGAAAAAGTGTAAACCTGGAGGAGTTCCACAGTGAAGGAGAGATCTGACTCCCTCAGACGGACAGGAGGACGTGAGATAGACAGTGGAGCTGGACCCACTCAGGAGGAGAACCAGTTCTTCAGGAGGAGAACCGGTTCTTCAGGAGGAGAACCAGTTCTTCAAGGTAGATGAAGAACTGTTTATGGGTCCACAGGTTATTGATGTGCCTGTTCCACTCCCCACGGGGAAGTGGGAGAAGAAGAATGGGTGGCCCTTGTTTAGTCCGGATCTAGTCCAGGTTAAGTTTCAGGTTTAGTCCTAGTTTTGTAGTGAAACAAAAGTTCAGTTCAAGTTTTTGTCTTATTATCACCTCTTTAATCAACTTTGACAACTTCCTTTTTAAACTATATCCTTAATGTTCTGGCTTCAAATTCACAATTGCGATATCAAGATGAGAAAATTCCACGTCTGGGACTACTTATGCAAATGTTAAACTACCAACCATATTACTGACTCATTTACATGGTATTAGAGTTTTGAAAAGTATCCAAAATCAGTTACTAATCAATATTAAAAGTAATTTCGAAACAAGATACTCATTTGAAAGTATTAAAAAGAAGATTTGAAAAGAAGAAGATTTGAACTTTTCTGGACAGTATTAGAGCAACGTTGAATGATCTAGTATTTATTGTTTAAAATGATCATCTATTGTCTATACATTTTTTTGTTCCAACATTCTTTTTTCTTTTCTTTTTTGCTCTCTCTGTGCGTCATGTTTGATATTTAAATGTTTTGTGTTCTTTTTTGTTCTGTTTATATATATAGATTTTTGAAAAACTGAAAAACATATAAATTTGAAAAACTAAAATACATTGTGTCATGTTTTATATTCATGTATAGCATCTAATATCAAGTCGAAGGTAGAGCATACAGTATTTCTGAATTTCTAAGTTTAGCTGTAGAAGTAATGATTGTAGAAGATCACTGTAGTTTGACAATGCACGCTCGAATTTAATCCATAAGGCATCACTAATCCTACTTCCTACAATTTCTCAATCGAAGTAAATGGAAAAGGCTTATCAGAATACAGTTAGCTTGCCTTTCAAATGTATTAAACTCAAATAAACAAGAAACAAAATAACTTGAAACATGTGTAAAATCATTAACAAGCATCAATATTTTCTGAGTACTCAATATTTGCCAATAACTAATTTTCAGTTCTTCCTGACGAGGCTAAAGTTGGGCAGATTACTCATCGACTTCCTCTTTACCTGAAAGCCAACCCATGTGAGCTCCCGATGGAGACGTTCACTGATCTGCATTTCCATTATCGACACGCGGCATTAGCAATTACAAATAGTTCAAGCCTTGTTACCAGCTCCGTCAGGCTTAAGTTTGCAGGGACATGGACATAACAATGCCCAAAGCAACGTGCTGTGATGGGAACATGGTCCCACCCAACAGACGGAGAGTGACAGGTCTAATCCCCTTTTCTTGAGTGACAGCGACTTCAAACTCATCCCCTTTAACACTTCCTCCCTATTGGTGCTTGACCAAAAGAGCAGAGTCTCAGGTGGGATTTTCAATGTACAAAGGTTATAATAGGAAGCAGAGAGGAAAGCTGATTAAAGAATAAAAGACCCTTGTGTTCTACAACTGAGGATTTCGGTAGAAAGAAAGGACAAAGAGGCATCCTGGTGCTGGAGGTTTACACTAGGCTCGAGTGACATTGTCTGACTTTATCTCAACGTCTCAACAGAGTTGAAAAAATGCCTGAGATACTTTTCATTACCACGTAAGACCAAAAAACTCAGAAGATATAGAATGAAAGGCCATATATTAATGCAGATGAGATGCAACAGCAGGTCAAATTTGTTCATAATTACTTCAAAAATAAAGTATTTTGTAGGAGTGCACGATATTGGAAATAGTTGTGATATGGCTGTTAAGTACTGCAATATCTATGTTATTGCAACATGTCAATATACTTTCTGACACAATCATTTCAGTTGTATTCAAATATTTCATTTATTAGTCAATAACAAGGGGATATCAATACTTTAGCAATATATTGCTCTGCCTTAGTTCTTTGGAAAATTTCTCCTGGCTATTTTATTTTATAACTAATAACCTTGCAAAATTTAAGCTTAACAGAGATGAAACCAATAGTATTTATTCATTCTTTTTCTATCGCTTATTCCTGTGAGGGGTGACTGGAGCCTATCCCAGTGACTTTGGGCCTTAGGCGGGGTACACCCTGGACAGGGACCTGCTCGTCACAGGGTTAACACAGAGACGCACAGACAAACATTCATTGCTCATGTCGGTGTAATCCCTCATTCGTCCAGGCGTGTTCCATAGTAGAAAAAGCTTCAGTTGTAGTCATCTGGACTCAGTTTGAAAAAATAAAAATAAAAAACATTTCAAACTGAGTCCAGATGACTACAACTGAAGCTTTTTCTACTATTCATTGCTCATTAAAATTGCCAATTTTACCAAACACATGCATGTGTTTGAATGATGGGAGGAAGCCGGAGAACCTGAAGAGAACCCACGGTAACACAGAGAGGCGAGAGCGCTAACCTCTCTGCACCTCGAAACCAAACCAATAGTAAATCAAGGTAAATTTAGACTGAAAAAGGTAAATCATGAAAAAACCAGCCTTTTTTAGCATTTTCATTTTAAAAACAGTACATTTCTATCAGACGTCCTCTACTTTTGTGTTATTGCATTATACATACTTATAATGAATAACCTTGAGAAACTCTTCACTCCAACTGTGTTCAAAAATCTGCAAAGATTTTTACCAAACTGGGATCTAACAAGAATAACATTTTACAAATCCTGTACTCACACTTGGCCCTACATGGACGAAACCAGGACATGGAACAAAACCTGATGCGCCACATAGAAAGCACATTCAAACCAGCAAAAGCAGGACCACGAGTCTTTTACAGAATTACAATAAAAATGTAAGCAGTTATGCCAATAACGTCTGTTTTGGCCTGAATCCTTTACTTTCTCTCCTGCTGCTAAACCTTCTGTAGCTACAACGTTGACCTGATTTCTGAAACACAACTCACATACATGGAAATAAAGTGAACGTAAACACCTTTTATCACATATAAATACAGACAGCTCAATAAGCAAGGGGAATCATTGTAGTAGGAGCATGTGAGTCTCCAGCCTTACTCACTTCACACGGATTTCTGACATCTTGAGTCGTTCAAAAGCTAAAAATAAAACAAATGATTGGTATTATTGTGTGCTATCAGGGAGTTGTGTGCGTTTGTGCCGTCTGCATAATGCGCATCACAGTCCTGGTTGTATCTGTTGTGTTGACCTTGTGTGTCTGATGGGGGTTTAATGAGGAAAGCATTGTCAGGACCAGTGGAACCTGGACTCGTCCCGCGGCGGACATTCACATCGCCCGAGAGCACAGCCCACCGACTGCTCAGAGCTTAGAGGAGGCATTCAGAACACACGCTACCTGTGATCAAGTGGACAAAGCGGATTAGACTGAATATTAGCCACAACAATAGATTAAACTTGAAAACACTGGGGGCTTACTGATTGTATAACCCCCGTGCTAAGATAAACCACTACAATATTTCCCGTTGACCAATGAGTTGCTTTTATTTGACTGTTTCATGAATTGTGACTTTTGTTTTCAACGTGTACTGCTGTTTGGATCGCAGTTTGCAATGTCTTTTCCTAATTTAAGTAAAGGTTAAGCAAAACTAATCACATGAAGAAATCAGATAATGGTCCAATAAGTATGTGTGTTACAGTTTAGGGACTTAACAATATAAAATGTTAATGTTGTGGGGGAATAAACATCAGGATTATTCTTACGTGGCAAAACAGCAGTGAAATCTTACATTTTGTTTCATTCCCATTGTCTAACACGCAACTACTCCTCAAGTTTGTGACCATCTTTACAGAACTGAACTTTCTGAATGACAAAATAAAGTTGAAATGTGACCCAAAAAAGCTAGATAAAAAGCTATTTATATTCAGAATAATTTTTTAGACTGGAAAATGTTCTTATGTTATGATTTAAATAATGAAATGATCTATCAATTAACCTAATAATCTTGATATCCCCTAGTTAAAGTGTTTGTGAATGCTTTTACTTGTCTCATAACTTATGTTTGTACTGATTTTGTTTGTTCAATAATAGAAAATACACTTTGGAGTGAGATTACCGGTAGCTGAGAATATTTTTCAAATGTCATTCTCCTCTGAAACGCTGCAGTATGAAGAATGAACATAAAAACTGGCAGCGTCTCTCAGGACACCTCATACATACTGAAGGATGTGCAGCTCCACAAAAAGACAACACTATAGGGATTTTGACCTTTAGGCCGCCAAAGCGCTGACCACTGCATGGAGTCTCTAGTTTCACGGACTTCCTGTGGACCGGCAGTCTGCACGAGTCCTTCAGCGTAACCTCATACCGGGACAGTCCGCCTATGGCCAAAACACACATCGTTTAACTTGAAGGCTTTTCATGGAGGTCATGTTTTTAATCCCGCACAGAATGAGTTTATTTCAGCGAGCATTATGCCAGACCGCTGCAGGCTATTGTGCTCCGTGTACAGTGCAAACATCTGCGCCGCTGTTCCCCATTTAGACGCCTTCAAAAGCCATTCTTCGTCATTCTTTGTTCGCAGGTGATCAGCCACAATGAAGGGGCGTTTGCTTCACTTAAACATTTGAATTATTGCCGTTTTTTGGGTCACACTGACTTTGACTTTTTGACTTTAACTTACTGGCATTCTAGCACATGTATTACATATCATATCTGTCCTTTATTTAAGTAATTACAGAACTGCTTTGTACAAATAAAAGTGCAAATGTTATGAAACAATCTGGTCTTATTACATGAATTTTGAGTGGTTAGAATATATAGTTTGTTTATACTGTTTCTCATTTGTGGGAGACTATGGTGGCCCCCGTATGGTCCCTTATTGTCAATCTGGACAATATATTGGCAAAAATCATACTTTGTTGCCCATGGATTATCATAAACATATATATTTTACTGGATAATAATACTGTTTTAAGATTAAATATAAGCAATAAGCAACATTTATACGCCAAAAATGAGATTAAAAAGAAACTTCTTTGTGCCATCATATTTCCTTGGAATCTACACACAGTTTATATTACGGTAATAATTTACTTTATTTCAGACACAAGGTGGTCAAGAAGACAGAGTACAAAAAATAAAACACAGCAGTCAAATTAGACCATAAAATGTCATTAATGATTGTAGAGTTGTACAATTTAATGTATTATTTCAGCTATTGTCTTAAGGTTATGGGTTTGACAGAAGTATCAAAAATCAGATACTATTCAATACTAAAGCTAGTACAGAGATTAGATGCATATTCAAGCAAGTATTGATCAGTTTAAGAATGATCTTGATGTTTATCAGAATTAGAGTAAAAAAGTAAATTATTTTTTTGTGTTGAAAAAAATTGTCAAAACCTTGACTTTTAAAGAGCATTTTTGAAATGAATTGTGATTGGTTTCTAGACTCAAATATATTCTTTACCATCAAAATTCAGTTTGAAGTGTTTGTGTCGTGACAGCATTATTAGGTTACAGTTAAAACCATTTAGAATGCCAAGTGGCCCACAATTATCATGTGTTTTGGGACTGTCCGACCGTCTTCCATTGGTCTGGGATTATTGACTGGCTTCAGCATCAGCATCCTGCTTGCCTCACAACTGCCCAAGACACAATAATGCACCTTGGGAGCACAATTTTGGCTGCAGGAAGAAGGACATCACAAAGAAATGGATCAAAATGAACCAACGATCAAGGACTGGACCGACCGTGAAATTGACCTTACAAAAAATGGAGAAAAAATGCCATTTTGTCTTAATTGAAAATGGACTAATATGAGAAACCTTGGTCTAAATGTGAGGTTTAGGTTGGAGAATGTGCACCGTAACTTCATCGGATGTCTTCTGTTATCTTTGTTTCTTTTGTTCTCTCTGTGTGTTTTGTTTTGTTTTATACATTGCCTTTAAGACTAATCCATCAACAGAATAAAATATTCTTCAGTTGCTTTGTTTACACCAATATATTGCAATAGAGACCAGCCTATGCTTACTGACGTCCCAATTGTTGTCCAGCTGAAGTCAGTCCTCTCTGCATGGCTGCTCTTTGCCATAACGTCCAAAAGAAATCCAATAAACAATGCAATTATTCCAGTTGGCATCTCTGGGGGTGCGGCTATTTACTCCTGGTTGCCACACACGGAACACACACGGAGATGATCCCTGCCACGGAGCTCCATAATTCAAAGTCAACTCACAAATCAAGGACGTGGGGGAATTGGACTTGACTTTGAGCCGGAGACGTCTTCAAAGACCTTGAGGAAAATAAAGGGTGCGAGCAAAGCACACATCCATTAGGACAAATGACTAATTGAATTCTTCAGTAATAGGGAGCCGACAAGAAAACAACAGCAACCATCACCGCGGCAGAAGCATCCATCACACCGTGGGCTATAGGTCTCATTTGTAAAACTGTGTCACTTTGAAAATAGCACAAATTAATGTTTTTGCTGTCGAAACTTAAATAGTCTCCATTTGACTTGTGCTTTATGGTTTCTTCCAGTGTTTTCCATAAATAGAGGAGACTACAGTTGCCTCCCATAGTCTAATATTTGCCTCCAGAGTCTAAAACAAGCTAAGCAAGAACATTGGTCGTGAAAAATTATGCTTTTCACTCGTATTGACATAAACGTAAGGATGTAACATCATTTAATCTTCAAATTCAGTCTTTTACTGATTAGTACGTGACATATTTATATAAAAATGGCGTTCAGAAAGGATTGCCTCAGATCCACCACAGCAAACCATCTTCTGATAATGTACAGATGTTGTTTGAGTAAATATTTGTGTCAGATGCCCTTCTTAAAATCTTTATTGAGGTCTGGAGTTGGTACAAAGATTACTATGGTATATTCACATCTGGTCATTTTATTTTAATAGTTCAACATCATATAAAGAGTCATCTAAAAGCGCTTTAGAGATTTACAGATCAAATAGATAATCCCAACAACCAAAAAAAGACACTAGCAACATAAAAAAATCAGAATAACCAAGACTAATCGACTGTTGAAATAAAAATGTACTCGTTTTAATCAATTTTTAATCAATATTTGGAGAATAAACTGCAGATTTCAGCTCAAAATGGGATCAAATTCAATTTTAATAATCTCTAAAACTCATAAAAAATAATTATTTGACGAGTTGAATGATCTAATACATGATTGCTGACTCGTCGACTACAAAAATAATTGTTAGTTGCAGCTCTGATATAAGGCTTGTGTGCTTTTGTGTGTCATAATGTAATACTAGTCAGATGAAAGGTGTTAGTTAATAGATAAAACCTCTTTGACTAAAATAAAGTCTTTGCTATGACACCGTAATAATCCCATTTGACTCAGAAGCGTCCCAGTGTTGATACCGTGCGCTGACAGTCACATTTATCTGTCGGTCCAGGCTGCCACACTTGCACTTTTGCTTCCATTCAGTTTCCGCTCTAAATAAAGAACGCCATAATAAAATTAGCGTGTGCAATTATCTCGGCTACAATGCTCCATCAGTTTTCCCAAACCTGTATTATTTCCAGCGCACTCACTTAACATTTTGACAGGCGAGAAACTGTGTAGTCCTGGAAGCGACTTTGTAGGAATGTCAAGTTTATTGGGATAATCAATGATTATTTAGGTTGCAATACAATCGTTAAGACTAAAAAAATGATAATCTGGAAATTTAAAAAAAAAAATTAAGTTGAATTTTTAGAAAAGTGACAATTTTTGAACTAAATTAGGTCTTTAAAAAATGAATGTGACGATTTTATAAGTGAAATGATGTCCTTTCTGCACACCCTTTGCTATTGTTTTTAGTATAAAACATAAAACAACATAAAACAAAATAAAAAAGACCAGAGAGAAACAAAGCAAGAAAAAAATAAAATAGGGCAGGCATCCAAAGAAAAGAAGATTAAAGCTCATTAACTTCTGCTCACCCTTTGTAAATGTAAAGTGCTTTTTTATCTTGCCGTTTATGTCAAATTAATCATTTAGAAAGTAGGATTTCATAAAGCAGGAGCAGTAATGTGGAAGAAGGAAAGAAAATGTAGGATTATATCGTTGTTTTGGCCGTGATTTTAATAATAATCTTGAAATGGCTATGTTTATTCTCACAGTGATCGTTATACTAACATTTGAAATCATGACATGCCTAAGTTTGTATCGTCCGCTCAAATGTGAACAACATCTGTCACACCGCCGTCCACTGTCAGACCTCTTTGCGGACGGTGAACAAACAACTGCCCGACTTGAGGGCTGTCCATGTGTCTGCATAAACCAGACGGACACGAACAAGCATGACTGATGGTTATGCAATAATACAGTTGACTCCGTGTACAAGACGCGCCGTGACAAAACAAATGTGATGTCATTGCATGGAGTGACATTAGTGGAAGGCTATTGTCATTGTGAAGTTTGAATATAGCTTTGAAGAGCGAAGAAGGATGAAATGCACAGTTGCTTTTTAGTTATAATCACTCAAGTTGAAGTAGACAATATTGTGAATATGTTTGAGAACATAACATTTTACTGCTACTTCTAGTGCTATTAAAAATATATATATATAGTAGTGGCACTACGTATGCTACTACTGTATTGCTGTGACTATTATTGCTTATTTCTATATTATTGAGATAAGATAAAGGCAGTGGTGGAAAGTAATAAAGTACAAAAGTAACTTTACTTTACTGTAGTAAAACTTAACTTTACTATAGTACATTTCACAGTGGATAGTTTTTATTTTTACTTCATTACATTTGAGCGCAGTATCTGTACTTTCTACTCCATTACCTTTTGAACATGACTGAAAAGTAAATAGTACTTTTTGTGTGGTTTGAGGGGTTAGTTTTTACTGAAGTTTTTGAGTTCATGTCTGGGTTTTGAGCAAACAAAAATACACATATACATTCTGGAAACATTGATCCAATCAAAATGTATCAAATCAAGACAATTCTTTATCAAGATCTTCACTTCTCTCTTTCATATTTCTCAACAACCTGCGAGAAAAACTTTAATTATTTTTTACTCTAATTTACTCTCTATTCAATACTTTTATACTTATATAACATTTTATTTGTGATTGCTTCTGTATCTGTATTGTGTACTTTTACTTAGGTAACAAATTGAATAAGACAAGGTCTTAAGGTCAAGTATTATGTACAATAAGTGACATGTCGATGTACATTGAAGTGTATGGACAAGAATGAATAACGAGTGACTTCCGTGAGAACTGTAAGTAAAGCAATAGTCACAGTCCGCACTTGCAAACACACCATTAAAGCGGGGAACTAAATAAGAACTAAACCAGGAACTAAACCTGTGGGCTAAACCAGGACTAGAACAGGACCAAACCAAACAATCAGCCAAGTCTACATCAGAACTAAACTGGATTTAACCCTGGAACCAAACCAGCACAAGTGTGAATATCCACTTTTTCACAAATGATGCACTTAAATTCCAACCTAAAATGTGAACTTGTGAACTAACACATTAGCTTCACCACAAATATCAGGAAATGCATGTATGAATGAAGGGGCTGCCAAAATTGTTAAAGACAACGTGTTCACTACTGCCTTAACACCACATATAGTCTACTTAATCATTTTACCAGCACAAACAATATTACTGCTGTATTTATAGTCTAATATTATTTCTACTCTTAAAATTAACATTTCTACCATTTTTTGCAACCAAAACACATACTAATACTACAAATGAACTGAATCTCTTACCATTTAACTGCGATAAGATGCCAAATACTTGTGTCTTGATGTAGTTTAAAAAATCCCAGCAGCCATTTTGCAAAATATGCCATAAAATCCTACGTTCGCTGCCACCAGTGCGTGAGGCCGGCCAGAGTGCAGATGATGTGAAGTGAAACACATCTTTACACTTGGCCCTCCACTCAAACGAAGAGTAAAGCACCGCTCCTAATCTTACAGCATCCTCCCATGGGGGCCACTGGAGGTCAGCCAAGTAAGGCATCTTAAATAACCACTGACCTTAAATTTGTGTTAAAAATTGACAAAGGGGTAAACAAATTTAAAAAATAAAAACACTAAAAACTGTACAGGAGTAAACTGCATGACTGTCTTACAAGAAGTGGGCAAAGTTGGCAAAATCGTGTGTCAACATTTAGCCTCTGTCCCGCCCTCTTGAGTGTTTTTGCCTCTACAGTCTACAGGATCTCTACCGTGGTTTTCCTCAAGGTTTCTACTTCTTCCCACAGCTTTTTTTGTAGTCTTTCCTCACAGAAGGAAGGTCAAAGGACAGGGAAAGCTCTTTTGACGGTTAAACATTTGCTTAATTTCTCTGAACTTTGATAAAACTGCTTCTCTATTATTGCTCAATGACTTGTCTCATGTTTGATTTTCTGACTTTCTGCATGTAAAATCTACAATTTAGTTTAGCCCTGTGAGGTGACTGCTGTTGAGATTTTGGGCTTTACAAAAATAAAGTGAATTGAATTGAATTAACAATTAGACACCAAAATTAAAGAGTGCAAATGTACTTGTTTATGTATATATGTTGTTTTAAAAGGTCAACAATGCATTGATCTATTTTTATTATATCCAGTGCTTCCATTTTTAGTTTGTGGCTCCTTTTTTCCATGTTATTGTCCTCTTTTCTTTCAACTATACTTTTACAATACAAAGACTACTAGTGCCATTTAAAACCTGATTTTCATCTGGTGATATTCTGAAGGAAAAATATATTTGGGGCCACTTTAGAAGCACTGTATTTTGAATGTTCCACCTGTACTCCAAAATGATTAAAAAGCAAACTGCAAAAAAACTCTTTCTGACAGGATACATGGTTTGACCTCCGCCTGTGAACATTTACACCAAACTGAGCAAACATCATGAGGTGTACTTAAGCCCCCTGATGCTCAACCACTTTGATATCTAGGGCACAAATCGGACCACAGTGACAGATTTAGAAATGAAAGATTAAATGCTAGAGTAAAGCGAAACCCAAATATTTTGTCAAGCTCAATCCTTGCATGCCAGCGATAAATCCAAAAAATCAATGTGTGTGCTTTAATTTGATTGCTGAGACTCCACTTGACTGATGTTTGCTGTATCAGGCGGCGTCGTGAGCGCAAGGTCATGGCAGGGGGCGCTGTAGGGGGCCGTGTTGTGACGTGTACCAATGATGTGAGAAGGACCAAAGTGCCAACAGGTCGTCTGACTCAATATGGCGCGGCGTGTGTTTCACCCCTCACTGCAGCCAGGGACGAGCCCTCATCAGGAAGATGGGGCAGTTTAATTAAACACAGCAGATCGACTCTTCCGCCATGATCACAGATAAAGAAGAACAAAATGGAAAATCAAAGGAATTAAAAACTGAAAGCCCAGTGGCGTGGATGAAACTAATTGTGGTGTATCTTCAGGAAGTACAGGCATTTCCGTCCGTCCAGTTTGAATATTGTTATAAAATAGACATTTAGGTAACAATGGAAATATTGAAGCGTTTGGCTCTTTACAAAAGTGAATGTTTGTGTTTTGTTTGTTCCTTATGTGTAAAGCATTTTGAATTAATTTGTGTATAGCTAGGGCTGGGCAATATTGACAAAAAATATCTTGATTTTTATCAATATTGAGAGTGATATTCATATGACATGTCAATTCAACAGAAAGTGTGTTGTTGTTTTTTAAACCTCTTTAAATGTATTAATTTCAGGTTTAAATGTGAAATTGATCAAAAATGTATAACTACACCATGCTCTTATTTGAAAGTTTATAACATCACTTTTATTCATTTTTATTTTCAACCAGCTCTTTTTGTAGCATTCACTACGACAAATAATATATTTGATATTCAAATTTTGCATATCTTCAAAACAACAGTCACGGTTTTATCTACCGTTGATGTATTTCCCTCCTCTATATTCCTAAAACAGTTCAGAGTCAGAAGCTTCACACGTAATCTTATCACAATTGCTCAAAGCTGCCAACATGAAAAACTTTACAGCTATTTTCTGAATTCTAGGGGCCTTGACCACCACCTCCCACCTCTGAACAGTAGTAACCTTATGAAAAAATCTCACATCATAATAACAGAATGAATTATTTATAAAGCAATGTGGAGGTCCTCTATAATGAGCGATTTTGCGAGGTCGCACTTTAGTAACCCAAGCAGGCCTTCTCAAGTCTGTATTGTGTGTGTGAGTGAGAGAGATAGTGCTGATTCAGGAGGGAGAGCTGAAGGTGACCCTCGCCTTCCCTCGCTGCCGGTCTCACCACCTGATATTGATCCCACTTGTGTCCAACTCGGATCACACTCAAGGATACATGGATTCGTGGCCTTCTTGACATTTCAAATATGGCACTGTGTAAATGGTAACTCCTCGCACTCTCATTGATTAGTTATTGATCACTGCCTCAATCAGAGTCCTAACCTTCTAACGCATGATCCAGATCGAAGGAGCCCAGACATTGTGGGTAGGTAAAGGGAGTGTTTGTTATTGTTGCTGAAATTTCATATGAACTGTGGGGCAGGACTAAGAATAGATGGGCGTACAAAAGCAGAATCCCAATGTACTGGCTAGGAGCAAAGGTTTGGACCACAGATGGGAGACGGTGGATGCGTAGCCCCCCGTCAAGGGTAAACTCTCTCACTCTTTACACACAGTGAGAGAGAGAGCATGCACGCACTTTGTTTTTCACCACACCTCCAAACATCTGCATGAATATGGATGACGCTGAAGGACACAGGAGGTACATAATTAGACAATCAAGTGTTCCCGGATGACATGCAACTCTACAGAGGTGAACCACGGCATCCTCCACTCTCATTAGTAGCAAAAGTGCATTTGTGTTTGCGCGCTGACGTGCTCTTTCACTCTGTGTTCTTTCAAAGTTTGTCAAGAGACACGAGAAAAGACCGGAGATAAAGAAGAGATTTTTTTCTTTTTAAACTATAAAAGATATAGATCATTATTTTACATTGTGTTCATTGTAAATACTTAATAATAAAAATTGATTCAAAACTGCAAACCTGATAAGCCCCGCCTCTTCATAGTGGCATGTCATTGGAGCAAGCAGCGGATTTTTATTTATTACTTTTATTGTTGAAAATGTCTACGGGAACCCTACGTGTATGGCCCAGAGTTTAAAATGTTTTAATAATAGTAAGTAAATACAGTGAATTGGGTGGAGAAACTGAAATTTTCTGAGCTCTTAAGCCTCAAATGCAGGACAATACAGGATTACACAAACATACATGAATGATGAATCAACAAAAATGCAACTTTGAACAAGCTGATTAAGGAACGCAGTTATAACGTGATTACAAGCTCATAAAGTTGATTTTATTACACCTAATGTGTCCCCTTTAAAGTAGTATTAAAGAATATCAGAGGCATATTTGTGGATAAATGGATGTTGCATTGGTATTTACAGGTCTATTTACCAGAACATCTTTTTATCAAAGCACAACCTCAAAAGTCAATGTCTCAAAACCCTCATTCCAGAATAAACGGTGAATAAAATTAGACGCACCCTAAAATAATGAAACAGCAGCAGTGATAAAGGCAGCTCAACGCGCGTCACTGCACACACACACACACACACACATACACACACACACACACACATACACACACACACACACACATACACACACACACACACACACACACACACTTCACACTACATCCTGTGGCTCTGTCTACTTTTTACACTACTATAGTGCAGGTGCAAAGAGTGCAGAGTGCAAAGAGCGCTGTTTATGATTTCAGATTTTCAGATGTGAGGTATAATACTCACTGTAAATTACATATGACAGAGGAGGGGATTTTAGAATTTTACAAAGGTACGTGTCACAGCAACAACCAATTAATTACAATGATTTACCTTATATGGGCTACGAGACAATAAGACACTACTGTGAAATGAATGAGAGGATTTCATAGCACAATCCTATGTAAGAGGTGAGACATATATAAAGAAAAACGCATAATATCAGAATTGTTATTTTGGAAAATTAGAACGTCTGTAACTAAAACGGTTAAAAATGACCCAAACAAGGGTATAAAGGTCATTTTATAATAAAAAAAACATCGATACCTTCATTTTTGTCAATATCTCCCACCACTAAATGCCACAACAAACTTTCCTACACTCCTGTTTGCATTCACTACATGACCAGTTCACCTGTCCAAAGCTTATCCTCCCCCATCTCCACAAACCCCCATCGTCCTCTCTCACACTTGGCAAACACACAACAACGCTCTCACATTTCTCTTATTTAGGAAAAATACTGACCTGCCCTGGCGCTGACACACACACATTCTCTTCAAGCAGCTGAGCCTTTCAAAGAGGATCCGTTTGAACGCGTCTATGTACATTGACCCGGCTGAGTTTGGACCAGGTGAAGGAAGAAAAAAAACAAAAATACAGATTATTTAAGGGAATGCACTGTGGATGCACCCCTTAACGCGTGGCTGGGTCCACTGTGTCCGGCTGAAGTGAGGCGATGCGCGCGGCAGAGTCGTGTTTGGACACTAGTGATGCTCTGAGCCGCGGTGAGACAGAGACAGAGACAGAGAGGAGAGAGAGAGAGAGGCGCGCACACACACCAGAGTCTCTCCACCGGGCAAATCTGACAGCCGCGGGACGCTTCTTACATTCAGATGGGCGTGAAGCACAAGCACAGGGTGAATGCATGGCCTGTTCTGCAAACTTCTGCGCCTGCATGTCCAGAACAGTCACGCTGGACTTTGTTTGGACCCGGTACTCACCAGCTTCATGTTCTGTGTCCTGGTCAAAGCCGCATGTTCTCTGCTACTGGTGCACACTTCGGGTTGATGTATCCTTTCCTTTTCCTCCAGTAAAGCGGTGGGCTCTCCTGAGATCGCAGGGTCTGGGTTGATGGATGTGTCTTTGAACCGCAGTCCGGGCGATCTCAGCGCGCGAGTCCCATATGAACGGAACCGAAATCTGCAAACGGGACAGGACGCAGTGCAGGTTTACAATGTAGACACAACCTTAGAGTTTGATCTGCAACTACACCTGCAGCAAAGACTTGACTTAAACTTCGGGAGTGCAGAGGGAGGGAGGGAAAAGTGTTAAAAGAGGAACCACCCCTTATTCACAGCTCCTGTGTGAACTACCTGCATCAGCAGCATCTGCTGTCTCGAACAGACAGTACCAAGGCGTGACAACCGCGTTTAACACGTGAACTGATGAGAATTTTGGTGTGAACACAATTTAAAAAATACACACGAACAGTAATGTAGGCTTATATTACCAATGTGCAACGTATAAGGTCATATGAAACATGCAATTGTAGTAAAATTATTTATATCGTGTTATCTGGATTAAAGACGAGGAAAAAGTCTATCACGGAGGATTGCTCTTTATTTAACACATGTAAAATGTATGTACACAGATGTACGTACACATGGGGTTTTTCTTTTAGCGCAGCCTGTCGCTTTAATTCGGAAGGATTGTGGGTAATGTAGTTTAAAGAGGGTTAGGGATACTTGGCTTTACTCGACCCGGCTCGGCGCTTCACTGGGCCCCACTCATTTCCATTACAAATTGTGGTGCTAGAACTGAGGAAACAGTGTAAATGATTTGTGCCTCAAAATGTTGCTTTGCTCAACAAACACTGAAACACATGACAACCAGGACAAGTGATTAAAACAAAAGATTATTATTGTTGGAATAGGGGAGAAAAGTCCTCAAAATGTGTTATAGAACAGGAAGCTGAAACCCGTGATATTCTTCCTTCTTCTTTGGTGTTTTATGGCAGTTGATATTAGACTTTATTCTCTAGACGTTATTATTTTCTTCTTCTTCTTCTTCTTCTTCTTCTTCTTCTTCTTCTTCTTCTTCTTCTTCTTCTTCTTCTTCTTCTTCTTCTTCTTCTTCTTCTTCTTCTTCTTCTTCTTCTTCTTCTTCTTCTTCTTCTTCTTCTTCTTCTTCTTCTTCTTCTTCCCCCAAACCCCTCCCCCCTCAGTAGTGTTAAACTACTACTCCCATAATCCTTTGCGCTTTCTTCTGGCCGTACCAAACAACAATGGCGTCTCACGACAACATGAGTGTCGCAGAAGCCGGAGATCAAGAAGAGAAGAAACCACAAACTGTGTCGTTTGGCTTTTCTAAATCTGTCAGCAAGTTTAAACCACTGACTGGGGATTTTTCTTCAAAGAAAGATGAGAGAGATTTTCTGACGGGAATAGATCGGAATGAATTACGAAGGTAGCATTTGTGATGCTAATGCTAACAATCATCCTATTTTGTGACAGTGTCAAATCTAAATGAGATTGATGGCGCTCACTATTTATTCTCTCAAATATGCCAGAATGAATGTTGTTGCCGTTTGTTTTCGTTCATAGTTCCGCTAACTCTAGCTTTTTTCTGTTGTTGACAGCACGAAGCCACAGGATAAACCCAAAGAACTGATCATTCCTTTGATCCAGAAGAACCACTGGCACAGACCGACCAATGCGGGCCAAAGTGATGCAAAGGTCAAGAAAGTAGAAGAAGCGAGCCAGGAAAACGACTCCGTGGTGTCTCAAGCTGTGAAAGAGCTAATTGAAGGTGAGTAATTGTCCCGAGGCATCGTGCGGTTCGATACACGATTGCTCATCCTATTGTCTCATATAGATTCCCGGAGGCAGCTGGACCAATGGCAAAATGGTACAGACGCTGAGAGAAATGTGAACCTAAGTATTCCCCTGCTGTTGCAAAACAAAACACCTGAGGGATTTGAAGATGGAGATCGTGTCAATGTGGATTTGAGGCCTGAATCGGTGAGTATGAAAGACATTTGTTAGATTATTTTTCAAAGTTTTGTAATGGATCACAAATTAGCCCAGCTTCACAGCATACGAGGCTGGAAGAAAGGTCTTTGATACACACTGAAAACGTCCAATGATGCAGTAGTATATAGTAATTGTAACTTTTGGACTGTACATCAAGATTTGTAACCACTTTGGTATTGTCTTACTTTTTTGAAAATTATATGGAATCTCTTGAGCGTCCTATATGTGTTGTGTTTAAATAGTTGGCAACAGAAGGGGTTCAGGGATTACAAAAAAAACAGTGAGAAATTAAAATTTGAGTGTGTGGAAATGCTGACTGTCGGCTACATTAGATTGTTCGCAGCTCTATGTTCATGCACTATGGTCTGGTAGTGCACTATATAGCCTGGGTATCAGACAGGCATCAACTCTGTCCCTAGAAACCTGAAGGCAACCAATCTGATGTGTTTTCCAAACAGTTTTGAATCCCTCATCACTGTCATCTCATATCAGCACTTGGCATAACTGGCAGAAGAGTCAGGGGAATCTTCAGCTTAGTTGAGTGATGCAGGAGCAGCCCTGAGCTTTTCTGTGGAAAAAGACAAGGGCCAAACCCTCAGAGCCTAAAGCTGTAAAGCTGAGTAAGACCAAAGTCACAGCTGTCTTCTGACTGTGCGTTTGTGCTGTGTTTTGTAGCTGGTTATATAACAATCTCATTTAGCCTCTCAAAATGTCCTGGTTAGTGTATTAGCAGCATCACATATGACGGCTTAAGCATTAGATAAATACTTACATTTATACATCTGAATCTCACCTGTGTTAATCTGGGAAAAAAATGTTTTAGTCCACAGAGGCAGACTATGACAATGTCCCTGTTGAAGCTTATGGAATGGCAATGCTGAAGGGAATGGGCTGGAAAAAAGGCGAGGGGATTGGACGCACATTCAAACAGTGAGTAGATGCTCATTGTAATACATTTTTACTGTCAATTTATTATATAATTTTTATGCTGCAAATGCATTTATAATTATCAGAAGTTAAGATATATATAATTTGAGAAATTGCTTCTTAATTTATTGTTTCGTGTGGCTTTCTTACTTTTCGCCCCTCTTCAGAGATATAAAGCCAGTTGAGCACGAGCTCCGACCAAAGGGTCTTGGCCTTGGAGCCGATCGATCGGCGATCAAAGACCTGGAGCCCAGCAAACGTAAGCGACCTCCAAAACCAGGCGATGAGCGGGAAAAAGAGGAGGAGCTAGTGATGGGGGCTGGAGGCTTTGTGCAGGTGCAGTCAGGAGCACACAAAGAGCTCTATGGAAAGGTACAGTTCCTCCAGCATTTGCTCCCTGGGTAACTATGGGCATCCATGGATCTATTAAAATATCTGGATAGGGTATTGCTTGCTTAAACCTGTCGTGAGTTGGACTATTGGCCAATCCACTGAAACTGCAGTGAAAAAATCCTCCTCACTCCAGAAAGCATTTGTTTTCAGTTTTCAGCAGTTTTCTTTCATTTTCAAACAGCTTTTTATTCTTTAGCTTCGGCTTTTGAGTCACGCGCTCGTGTAGGAGAAGAGCACTACTGCGCCTGTTCAGTAGACAGTGAATTACACGATCTAGCTAACCGCTAAAGGCTAAACGGATGAGACCAAAGAGCGCTCCTATTGGCTTAAAATTGTGGCCATGTGGGCAACAAGCACCCTAAAAACTTTACTGTAGGGGTGGGGAATATTGACATTAGATTGGATTATCTCAATTACAATTATTGATATTTTTGCAATCCATCCTATATGAGTCTATAAGTGCCTTGATTGAGGACTGAACTGAAAGAACTGTAAAAGTGAAAAAATATCACTTTGAGCTAAACGTTTGATTTCAATGCCTAGTGCTATCATACAGACCATATTTGTTTTGAAATGTAAATAAATTACAAAATCTTACTATATAAATCTAATTATTTTGTCCTTTTTACACTGATTAACAGATTGAAGGCATTGATGCAGATAATGCTCGAGTCTTGGTGAAGCTGGCAATAGGTGGCAAGACTGTAACCATTAGCCAGTATACTGTTAAACTGGTCGAGCGCAAAGAATATGAGAAATACAGCAAAGATCTCAGTAAGTACAATCTTTGTGGTACGCTTTCTTGTTTAAAAATATGTTCTATAATTTTTTTTAAACACATTTAAAATTCACATCTTAATCCATTTCACAAACCCGTTATTCCACTGATTAGGTCGCATCGGTAAAGCCCACAAGGAAAAGGAGCGAGAGAAGGAGAAGGAGAAGGACAAAGAGAAGCAAAAACATGCAGATGAGGTCAAACACAAATCTTCAGGAAAAGAAGACCGGAAGAGGAAACATCGGGACTCCAGTCAAGACAGAGACAAGTAATTATCTTTGTTAGTTTGTACTCTCTGTGGAAAAGCCATAGTTTAAGGTATATACTAGATCTGTAATTTTAATGTTTGTCTTACAGGGAAAAGCCATCAGTTAAGGAGCCCAAACGACCCCCAGCTCCACCTTCCTGGCTGCAGAGAGACTTAAAAGTTCGCTTCATAGATAAAACATTTAAAGGTGGAAAGTACTACAATTCAAAGGTAATAGTTTTACCTCAGAAGCATCCGGCATATTTTGCATGTAGTAAGAACTGAATAAAATGAATATGGACTGACTCCTTCCAGATGCGTATAGAGGACGTTTTGACACCAAGCACCTGCGTATGCCGAAGCGAAGAGGGAAAATTGGTAGATGGTAATTGTTATATATTTTATTTAATTTGAAAATGTGTAATCTAACAAAAAGTGACAACACAGCCATTTGCCAAAACTAATGCTGATTATTCCTTTTGAAGATATGTTTACGTAGAAGGTTAGCAGTTTCAATGTTAATGTGTATTTTGTTACTAAAGATTTCATAATTTTCATTTTGCAGATATAAAACAGAGCATGCTGGAAACCATTATTCCAAAG
Organism: Eucyclogobius newberryi; assembly: GCF_026437365.1. Lineage (NCBI taxonomy): Eukaryota > Metazoa > Chordata > Actinopteri > Gobiiformes > Gobiidae > Eucyclogobius > Eucyclogobius newberryi. The sequence continues at coordinate 10,060,603 of NW_027315801.1, read as the reverse complement.
GGGGAATACGATGCCATAATGGTGGTATTGGGTGAACATAAAGGACAGGTATGCCCAAGATATTTAATGACAGCACAAAATTATTCCTAAAGGTTTTGGAATACATTGAAACTTCTCAATTCATTCCATAGATTGGGCGTATTCTGCAACGGGACAAGAACAAGTGCAAAGCGATGGTACAACTTGATCGTTATGAGGAGAAAGTGTTCACGTTGGACTATGACATAATATGCCACTACATCGGAGCCACAGACCAATGAATCAACGTTGTTTCTACTATTTTATCAGTGTTGTCAACCTTTCTCCCTCTTGGTGTAGACCCTAGTGTTTTATAAAATAATGTATTGCATTTTGTAATAAATATCATGTTATCTGTAAATATTTTACTATAGAGAGAAATGGTAATGAATTTTACTGTTGTCAGTTTATTAAAATGCTAACAAACATGCATTTTTTATAAAAAAACATTTATGTCTGCTCATAGGTATGACAAATACAGTAGTTTGTTACCATTTGCATTAAAGAACAAAATGAATGTAAAATAACAAAGGTATTTTCTAGTTTAACTTGGACATCACTCTTTGGGGATTTGGTTGGCAGCGTTGGCTCTTAGCACAGCTCCAGGGCTGGGATACGGTCGCTGCTGAAACAATGGACCTGCTGCCGTCGTATCTGCGCCAGTCTTTGCCTCATTACGCTTTGGTAGTCCAGTCGACCATGAACCCCTAAAAGAAAAATAAACCTTTAAGAAAAATATCCTCCAGTGTTCAGAGTGTATTTAAATGGGTTTGACTAGACCTTGGAGCATCTGAATAAGCACTAGGATCCATTGGGTCCATCTCATCATCCTTTTTTCCTAAGTGGATAAACAAAGTTAATATGAAATACACCAATTTTAATCATCAAAACGGTGAATGTCAAATATATTGCATAAACATGTTTAATTCCTCCAAACAGCAACCGTAGCACTGTCACAAAATAATTTTGTGCAATAGAAAAAAATACACCAATATATCGATACATACAGCAGTCAACAATATTGATACTGTATCACTGTATATTGATATTTTGATATTCTAGCACACCCTCAATGATGTAGGGAACGTTGTTTGATCAACCTTTTAATCCTGATACCAAACTAAATTAAGCAGTTCTCAAGCAAACTTTACTTTGCAAACATTCTCCTGATCAATTTAGAATAGATCCAGTTGTACTGCATATTCTGGTGGACAGTACACCACCTGCTTGGTTCCATGGAAATGTTATTGCTTTGCCTAGAAAGGTCCAGAGTATGGCATTAAACATATCTCCATGGAAACAAGCAGGTAGCACCATGAAGCAAAGTTGCAGGTCAGATCTGTGGAGGGTGACCCAACTCACAGCAAGAATACATGTTTTTAAAGATATTTTTTGGCAATAATACCACCTGTGATGTAAACAAATGCTAGATAGACATGTTTACTGCCAATGGAAAATTCAGGCAAAGCAATAACCTCTCCATGAAAACAAGATGGCGGACGTTTCACCAGAGAAGTGATGCAGTGCACCTTTACAATTCAAAATAATTAATTTGTCCCCACAATGTTGGAAATACTAGGGCTGAGATAACATGCTATTGTTACAATGAATGTATATTGTGTACTGAACGTGTCTCAATAAATACATTTGAAAAAACTAAAGTTGTTGTTGTAGTAGTAGTAATAGTAATAGTAATAGTAGTAGTAGTAATAGTAATAGTAGTAATAGTAATAGTAGTAATAGTAATAGTAGTAATAGTAGTAATAGTAATAGTAATAGTAGTAATAGTAGTAGTAATAGTAATAGTAGTAATAGTAGTAGTAATAGTAATAGTAGTAATAGTAGTAGTAATAGTAATAGTAGTAATAGTAATAGTAATAGTAGTAGTAATAGTAATAGTAGTAGTAATAGTAGTAGTAATAGTAATAGTAGTAGTAATAGTAATAGTAGTAGTAATAGTAATAGTAGTAGTAGTAGTAATAGTAGTAGTAATAGTAGTAGTAGTAGTAGTAATAGTAGTAGTAATAGTAGTAGTAATAGTAGTAGTAATAGTAGTAGTAATAGTAGTAGTAATAATAGTAGTAGTAGTAATAGTAGTAATAGTAGTAGTAGTAATAATAGTAGTAGTAATAGTAGTAATAGTAGTAGTAGTAATAATAGTAGTAGTAATAATAGTAGTAGTAATAATAGTAATAGTAGTAGTAGTAGTAATAGTAGTAGTAGTAATAGTAGTAGTAGTAATAGTAGTAGTAGTAGTAGTAGTAGTAGTAGTAGTAGTAGTAGTAGTAGTAGTAATAGTAGTAGTAATAGTAGTAGTAATAGTAGTAGTAGTAATAGTAGTAGTAGTAGTAGTAATAGTAGTAATAGTAGTAATAGTAGTAGTAGTAGTAGTAGTAATAGTAGTAGTAATAGTAGTAGTAATAGTAGTAGTAATAGTAGTAGTAGTAGTAGTAGTAGTAGTAGTAGTAATAGTAGTAGTAGTAGTAGTAGTAATAGTAGTAGTAATAGTAGTAGTAATAGTAGTAGTAGTAGTAGTAATAGTAGTAGTAGTAATAGTAGTAGTAGTAGTAGTAGTAGTAGTAGTAGTAGTAGTAGTAGTAGTAGTAGTATTACCGCCAGACTTCTATTTTACAGATATTCTATTATGTCATAGTGTTTGGCAGATCAAGTACTTTGATGTTCAGGCACTCTCCTGTTCTGTCAGAATTCATGTTACTATAACTTAAAGCAGTAGAGCGCAGCATAGTCTCCATACCCATATCACAAACAACAACAACTATTCTAGTCACAAAGACATATCATGACCTCATGGGCTTTGTGACGCCAAAGCAATGGAAGGAGTTCTTTTACGGACTACGACAGTCTGAGGACTACGAAAAGTCTGAGGAATAAAGTCTGGCGGTAATGCAACAATTGGATGCCAACCGCCATAAAACAACAACAACAACAACAAAACCATGTGACAATATATTACATAATGATATATTGTTCCAGCCTTAGGAAATACACATTCTTTTTACACCAAGGTTTAATAAATATCACTTGGAATACATATATTGTCATGCATTCAAACACGAATGGACAGAATAGTGAAAGGAGCTGCCTTACCTCTTTTGCCTTTGCTGTAGGGGACAACATCTTCACGTCTGTGCCTCCTACGGTCTCTGTCCCGGTCCCTCTCTCTGTCCCGCTCTTTGTCCCTTTCTCTGTCCCTGTCCCTGTCTCGGTCCCGTTCTCGCTCTTTCTCTGATCTCTCAATCTTCTCCGCTTTATCTTCTACAACCTCTGAAATATTGCAAACAAGTATCAATAAGCGATTTGCTGAAATTGCACTACTTTCGCCTGTGTTTAACAAGATACCATTACACATGCTTACCCTTTGCCTTCTTCGCCGGTTTAGTTACGACCGAAGTGGGGTCGTTTGGAGATAGCCAGGCAACCAATTCAGTCTCTACATTCCAGTAATATGGCAGACCACTGTGGCATAACAAAGACAGATATAAAATGTGTCATTTTAATCCTCTCCAATTTCACTTTTAGTTGTAAAAAAAAAAAAAAAACTTACCAGATAGGATCAAACACTTTGTACCAGTTTGGCGGTAAATTTTCTACTCTGGTGGCCTCATAATCTACATTGTTGTCATCATAATCTTCCGCAATAATTTCTTCATCTGCCCCTGGGTAAAGGAGAGTGTTGAGCAAGTAAGAGTAATAAACAGTGGTGGAAGTACTTAACACATTTAAAACGGTTACTTAAGAACATTACTTTCACTTTTGTAATTTGCTACGTTCCACAACTGGTAATAGATAAATAATATTCATGAGAAACACGAGTAAATGAAACAATCTACCTTGTTCTGAAGGTTTAACAATTCCCCTTTTGGCCAGGCGGGCCAGTAGAGCAGGAGGTAAAGGCATCCTGTCACTCAACACTGCTGCAACTACTGTGGAAGATTGAAGAAATTATACTATTAGTGCTGTTATTAATAAAGGTTTACGGTTAACTTGCGATGTTGTGTAGAACTTTTCGGTGCAATTCTTGTAAACACATAATTTAACATCGGGTTTCTAGGCTTTGCAACTGCTTTTCTTTTGGAAGCTGTGTTAATTCAATGGTGTTATTAGCATCGTTGTTACTAGCATGCCACACACAAATACTCGATTAAATCAAACCCTTAAAATCAAAACGACAACTTTCCACAAAACGGAAAAAAGGGCAAAACTATCCATATAACATCTCGAAAGAAATCATTTTTGTTTTACTTTTTAAACCGATTTTGACCTTTTTTGTTGCTGCCAATGCTCTGAACGATGCGACTCCGGGTTACCCGCGCACAGTGATGACGTGACTTCCTGACGCGGATAAAACAAACATGGAGGAGTATGCTCGTGAACCTTGGTAAGATTAGTTTTTAATACTTTTGTCTGGTTTTAGGAACAATGCTTCTTCTCTTTGACTTTAGAACGTATCTTTTAGAAATTGTACTTTTGCAAAAATATGTTCATTTAACGCCTGCTTTTGTTTTGTTTTATTCTAATTATAACACCCTTAAATCGATCTAACCATTGTCAATAGACGGATTTAATAGTTCTTGTTATTGTATAGAATCCTGTCGCAAGAACAAATTTTAAAGGGCGATAAATTGCTACAGAAAATATCACAATAAATGAATGAATATTGATTAAACTACTTTATGTCACTGACAGTCAATCAGAATCAGAAATGGTTATTGTGATTGTCAATGAACAAAATATAGGAACTTGCTTTGGTGATTCGGTGCAACATTGAACAATAATAATAATAATAATAATAATAATAAAAGATATATACAATCAAATAGGGCATGCATTGAAGTTAAAGAGGCAGGTGTTTAGAAGTGTTCATGAGTCCAACAGAAGAGGGAAAGAACTGTTCTTGTGGTGAGAGGTTCTGGTCCGGAAAGACCGTAGCCTCCTGCCTGAGGGGAGCAGCTCAAATAGTCCGTGTCCAGGGTGAGAAGGGTCGGCTGTGATCCGACCTGCTCGTCCTAGAGCCCTGGAGACATACAGGTCCTTCAGAGATGGAAGTCTGCAGCCGATCACCTTCTCAGCTGAGCACACAATACGCTGTAGTCTCTGTTTGTCCCTGGCTGTGGCTCCAGCGTACAACACAGTGATGGAGGAAGTTAGGATGGACTCAATGATGGCCGTGTAGAACTGCACCATCATCTGCGCTGGCAGCTTGGCTTTCCTCAGCTGCCGCAGGAAGTACATCCTCTGCTGGGCCTTCTTGATGAGGGAGCTGATGGTGGGCTCCCACTTGAGGTCCTGGGTGATGGTGGAAGCGGAGGAAGCGGAGGGAGTCCACAGGGGTGATGGCCACCTCTCTCCTGTAGACAGACTCATCCCCGTCCGAGATGAGCCCGATGAGGGTGGTGTTGTCCACAAACTTGATCAGTTTTAGGGAGTCATGGCTGGAGGTGCAGCAGTTAACCTAAAGCAGTATTTTTCCACTCAATATGTTTAAACGAACAATATGATAAAAAAAACAAAATAGCAGAATGACTCTCTTGTCAAAGAGAGAACAAAATAATTAAGAAATACGTTCCTGTTAGAGCAAAGAAAATATACGGTATAAACAATAAATATTTAGCCCCAAAAAATATTATTCCAGCTATTACTTATTGAACATACTTCAAGTATTTATCATGTATGTTACACATGACACATTTTACAGTCCGTGGAGGCTAGTGGACGACTGCGGAGGGGCTTTTACCATGGGAGCCATTGGAGGAGGAGTGTTTCAGTCCATCAAGGGTTTCCGTAATGCTCCTGCGGTAAGTGATAACTACTTTTTTTATTTACATTTTACTTTGTACTCTTAATTTCTTCTAAATGTTTTCATTTTACAGGGTATTGGACATAGATTGAAGAGCAGTGCAAAGGCTGTCCGTAACAGAGCTCCACAGATTGGAGGTAAGTGATCCAACTCCTCAGTATTTTTTGTCACAGGCAGAACTCTTACAGCTCCTTGATTTGTGATTCAGGCAGTTTTGCAGTTTGGGGTGGTCTGTTCTCAACCATTGACTGTGGTCTGGTTCGCCTAAGAGGAAAAGAGGATCCCTGGAACTCAATTACAAGTGGTGCTCTAACAGGGGCGATCCTGGCAGCACGCAGTAAGTGAGGATATAGTCATCTAAAATCTAGTAATGACATACATTTTATTACCGGTACTACATAGTGTATTTTAAAAAGCTTAACCTTTCTTTAGGTGGACCTCTAACCATGTTGGGCTCTGCAATGATGGGAGGGATCTTGCTTGCTCTTATTGAGGGATGCGGGATACTTTTAACCAGATATACAGCGCAGCAATTTCAAAACCGTAAGTTTGCTGCTATTTTAAAACTGTGGATCGCACATATACCTGCTATGTGAGTTTGAGTCCAGCTCTCGACAATGTGCTGCATGTCATTCCCAATCTCATTCCCATTTCATGCTGCACTGTCCAAATAATAAAATCTTACAGGCCCCCAAAAAAGGAAAAAAAACAAATGCCCAAAAATAGCATCACAATTCACTGAGCCAGAGCCAGCGCCTTAGGCATAACTAAAATTGCTTCTTTTGAAAGTCCACATTTGACTCTCATTGCTGGAATCCACCAGACACTCAGATTCTGAGGACCAATAGGAGTGAGAAGGGAAAAGTTTCTCTGTGAGTCTAGTGCTGAATCCTGATGGCACAATATCACCAAATAACATTGTCAATGTCACAGGGATGAGATCATACAGTTCTTTTCACCGTAACACCAGGAATTACATCAAATGTCAGTTCATCCTGGAGAGACTCAGACAAACACAGAAAGGACCGTTTAGCAAGCTTTATTACAAAAGTTATTTGGCGCTCAGACCCCGGCGGAAGACATAGCGATTATGGGCACTCCATAATCTAATTGTATTAGATGTCTCCCCTCAGGGCCTGGAGACTGGTGGTGGTTGATATGGTGAGAAGGTAGAGAGGATGATTAGGATGAGAGGGATGCAGAGGAGGAGGAGGGGAGGTGGTGGGTCGCAGTATGGTCTGAAGCAGCCGAGCCAACTGCATGAGGGTTTAAATGGGACCGGCTGTGCGCTGATTGGGAGCAGAAGAGGTGCGCCGTGCCACGGGGACGAGTGACTTGGGTGCGTTGATAGAGGCTGGGGAGATGTGCACTGGCATGGCGGTCGACGCAGATAGAGTTAGGTCTTCCAGGTGAACTTATGCGGGCTTCATTTTTGCATACTGTATCTAAAAGTAGACAATAAAAGGACCATAGGACATCTTTCCTGCAAATGTTTTTTCTCACATACATCAAGTACTTAAAACAACTTTTAACATCTGCCACAGATATTAATTGTGAGAATTATGATTTTAATGATTTTAATGTAATTGCAAATCAAACCGAAATGTTATTTTATTCTTTCTACAGCAATGCCATTTGCAGAGGATCCTAGTCAGTTTGCCCCAAAAGACAGAGGCCCATAACAAGATGCAACATTTATCAACAGCGTGAGTAACTCTGTCAGGACTGTCAGGCCACTGACTGCATAACAGTGTGCCAACTCGCTGCATTAGGTCTTTAGAACTCAGGAAGAAAGTTCTTTTCAGTATTGAAGTATATACAGTACAGACCAAAAGTTTGGACACACCTTCTCATTCAAAGAGTTTTTTTATTGTCATGACTATGAAAAATGTAGATTCACACTGAAGGCTTCAAAACTATGAATTAACACATGTGGAATTATATACATAAAAGTGTGAAACAACTGAAAATATGTCTTACATTCTAGGTTCTTCAAAGTAGCCCCCTTTAGCTTTGATTACTGCTTCACACACTCTTTGCATTCTCTTGATGAGCTTCAAGAGGTCGTCACCTGAAATGGTCTTCCAACAGTCTTGAAGGAGTTCCAGAGATGTTTAGCACTGTTTGGCCCTTTTGCCATCACCCTGCGGTGTGTGTCCAAATCTTTGGTCTGTACTGTACATGTTGCTTTACACTTGTTTGTTTTTCTGAGGGAATGTGTTCAATATTTACATATTTTAATTTATACTGGAGAATTGAATAGCCAAAGTTTCTATGCTGATAAATCATTTTGCTGTTAATTTAACATTTTAATTGCTGATGTAGGTTCGCTTAATGATTTGTTTTGTATTATATTAATTTATCAACCAAGCACTTTGAAAATGTCCCCCTCTTTTGCGGTGGCAACTACCACATTGGCATTATCATTGGCAGTGTGCTCAATTTGAGTCATAATCAGTATAGAGTTGTGATATTAGTGTGTATCTGTCTTATTTTATTTTGTGTGATGTTTGATGGTTAATAATAAAAACATCAAATCTTATTGTTCCATTTTCTCTGATTTGTTGTGGCTCTTAGTGAAGTGCCCACTCACAATGTGGAACTTTCAGTCCCTGAGCGCCCCCTGCTGCTCTAGTCTGCACCTGCAGTCTTCGGCTTCTGTCCAAGGTCCTGAATCGTTCTTTTTCTTTAAACTACTGTGGGATTGAGCACAACTTTGCGCTCATATACTTCTCTGCCTGATATAAAAGTGCTGTTTAAAGCTTTGAGACAGAGTCTGCATGCGGAGCGTTACCACCTTCCCCCTGTGAGATCTCCCTGTCATCCTTTTAACCGGCTCAGCTCGTTTAATCCCGCTGCCTGACCACCGCGGCTCCCGAAGCGGGTTGTTTTAATATTTCTTGTCGCTATGCTCCTGACGAGATAAGGAAACACGTTTTAACGGATATAACTTTGAAAGACATTTATTGCATTCAACTGGATTTCTGTTTTGCATGTTGGCTTTTAGCGAAGACATGTGGTCTGTCCACCCGCACTCCTCGTGGGGATGTGGAATAAGTGCCTGCTCGTGTCTTTAAAATGTCTCATTTTTAATATGTGAACGGGCAAATATTACAGCTCCCTCAAGTAGCTGATTATTTGTTTATTCAAGTTCACAACAATTTCACCAAACTGTGGACATGGATGGGGCAAAGAAAGGTAAGCACTTGTTTGTGCTTTCTGTAGAGGAGTTGAATTTTAATCAACAGACAATTTTATCGCACAAAGTTAACTGCTGGTGAAGTTTTTATTTATTTTGTACTGTCTCACCTATTTTTACTTGTTAACAGTTGCTGTATGCTTATTTAACAGGTGTTCCTGGGCCTGTACATGGGGATAGAGCTCAGTGCCCCTGTGCTGATAAAGAACTAGGTCACATCTGGTCTTATTGTATGAGACCTTCAGCACAGAATACCTGTCCTCAAGTAAACCACTGCTCAAATAATGATAATAACAATAATTATGATAATATTTATACATTTCATTTATAAGCATCTTTCTTTACACCCAAGGACACTTTACAAAGCATAGACAGAATAAAGCATTGTTAACACCAATATAATATGTTCAAAAGAGTAGGTTTAGTAAACCAAAAAGGTGGGACTTGAAAAGGTATAAATATGCCTAATAAAGCATCAGTGTGACCCATGACATTTTTTTTTATAGAACTTCACTGATCTCACAATGTACACATTTGCTTAATAAACAATAATATTGATAATGTGGAGTGGCCTCTTGTTTCTTGTTGCAGTGATTTGGGTCATCGCTACATTTCTACATGTCTGCATTTGTGCAGCTACATTATAGATATGTTATCTTTGCAGACCCTGTTGGAGGGGATGGAGGAAAGTCGGACACCCTGGGGTCCACTGGCTCGGCCCGAAAAAGAGCGGGTGGGGCCAAGAAGGCCATGCAGGCAAACAAGTCTGCTCTCCGGGCCCCCCGCGCTCTCTGCTGCCTCACCCTTAGCAACCCCATCCGCATGGCTGCCCTGGCCCTTGTGGAGTGGAAATATCCTTCTCTTCTCTGCACTAATGCACTAATCTTCATATATTTACGGCATTTGTCTTGTTGAAATGTGATATTAAGTTATAATGGCCTTAACTGTTATTTCCAAGCCCTTTGATATTTTCATTCTGCTTGCAATTTTTGCCAATTGTGTTGCTATGGGAATTACCAAACCTTACCCAGATGATGACTCCAATGTCACCAATCACAAACTGGTGAGAGGAACCATATATTTTGGCTGCTCAGACATATTACTGAGGGAGATTTCTTGAAGTACAATTCAGACAATGTAGTGGTTACAGGAAAAAGGTTTGACATCAGGGTTCGATGACTTTTACTGTTTGAAATGGTATTTGATCACAAACATTCAAACAAACTGTTCAATTCAAAATAAATTCTCTGCTAATCAAAAATTAAAATGCTTATGAATATTACATTTTAGAATATAGACACAATATTGACATTGTCCCATGGTGCAAAGGCCAAACTGCTGAGAGAAAGTTTAAGTTGATAAGGTTTCCGGAAACCCCCCTCAGGGTTAGATGGCTGTACAATCCCTTTATTGGATTTTGCAGAGAAGCTAAGCTGATAGTTGACCACACCCGTCTTGATGGAGACTTATTTCTTAATTATCCAATTTCTGTATTTGTATTTACCTCAATTGGCAATAGTCAGACATGCAGACCAAAGCAGGGATTTGAGCTGGAAGTAAAACGAGGTATAAGTGAGACGAATTATTACACTTAAGGAAGCAGAGTTGCTGAAAGGCTTAAGCCTGCGTTAGGCAGTGGGTTAAGAGGTCAGCGAGCCGAGCCCAGGCGCCACTCATGATTACACAGACAGAAAGCCCAACATGCACGTTATCTTCTCTTTCCAAACCTGACAGCATAGGAAATGTCATGCACTCACAAAAAACTTTGCACAATTCACCATGTGACTTTTCTCTCTGCTCAGGAACAAGTGGAGTATGTTTTCCTTGTCATCTTCACCATTGAGACCTTTACAAAAATTCTGGCCTACGGCTTAGTCATGCACCCCAGCGCCTACATCAGAAGCGGATGGAACTTACTGGATTTTGTTATAGTCATTGTTGGGTACAGTACATAAACTGCATCATACCGTCACTATTAAATGAGCAGTGCATCTGACGTCGGTTGAATATTTGACTTTGCGTGTCTTTTTTTCAGTCTGTTCAGTGTGATTGCGGAGGGGATGACGGACCATAAACCAGGAGAGGCACATCATGCTGCAGGGAAACCGGGCGGCCTGGATGTCAAAGCCCTCAGAGCTTTCAGAGTGTTGAGACCTCTTCGCCTTGTATCAGGAGTGCCTAGTATGTAACAGAGCCTCATTTGCTTTCTGAATATTAATACAGAAAATGATATAAGTGTAGACAGTTTAATGGCCTGGACAGTTTAATGGCCACTGTCAGAGAAAATAACTCATTCACTTTCAGCAGAATATATTGATGGATAATTTAGTCCTCAAAATGGATAACAATTATGCTTGAAATTGAAATGCTATTTGTGGTAAAATTGATCCCCACATTTTTACACGGCACTGGTCTCATACTGTATGTAATTTAGGGAAGGAATAGTTATGAAGAGAGAGTTCTGTGTGGATTAAAAATGTTGGTCGTTTTTTAAGTATAAGTTAAGGTGACGCTGGTTAGAAAAGTTGAAAGATACAAAGTTGTTAAATTACAGAATTTGTTGGTTACTGGCTGTGTCGTAGCTACAGTGTCTGGTCTATAAAGAGTCACCACAGAAAAAAAAGAGGAACACTGTGTGGACTTTTGCCAAACTGGTTTATTAAAACGTTCAAATGTCTCACCAGGTTTACAGATTGTGTTGAACTCCATCATGAAAGCCATGGTCCCTCTTCTTCACATTGGAATGCTGGTCATGTTCGTCATCATCATTTATGCCATCATTGGACTGGAGCTGTTCATTGGCAGAATGCATAAAACCTGCTTCTCCGCAACGTCTGGTGCGTATTCTACAGATTTACTGAAGTATTGACATTAATGTTTACTACTACAACTATGGTATTTAGGAGGATTGAAACTAAACCAAACAGATGGGACGAGTGGGGAAAATATCCAAGCTTTGATAAACAATATGAACTATAATCATAATTCAATGTATTTATTACAAAACGCCAGTCCACTAAGCAATAGAATTGATTGATATGATTGATATTTGATTTGCTAAATGTATCATTAGCCTTAATCTTGACTTCTACAAAAAATATTCTGCTTTCACACTGGTTTGATCCTGGTTTGAGAATGGTTTAAACCTACATACGGATCACATTTGGAATTAACTTGAAATTGGACAAATTTGACTGACTTTGCACTATTTGGGATGTTTATTTTGGAGTTTGGGTGTCTTAGTTTTATCTGGATGTCCTTTATTGTGATTTTTGTCTGCTATGTTCTCTCTGGTCTTGTTCTTGTTTCTTGGGTTTGTTGTTAAGTGTTTTTTTTTTTAAAAAGCAAACCGCTACTAAAATACCTATAAATATAGAAATGAAAACGTTCAAATAAAGATTTAAGTGAGCTAAAAAGTTGTCTAGACTTGATTTGATCCTGTTCTAGTCCTGGGTTTAGTCCAGATTTAAGCTGCGTTCACACTTCAGATTTTAGTCCTGATGTGGACTTAGTTTGATCCTGTTCTAGTCTTTGTTCAGTTCTGATCTAGTTCATGTTTAGTTATGGGTTCAGTCCTGGTTTAATCACAATTTGGAAGTATTGGAAGTAAGTGTGAACGCACCCTTAGTTCCAGGTTTATGCCCAGTTTAGGCCCAATCCTAATGTGTGTGTGACGTGTGCGAGTATGTACTGTACTCTACTGTACTGACTAAAGCGACACGAGGTCCTGATGTTATACCTTTTGTTTGACAGGTCTTTTTATAGAAGATGATCCCTCCCCGTGTGCGTTTGCTGGGAGTGGGCGCTTCTGTGATGGCAATGCCACAGAATGCAGGGGTAAATGGGAGGGTCCCAACGGTGGCATCACAAACTTTGACAATATCTTCTTTGCTATGCTGACGGTCTTTCAGTGTATCACCATGGAGGGCTGGACGGATGTTCTCTACTGGGTATTGCCAGCAATTCTGTCACACTCTGCTCCACAGCACAATGACAGCGTGGTAATAGGATGAAAAAGCACATTTGTCATGCTACTTTACCTAATGATTATATGATAACCCAGTATTTCTTATGTAATAATATAAACGTGGCTCTGTACAATACATTTATTCCTAATTTTCCCAGTTACAATGCAATGACAATCCAATTACCATGCTATTACTGGGCTGTAAAGTCAAGATTGAGTTTTTTTTCCCCATAACTAATGTGTGTTCCTTTGTAGATGAATGATGCCATTGGCCAAGAGATACCATGGATTTACTTTGTTTCCCTGGTCATCTTTGGCTCATTTTTCATTATCAATCTTGTTTTGGGAGTGTTGAGCGGGTGCGTAATTCTTTATTCTGTAGCGTAACATTTGCGTTTGCGGTAATGATAATGTTCCGTACATTTCATTTTAAATTGGTTCATTTCCAGAGAGTTCTCCAAAGAAAGAGAAAAAGCTGTGGCTCGTGGTGAGTTGCAAAAAGCTCAAGAAAGTAAACAAATGGAGGAAGACATGGTGGGCTACATGGATTGGCTCATAGAAGCAGAGGATGTGGACGAAGAAGGGAATAAACGTAAGCCATACAGCTGCATCTATCTATTTAATTATCAATCTATCATGCTATCATCTATCCATCTATCCATCTATCATTTATCCATCTATCATCTGTCCATCTATCATCTGTCCATCTATCCATCTACCGGTATCATTTATCCATCTATCATCTGTCCATCTATAACGTTTTTTTTTTTTTATTCTCGCTTTTTGTATTACCGCTTTTAAGTTACTGATCATTTTGCCTTATACTTTCCCAGTTTAACCTAATTTGAGTCTGCCCATTATTAAGTTTTACATCATTACTTGTTCTATCTCATAGGTGCTGCAATTGCTAAGAAAAAGATGATGAAGAAGTTTGGCTGGTACAAACACAGTGAGGACGGTGGAGGTATGTATCATAGATATTTGGAGCACTTTATTAAATGAGTACTTTTTATAGCCTGTTCTTGTCTCTCTTTCTTGCAGAGTCTGACTCCGATGATGATATCGCTTACCTCGATGACGACAACGGCTTCTGTGCTTCACTCATGTAAAAGCACTTTACAATATTTCATTTTTTATTATGTTGGAACAAAATGTGAACACTGCTTATTTTTTGTCTCCAAAGGGCAAAGATGATGGCCAATAGCTTCTGGTAAGATGATTCTTACTATGTAAAAAAAATTGTCAATAAAATAGAAACAAGAAGTGAATTTTATTTTAGTTCAGTTTATTTGTGATCTGTTGATGTATTTTCTCAATCATTTCAATCATTTACTTTATGTTTCCTATGCAGTGACCAGTTGTGTCAGCTGAACCACACCATGAGGAAGAACTGTCGCGTGGCAGTGAAGACCACTAACTTCTACTGGCTGGTGCTGCTGCTGGTGTTCCTCAACACAGTGGCCAGTGCCTCGGAGCATTACGGACAGCCCAATTGGCTCACGGAGATGCAAGGTTAGAGTCTGTAATTGAATTATGAACATTTGACTTCAAGATGTTTATGTTTTTTGTGTAAGATCCCACATAAACTGTAGTTTTTACTGGTTCAGTCTCACCTCTCATTGTATCCTTGGGTCGAATGAAAGAAGCTGGTGGTTACAGATATTGACAAAAATGGAAATCTCTGTACCGGTATTATTTTTGAGTATCTCAAAAACAATGTTCAGAAGATATTTTAGAAATCCACCATAAATGTGCTAAAATATCTATTTGTGTTGAGGTTTAAAGAAACCATATGTAAGGTTTTCATTTAAACTTGACAAGATAAACATGTTGAAATCAAATATAGCTTTTGCTGGTAACAATTTGAATGCTAATTTATTCTGAGTGACATAAACTTTGGACATGATTTCGACATTGTATATGTTCTTATTTGTTGTTTTCGAGACCATTCTCCAATCAGAAAGCCTCACAAGTCTCTCATTTGTGTTGCCAGTTCCTACACCTAAATCCAATCCATAACCTACTAAAGCTCAGCACCTGCAGTCAGAGCTAGTGCAGGTCAAGGCTCAGGTTCAGCTGTGTGTTGTGCTTTAGAACAGTAAGAGCGCAGGCTACACAACGTTCTTTCAAGACAGGTTCTTTCATTACAGAGACTGGTTCCATTTCAGTTCTATTTGCAGTAGAGATTAAAAATAAATAAATATCTATTTAATTATTATTTTTTTCCAATGATATACTGAGGTAAAACAATTAGCACATCTTCAAAACAATATATGATCAATAATTTGATATATTGGCCACTTCTCCCACTAAAGAATGAATGAATAATGCACACATTTTTCTTTGTGTCTGGAAAGGTGCTACTTGAGACTATGTTGTTGTTAAATGTTATTATCATTACAACTTTTACACTATTCAATTTCCTCCAAAAGTGACAAATATTTTCCTTCTTTCATCTAGAGCGAGCCAACAAGGTCCTGCTGCTGCTCTTCACGTTGGAGATGCTGATGAAGATGTATGCCTTCGGACTGCAGATCTACTTCATGGCACTGTTCAACCGGTTCGACTGCTTTGTGGTGTGCGGAGGAATCCTCGAGCTCCTCCTTGTCGAGTCCGAAGTTATTCCTCCCATCGGCATTGCAGTGCTGCGCTGCATCCGTCTCCTCAGGATTTTTAAAATGACACGGTAATTACTCACAGGTTTCAGAGGAGAACGGATAGGAAAAACACTGTGATATGATGGAGCTAACACAAATGTACACTTAAAGAATTTGGGGATTTTCTTTTTGATAATATTATGGAAGTTCAGTACAATCTATAGCTGTTTTTTAAAAATTGGTTTTATTAATACAGCTATTTCTAGGCCATCGTCAGAAGTCATGAAACAAACTCTCTTTTTTAATCTTTTATGAATGGATTCTTTTTTGATTATATTGTTTTAGTACACTATAATTAATTCAAATGGACTGCCCTTTTGCCCCTTCTATAGTTATTGAAGCCTTGTCAATCATTTTTGTATTCTCTTTTCTTTTTCTTTATATGTTTCTTTTCTTTAATTCTTTCATCTCAAGGCACTGGGCCGCGCTGTCAGACTTGGTCAATTCTTTGCTGAACTCCATGAAAGCCATCTGCTCCCTTCTGCTGCTGCTCTTCCTCTTCCTCATCATCTTTTCTTTGCTGGGCATGCAGTTGTTCGGCGGCAAATTCAATTTCGATGAAACGCAGATGAAGAGGAGCACCTTTGACTCCTTCCCTCAGGCCCTGCTCACTTGTTTCCAGGTTACAACAGTTTATATAAATCCTTATCATTGGTGGACAACAAATAAGATATAAGATAATATATAGAAATTATTGTTTTGCAGGTATACAACATATCATAGTTTTACAGTCCATTCCACTTTTGTGTAATACTTAATAGACATTTACCCACATTTTAGCACATATCTAATGGACTGCAAAAGTATTATCTGATTGTTGTTTTCAGGGGAATTCATAAAACCATCAATATTACCCACCCCTGCTCTTTATTATGCTTCAGCCAGTAAAAGTGCACCTTCGTTTTCATCAGATCTTGACGGGAGAAGACTGGAACGCCGTCATGTACGACGGCATCATGGCGTACGGGGGTCCGATCTTCCCCAACATGGTGGTGTGCATTTACTTTGTCATCCTCTTCGTCTGTGGCAACTGTATCCTTCCATCAACCTACCTGCAACTAAGATTGTAAAACATTTTTGTATTTGTTTAATGCCAGAATTGACACTAAAACCACTTCTGAAACTATACTCATTTGAAGTATCCAATGTGAAGAAAAAATGTTGTTCTAATTTGTATCAGAGCTAGTGTAAGACCACACATTTGAATTACTTTTGTTTGTCAAATTGCCCTGTCCTATTATATTATTTTGTTCAAAGCTCAATGGCCTAATATTTTTCAAGGTTTTCAAAACAACTTTATACTTAAAATAGAGAGTGTTTGTATGTGTAAAACTATTTTGGATTGACCCAGGACACAGCAGCGATGCAGCAGGGTCTGGAGAGTAGAATGAGACAAAAACATTATTTTATATTCAATTATGTTTGAGACTATTAATTTGAACTTTTAATTTTGTCATGCAATTTGATAAAAACCTGCTTTGCCTTTCCAGAGGTATACACTTCTTAACTTCTTTTACCAGACATCTTGCTGAATGTGTTCTTGGCTATCGCTGTAGACAACTTGGCAGGCGGCGGTGGAAAGACTAAAGTTGAGTAAGTGGATTTATACCTGCTTTACTGCAGAATTTATGAATATGGAGGGTTGTAAAATGCTGTTGTTGTTTTCACAGAGAGAAAAAAGACGAGGAGGAAGAGTGGGATGAAGATGACGAGAAAGAAGGAGAAGACACAGGGGTAAGAATTATTTGTTACTGTATTATTGGATGTTCTTTTATAAAAGGCATATGTAGAATTCCTACTACTATTACTACAACAATATAAGTATGACAATAATAAACAGTAATCATATTTCATACAAAGCCATGTCTTTATAGAGTTTTTAGATGCATGTGTCGTGTTAGAAATATAAAAAGTCAGATTGTGTGCTAGAAAACAACGGCCCGAGGCTCTAGCTTTAGATTTTTGCTTTTATTTTATTTTGTGACCACTATTTAAATGCGTAGGTCATGTGACCCACATCATCAGACAACACAAGAACACAAATAAAATGAAAACATAGCACACAGGAATAATATACTAAGCTGTTACAAACTAACTTAAGCCTATAGTTTACGAACCATTTTGGCATAAAACACCACATGAGGCACATTTTTAACATACTATACACACTGTAACATTATAAACTATAGTGCAAAATAGCACACATTTTCAAAATGCAAAAAGACCCTGAAAAGTATTGCCCCATAAACGTACAAGTGTTTTACAAAAAGGTGAAAAGTAAATTTCCTCTTTGAGGCCAGGTCAGCAGGTGGCTTTGAGTTTGTGTATGCCCTTTGGTCAGCTGGTATGCCCTTTGGTCAGCTGGTATGCCCTTTGGTCAGCTGGTATGCCGTGGATAAGCTCTAAGCTTGGGCTACCATGTCCGGCTTGTGGGCAATGTTTGGTCATAGGATAGTCTGAAAATTGCTTTAGAATTGCTTAAATACAATACAAAATAGTTTTTTCATTATTATTAGGATCTTTATGATCTTCTCTATGACTTTCTACTCAGAATGAAGAAGATGACTGGCAGGACGAGGAGCTGAGGGCCATAGAGGGCCTTGAAGGTGAAGTGTACTTTGTCGACTGATTTGCTGATGGTATTGTCTGTATGATTGCTTACTCCGTTTCTCTCTTTTTTCTTTACTCTCAGGAGTTGCTCCAATGAAACAAGAGTTCTCAGGACCAAAAGAGAAGATCGTACCGATCCCTGATGGAAGTTCCTTTTTCATTTTAGGAAAGAAAAACTGGTAATGTTTGGATCTGGACATAATCATGACGTACTCATTCGGAATATATTTATTTAAATGTTCCTATTATTTGTTTTCCCGTGCTCAGTTTGCGTGTTGCCTGCCATAGCTTCATTCATCATCCGTACTTCACAAACTTCATCCTCGTCTTCATCATCCTCAGTAGCATCTCTCTGGCTGCTGAGGACCCCATCAAATCTCACTCATTCAGAAACATTGTAAGAGTTCAAATCATTCTTCAGTTCATGTCATACTGTCTGTCCAATGGCTGTTTCTCTCCTCCTAATTGCACATATTTTTGCATGTTTTCAGGTACTCGGATACGCCGACTACGTGTTCACATCCGTTTTCACAGTTGAGATTGTCTTAAAGGTAAAACATTGTTAAAAGAAGATATATTTTCTAGTATTTAGTCACTTTTTTGGTTCAGTTACTCAGTTAACCTAAGATATAAATTGATCATTATTTTATATTTTGTTAACGGTAAATCTCAATATTGATACATATCGACTCAATATTCTGTATGTCCATTTTGGCTTCTGTTTCAAAACCACAGAAATCATAACAGTTGCCTTTAAAGAGTGTTTGTCTGGTTAACTGTTGTGTGGTTTCATGTTTCTGGTTGTGTCTTTGTGCAGGTGTTGGTGTACGGGGCCTTTTTGCACGAGGGCTCTTTCTGTAGAAATGCCTTTAACCTCCTGGATTTGCTGGTCGTCAGTGTCTCGCTCACTTCTTTCTTTCTACAGTGAGTTAGCTCAATTAACTATTTATTTTCACAATATACTGTATATATGTATATACGTGTATATATATATATATATATATATATATATATATATATATTTAAATGCTATGTTTTGTTTCGTTCAGCTCAAGTGCCATTTCCGTGGTGAAGATTCTGCGAGTGCTGCGAGTGCTCAGGCCTCTGCGCGCCATCAACAGAGCCAAAGGATTAAAGGTGGATATGATGGAGCTTTCTATGTTTTACTAATATTGTGACATTATCTAATCTTGATACATTCATTCAAAAGTTACATTTACCCTCTAATCAATAAGTGGAGAAGAACTTATAACTTACTTGTACTTCCACTTAATTACCACGACCACTTCTGTCACGCCCATGTAAAGTAAAGGCTTTTAAACCCATCATCTTACTTTAATAATACAAATTATTTAGGATATTACTTATTAATAGTAACTACTTAAAAATTAAAAGAGCCTAGTCCATATTCAGTGTAGTGTGTTGATTTTGTAGAACATTGGTTACATGGTCCATAATCCAAATGACCTGGTTCAATATTTGTGCAATTTTATTTAGATATTTCTGAAATCAATCAATGAATCTCCAAATGTTTAACCTTGTGTCTTTTTGTCTTTTTGTCTTTTTGTAGAACGTGGTGCAGTGCGTGTTTGTGGCCATCCGAACCATTGGAAACATCCTGATCGTTACCACTCTGCTCCAGTTCATGTTCGCTTGTATCGGAGTACAGCTTTTCAAAGTACGCTTTTAACTGAGACCTTTGTATTGAGGGCTTGACAAGGATTTTCCTACTAATTGCCATAAAAGTGTAAACCAACATGGCAATATTATAATATTTAAGGCTGCACTGTGTAACCTTTCCTCTTCTTCGTTTTAATTACAGCTGCAGAGCAAACCGCATTCCTAGTTTTTGAATAGTAATAAAGCTCCTTATCTAGTGAAAGCCAACGGTATTATAATACATAATTAACATCTACAAGCATTTAGAAAGTTGGTTCATTTGAACATCAAGCTCATAATCAGAAGCGATTATAATCTGTCCATATGTTTGTGTTTCCCAGGGCAGGTTTTACAGCTGCACAGATGAAGCCAAACACACACCCGACGAATGCAAGTCAGTCCCTACGTTTTTATTTGGTATTTTCTCTTTATAATTGCTCGCTTTTTACTGACACAGTTTGGGCTGATTTCAGGGGAACATTTGTGGTGTACAAAGATGGAGATATGGCCCACCCCATGGTCAAAGAGCGAATCTGGGAAAATAGTGACTTTAACTTTGACAATGTGCTCATGGGCATGCTGGCTTTGTTCACAGTCTCCACCTTTGAAGGCTGGCCTCTGTGAGTAGCAACCGCTGACACCATCTATAAACCAATTCAACAAATACTTAAACCACTCATTTACTTGTTTTTTGTGAAATTAATGTCACATCATACACACACACAAATTATTGAAATCATTTGTGTAATAGCAAATCTGTTGAAAAAAACAAACACTATTTTTTCTCTCTTGTTAATAATTTCTAAAGGTTTTTGGTTCACACGTTTACTTAAAATCCAATATTAGTTGCGTGCAATTCATTTAATTTAGTTTATAGTTTGTTCTTTGGTCAAAATTCTTAAAGTAATCCTGGCTGTGAGTTTACATAAATGCCATTATACGTACAGATACACAAATACAAACATAATGTACATAAATAAATCATCTTTCCATGCAATTCAATCAAACATAATTCAACATCTTTGACCAAATGTGTGGGCGATAATATTTTAGCCAGTTTCTGACTTCTCTGCTTTAAATTGAATCGAGTGCTTTGTTTCTTGTTGTTCAAAGGCTGCTGTACCGAGCCATCGACGCCAACGCCATAAACCGCGGCCCCATCTACAACTACAGAGTGGAAATCTCCATCTTCTTCGTCATCTACATCATCATCATCGCCTTCTTCATGATGAACATCTTTGTGGGTTTTGTCATCATCACGTTTCGAGAGCAAGGAGAGGCTGAATTTAAAAACTGTGAACTCAACAAAAATCAGGTCAGCTTTTTTCAAACATTGCTGCAATTTATAAACTCAACATTAGCAAGAATTTTATTTGTTTGGGGATTTTATGTGTGTTTTTTGTTTATTTACAAATGGCAAAGCAACTAAACTGAACTAATTATACAACATTTGGTTTATGTGATTTCAAAGCTAAATTATCTGCCAATGGAATGGATGTTTTTTTATCCAATATCTTATGTACAATCTGCTTTTGCCCAAACGTTTTAAAACCGAGTACCAAATACTTGGCCCTCCAAGTACCACCAGATCTAAACCAGGTCTTAAACTACTATTCTAGGTTTAAACAATGACTAAACGGTTCTAAAATAGGACCACTCAATTGCTTTACCAGTTCGAACCAAGGACTATTCCAAAAGAGGATATTTGCGTATTTTGCGTACTATAATTGGAGAAATACTGCTGACATTAAAGTGCACATGATGACAAGGTTTTATGATTTTCTAGCTTTGACTTTATTTAGTGTATTTATACCTGTTGTAAAGATAAATGATAGTTTTACACCAATCAAGCCGCATTTTGTGTAGAAAAGTAGACAATTTTTAACAAAATTACGTCACTCCAGGAACACACAGTCAGATTATGCATAATTTACACCACAAAAACTACTTTTCTTTTGACCATCTAAACGTTGATTGAACTAGATAAAGGTGCTTTCATATATTTTTATTTGTCGAATAAAAAAACCTGTGACATTAGATGGACTTCGGCCCTGTGGTGCTGGGTCATTTCCGGAAGTAAAATTATAAACCTAATAAATGAGCAATTCTGGAATAAAATTTGTATAATTTTAAGCTACATTCAAATTATATTTATCTTAACTGCATCTTAGTTCAACGAGTAGTTCGACCTGTCATAGGCACTTTAAAACCAGTGAGAATTGGTCTAATAATTAAAGAAACACATACATGCAAACTGCTCAAATTATGCATGCCAGCCTTTTGTCATTTTGTCAATGAATTGGTCAATAATGGCGATTTAG
This sequence comes from Eucyclogobius newberryi, assembly GCF_026437365.1. Lineage (NCBI taxonomy): Eukaryota > Metazoa > Chordata > Actinopteri > Gobiiformes > Gobiidae > Eucyclogobius > Eucyclogobius newberryi. The sequence goes on along the minus strand of NW_027315801.1, from coordinate 10,038,354 downwards.
TTGACCTACATTTTTATTGGTCGACTGATTATTTTTTATTTAGAACAGAAAGAAAAAAGTATGGAGTGCGCTAATGGAGGATTTGGACCTGAATCATGAGTTTAATGCACTATTTCTGCCCAGTTTTGGTATAAATAGTTGCTTTTTGTTTTGTGAGTGCAGTTTGAATCGAACAAAAATGTCTTCATTTCGACTACAGCTCAAATCAAAACGCTCATTCTGAATTATGATGTATTTGTTGGTTTTTTCACTGACAAATGGTGTGTTTTGTCTTGTAATTCATTTACCGGTAATACTCTTTAATACTCTTGCTTTTACCCCACTCAGCGCCAGTGTGTCTACTACGCTCTCAAAGCCCAGCCGATAAAAATCTACATCCCCAAGAATCCATCACAGCTCAAATTTTGGAAAATTATCAACTCCAGCCAGTTTGAATACATCATGTTTGTCCTGATTCTTGGGAACACGTTGACCCTGGCTATTCAGGTACAGACTTCACATCCAAACGGAGGCAAAATATTCATTTACGCCACTTTTAAAATGATCATTTGTTGTTTTTTTCAGCACTATGAGCAGTCCAAACTCTTCACTTCTGTCATGGATATCCTCAACATGATCTTCACCGTGGTCTTCACATTCGAAATGATCATCAAGTTAATGGCACTACGGGCTCATGTGAGGCTCCGTTTTACCCTCATAACACTAAGACATGTTGTTTTTGGTAATATTGTGTTGATTTCTGTGTGTATAGCATTATTTCATCGATCCCTGGAATTCTTTTGACGCTTTGATTGTCGTGGGGAGCGTGTTGGATATCGCCGTGTCTGAGTTTAGTGTAAGTCGAATTATACGCATAAGTCAAATTGTACATTGCTTATTTTGAATGCACTTTTGACTAATTTCTCTTGGGTACAGGGAGGAGGTGGGCATGGAGAGGTAAGCACGACGCTCTTCTAAATGTAAATCATTTCTTTATCTATAATCATACGGCTTTAACGTCGTTTGTTCTCATCCTGAAGGGCAAAGGTGAAAGTGGCAAAGTGTCCATCACGTTTTTTCGTTTATTCCGAGTCTTGCGTTTGGTGAAGCTGCTCAGTAAAGGAGAGGGCATCCGAACTCTTCTCTGGACGTTTGTCAAGTCTCTACAGGTGATTTTGACGTCAACAAACAAAACACATCACAACGCGACAGTTTGTAACTCATGTTCTTGTCCTGTTTAGGCTCTGCCCTATGTTGGTCTGCTTATTGCCATGATTTTTTTCATCTACGCTGTTATCGGCATGCAGGTACATGGGTTCTCTATTATGTGCAGTACTTTTCTCCTGGGTTTTTGGACTCATTGTTCTTCTTGTAGACCTTTGGAAAAGTGGCCATCGATGAAGAAACTGAAATCAACCGAAACTGTAACTTCCAAACTTTCTTCATGGCTGTTCTGGTGCTTTTCAGGTGAGTGTAGGTGCTCGATATATATTATATAATGTCTTCAGTGCATTATTTGTATGTACTGTCCACATTTAATGGATTTGTTATAGAATTGTTTTTTGGGTGGTCTACCCCTGTGACTGGGTGACAGGTGAGACTTTATGGCAGCTGAAAACTTCTTCACTCTGTCTTATTTCAACCACAACAATTCAGATCCAATTGTTAACTTTATTGATCACGAGAGAAGGAAGTGATTCAAAGGCTGTGTTACAAAATATCACCACTCAACTTTAATAATCAATCAAATCCTTCTGTACATTCTTGTTAAGTACAAGCTTGTACAGTTTGGTGTGTTTAGGTGCTTCCTGATGAGGAGGTCCTGATACTTGGCTGTCAGTGACGCTCCAGTGGGACGATTTTAAAACTGATAAACAAATTCTCTTACATATTGAATGTTCTGCTCTGTCGAATCTTCTGATGAAAAGGTGTGATTGCAGGTGTGCGACGGGAGAGCAGTGGCAGGAGATCATGTTGGCAGCGTTGCCCGGGAGACGCTGTGACCCAGAGTCTGACTATGAACCTGGAGAAGAGTATTCGTGTGGCAGCAACCTGTCGTACATCTACTTCATCAGCTTCTTCATGCTCTGCGCTTACCTGGTGAGGGCCCGTGTCCTCACGTATGTAATGTACTGAGTGGTCACGAGGGCCCGTGTCCTCACGTATGTAATGTACTGAGTGGTCACGAGGGCCCGTGTCCTCACGTATGTAATGTACTGAGTGGTCACGAGGGCCCGTGTCCACACGTATGTAATGTACTGAGTGGTCACTAGGGCCCGTGTCCTCACGTATGTAATGTACTGAGTGGTCACGAGGGCCCGTGTCCTCACGTATGTAATGTACTGAGTGGTCACGAGGGCCCGTGTCCACACGTATGTAATGTACTGAGTGGTCACTAGGGCCCGTGTCCTCACGTATGTAATGTACTGAGTGGTCACGAGGGCCCGTGTCCACACGTATGTAATGTACTGAGGGGTCACGAGGGCCCGTGTCCTCACGTAGTAATGTACTGAGTGGTCACGAGGGCCCGTGTCCACACGTATGTAATGTACTGAGTGGTCACGAGGGCCCGTGTCCTCTCGTATGTAATGTACTGAGGGGTCACGAGGGCCCGTGTCCACACGTATGTAATGTACTGAGTGTTCACGAGGGCCCGTGTCCACACTTATTTAATGTACTGAGTGTTCAGACTCAGCAAGGGCCCGTGTCCACATGTATGTAATGTGCTGAGTGTTCACGAGGGCCCGTGTCCACACGTATGTAATGTACTGAGTGTTCATGAGGGCCCGTGTCCACACTTATGTAATGTACTGAGTGTTCATGAGGGCCCGTGTCCACACGTATGTAATGTACTTAGGGGTCACGAGGGCCCGTGTCCACACGTATGTAATGTACTGAGTGTTCACGAGGGCCCGTGTCCACACGTATGTAATGTACTGAGTGTTCACGAGGGCCCGTGTCCACACGTATGTAATGTACTGAGTGTTCACGAGGGCCCGTGTCCACACGTATGTAATGTACTGAGTGTTCACGAGGGCCCGTGTCCACACGTATGTAATGTACTGAGTGTTCACGAGGGCCCGTGTCCACACGTATGTAATGTACTGAGAGGTCACGAGGGCCCGTGTCCACACGTATGTAATGTACTGAGGGGTCACGAGGGCCCGTGTCCACACGTATGTAATGTACTGAGAGGTCACGAGGGCCCGTGTCCACACGTATGTAATGTACTGAGGGGTCACGAGGGCCGGTGTCCATACCTATGTAATGTACTGAGGGGTCACGTCAAATTACGTCATCTGCAAACTAAATCTAAAGGATTATTAGATATGTTTGATGCAAATGTTTGGGCTTCATAAAGTCAGTATATTTTTGGGGTTCAGAGTGTTCACCTGTGAATAAAATGAAATGAAAGGCTTTAAATATTAAAAATAATGACTATGGTAAACTTCAGGCAATCAAGCATTAATATTATTATTACAGGATCCTTTCCTTCAGCACAACTCATAGTCTGGTAACGATTTAAGTTTGTGAGATTTATGACAAACAATGTTGATATTCTTCCTGGAGTTCAGAGCCATCCGTTAAGATGCACTTACGGTATTAAAACAATACTAGAGTGACTTTAAGCCTTTATTGAGGTCAATCATCTCACAAATTGAACAACAAAATGAACTGCTGTCCACCATATGTTTTATAAGAGAAAAACCTTCAATTTGTCAACGCCGTCAGTTCAGTCAGATTCACCTCTGACAGAGTTAACATCACATATAAAATATACAGGCCTATGGAATGCTGTGATGTGATCTGAAACCTCGAAATAGCCCTCCAGTGTATTGACTTTGGAACAAATGAATTCCTGTTCATGAAGTGTACTCCTGCAGTACAGACCAGACCGGACACAGAAGCTGGATAACAGCATTACACATTACAGCTGAAGCGGTTGTAGCAGTTTAAATGTGTGTTCTGCCCTCTCATATTTCCACTTCAGTGTAAAAGCCTGTTCTAGGAAGCTCAAAGAAATTCATTTTAGGAAATATAAGAACAACATGCTCTTATATTAGACGGATTATGGGCAAAGTTCCTTCATTTATTCCACCCTTTACAAGAGATAGATCTTCAACAGTCTCACATTTAAAAGTTAAGAGTGTGTTGAAAGTCATGCAGGTTGCCAGGTTACAAACGCCTGAAAAGCAGTGACACATGTGTCCGCAACATCTGGCTCGCTCACTCTTCAGACGTCTCACATTCTCCTTCTGTGGGGGTCTTCCACTTGTGAGGTCGAAAACAGAGTGTGTTTAGACCTGTGTGGTAAATGTATTCAGTAGTGGTAATATCGTGACTTATACTTAGAGCAGAGGCAATGTTTGGTCACTTAAGTAGCTTACGCAGACTTTAGGAACAGGGATATTTACAGGGAAGTTTACAGAGAGAACAGAGATGTCATTTAGATTAAGGTTAGGAAAATGTTTAAGGTTAATGCAAATAAAACACACTGTACACTAGAGGGGGAGATATACAAAAAAATATATACAATTTGATCTGGAGATGTGCAAAATTAGATTATTGAATATGTTTATCTATAATTAAAACAATTAAATAAACAAAAAATAAATGAACAGAAAGTGTCATTGTGTAATTTTCCAAACAACAAAAAGCGCCTTTATTGTTAATTTTATGAGCCGTTATGAACCTGAATCAAGACATTTACAGGTAGATTTGAACTAATTTCTTGTCTTGAACATTATGTATTTTTAAACTTTGACTAATTAACGCCTCTGTTCTCCGGTTTCCAGATTATTAATTTGTTCATTGCTGTCATTATGGATAACTTTGAGTACCTGACCCGAGACTGGACTGTACTCGGCACGCACCACCTGGACGAGTTCAAAAGGATTTGGTCCGACTATGATCCGGAGGCCACGTAAGACATTTGTCCATTTGAGAATGTGGAATCTGAGTTTTTATTCCTTTTATCAGTCAGTTTCTCACAGATTTCTGCTCAGTGACTCATTGATATTATTGTTTATTTTTAAATGACTTTTTGAAGTAAATGTAATAATAATCTTTTTTTCTTACATTATAGTGACATTTATAGATTTATGATTTCACAAGACGCAAAAAGTATAATTTGTAGTAAAAAATATACTGTTTTTAGACAATATAGAAAATAGATACGAAAGCCTTTTTTATTAATGGGAAACACTGAAACAATTTTTATAAGAAATCAAAAGGAATTTCAGTCGTTGTTGAACCTTATCAATGACGATGTTAACACATTTTTAATTATTTTGTTAATGTCTCATGTATCAATGTCGACTGTTAATATTCACTAGCAAGGACCACGCCACAACAATGAAATACGAAAGAATGTTTATTGATAAGTCATGATGGGTCGATGAGATCAATGAGAGATCGATGAGAGAGATCGATGAGAGAGATCGATGAGAGAGATCGATGAGAGAGATCGATGAGGGAGCTCGATGAGGGAGATCGATGAGAGAGATCGATGAGAGAGATCGATGAGAGAGATCGATGAGAGAGATCGATGAGGGAGATCGATGAGAGAGATCGATGAGAGAGATCGATGAGGGAGCTCGATGAGGGAGATCGATGAGAGAGATCGATGAGAGAGATCGATGAGGGAGCTCGATGAGGGAGCTCGACGAGAGAGATCGATGAGAGGGATCGATGAGGGAGCTCGATGAGAGAGCTCGATGAGATGAGAGAGATCTGAGAGATCGATGAGAGAGATCTATGAGATGAGAGATCGATGAGAGAGATTGATGAGATGAGAGAGATCGATGAGATGAGAGAGATCGATGAGATGAGAGAGATCGATGAGAGAGATCAATGAGATTGCTGGGTAGAGACTCAGGATGGGGGCTCTGTCTCGGGTAATCAGCCCAGCCGATTCAGAACCCACCCCCTCCATGGATGGTTATGTGTTAAGGTGACGATGATAGAGACATGGGGTGGGAGGGTGGGGTCGAGAGAGCAGAGACGACAAGAGATGCTGGGATTGGCCTCTGCATATATAGGCCTTCTGGGTAATAAGAGGCGTGGTTAAAGAGTGGAGGTGTGGTTGCTGGGGAAGTAAGAGGTTGAGGCCTGGTCCTGCTCCCGAATCTAAGTTAGCGATTACATCTCCAACTACACTAATTGTTATGTATAATTTTACTACTGAAATAAAATTGTGTTCACTCGCTGGCAAACTACACTGCTTTTCCCTCTACATTTTAACAGCGTTTTCAAATCATTTTCTCCAATAACTTTGATATTCATAGGTTGTTCTTGTCTTTGCAGGGGTCGTATCAAACACATAGAACTGGTAACAATGCTGCGCAGGATTCAGCCGCCTCTGGGTTTTGGAAAAATGTGTCCACATCGTGTTTGCTGCAGGGTAAGTCACATTTTACATTTGACTTTTTCAATAGGTAAGATGTGGGTCTATGAAGCATTGCTCTGTTGCAGTGAACAATATGGTCCTTTACTTTTACTTTACTTTAAATGTATGTATATTATTTTACAGAGGCTGGTCGCTATGAATGTCCCTCTTCATCCTGATGGCACAGTCACCTTTAGCGCCACTTTGTTTGCTCTGGTTCGAACATCACTGAAGATAAAGACTGAAGGTTTGATTTAGAAACCAAAACCTAATGCACAAATAAATCCCTCTTTAACACTTTCTGTAAATCTTTTCAATGAATGTGTTCCCTTTGCCTTTCTCAGGAGCCATCGACCAGCAAAATGAGGAGCTGAAGCTTATCATTAAGAAGCTCTGGAAACGAACTAAGCCTAAACTCATAGATGAAGTTATTCCCCCCCCTAGAGGTGCATGTGGATACAACACAATAAAGAGACTGGTTCTTGGTGTAATGCAATGCACTCTAAATAAACGTGTGCTTCATGTTTTATTTTTCTTCTCTTTTCAGGGGATGAAGTGACCTGTGGGAAGTTTTATGCCAGCTTCTTGATTCAGGACTACTTCAAAAAATTCAGAAAGAGAAAGGAACGGGAAAGGAAGTCAAAGAGGAAGGACAAAGCCGCTGCTTTACAGGTGTAGTTTAAAAATATTAATACATACTTTTTTTTTTTAAACTTTGTTGTATTTTCAGATGTAGGATCAGTATTTCAATTATATATAATGTTAATGTTCAAAGGGAGACTATAAAAGGATTTGATGGAAGAATATGCCTTAAAACTGCATACATGGTTTGTTGTATATACAGTTTATACAGTATGTCTTAATTACTAGGCCTATCCACATGGAACAAAGACTGGCCCAAAGTTTGAGTTTTTTTGTTGTTGAGTATTTTCAGTTGAAATGACTTCCAACTTTAAAATCAACAAGTTTGTGAATCCATTCAACATTTGTGAAATGTTGTGGCAAATTCTACAAAACGAATGCAAGTTTTTCAACCCTGGGAGCTGCTTTTGCAATAGACTTTTCTCCTGTATTTTTTATTTCATTTTTATTATTATTATAGAAAAAGTTTTAAATAAATGAACAAAAGAAACACTTCAGCATGTTGAGATCGTCTGAAACCCTGCTCTTCTCTTCTTCACAGCTAGGACTTCGCTCCCTGCAGGACCTGGCCCCAGAGATGCGTTTGGCGATGGCCTGTGACCTGGAGGACGAGGAGGGACTGGACGGAGACGACGTGTTCGCCAGTGGAGCCACCACACCTGCCTCCACGCCACTGCCGCCCATCGAGACCCTGGTGGAGCAGACGACAGTGTTTATGGAGCCTGAATACAATCCGGCCAATGGGAACGCAGTGACAGACCATGTGATCACAGAGCAGGTGACCGGTCTCCATGACGCTGAGAAGCCTGGATCAGAGCTGGCAGGAACCTGCGTCGTCACTGTACAACCCGTCAAGTCTGAACCGCTGCCCATCACCAGGTACGTCTAACTATTAACAAGGCATGAATAAGCACTAGTTATTTGTTTATAAGCGCTTATAAGGCATTTACAACTATTTATCACTTGGTTATTCAAAATAGTGTTATAAGCAACTTATGAATGCTCCTATAACATTTTTGTAATGGTTTGTTAATGCCCACGTCTTTTTGTAATTTGTAATAAACATCTAACAAACTAAAGGTATCATAAACTATCTACAAATTGTAGTAAATGCCTTATAAGGGCATTTACAAATAACTAGTGCTTATTAATGTCTTGTAAATACTTTATACTAAGAACCTTATTTTAACTTTGAACATGCTTTACTGACTGCTCGAGAAAAGTTATTTTGAGAATGATATTATTTGAGAATGAACAGACTTGAGGTTCTCAAACTTTTTCCAGTAAGTACCACCTCATACTGTTTTCAGCTTTTGAGGAATTACCAGGGTCAGACTAGAAATTGACCTTGGTTAAATCGAGTTAAGTGGACGAGAATAGATCTAAAGATAGGCTAACTAAAATGGGAACTAAATATCTATTTAGTTTTTATCTACTTTTAAAAAAGTAATGTGTCGTATGATTATTATCCATCCATTTTCTACCGCTTGTTCCCTTTCGGGGTCTCGGGTGACTGGAGCCTATCCCAGTGACTTCGGGCCTTGGGCGGGGTACACCCTGGACAGTGGCCAACTCGTCACAGATGATTACATGATTATTATTATTATTGATATTAGAGTGAAAGCTACATCCAGTTTCCTATACAAATAATAAATAATTCTGTCTCATTATAATAAAACACAAGGGCCTTGTAGTTTTTAGACTTTAATAAATGTTCTGAAATGTATGTGATTGTTCTAGTTTAGCACTTAGAATTTCAGTCATCTCTCCGGGATTAATACTGTCATATGAGACAAGTTTAAATGTGCATTGATGATCTCAAAATCCACACAGGATGACAGAGTTGCCTCCTCCACCTCCACCGCCTGTTGAAACAGTGGTAGCTATGGCGATTGTGGAGGAACCGGCCCCACAACAGCCACCAGCCGCCGCAGCGGTGCAGGAACCGGTGCAGGAACCGGTGCAGGTGCAGGAACCGGTGCAGGAACCGGTGCAGGTGCAGGAACCGGTGCAGGAACCGGTGCAGGAACCGGTGCAGGTGCAGGAACCGGTTCATCACATTGAGTTTGATGCAGCAAGTCAAGCTTCTGACAGGTAAAAAACACTGATGTGGTGACAACGTCTTATTCGATTTGTATCAGTGATTTATTTATTTAGATTTTAATGATTTCTATGGGAAAATAGCAAAAATGAGAAGACAGGATCTGAGTTAGCTGAAGATATGTTAGTGAATCATGAGTTTAAACTGTCCTTTTTACATATAAATACACGTTTTCCCAGCACTATTCTGTATAAAAAAATGTTTTTGCATGAACTACGGTGCAGTTGTGGTCTTGTGATTTCAGTTTGGATCAGATTTTTTTGCCATGCCTCCTTTTTATTCAACTATTTGATCGGCAGGACAAGTCTTTAGTCGACTAAGAATTTCTTTAAGCAACTACAGCTCAAATATGAAGACATTTTATACGATGTTTCTTGAACTATTTATTTCCATTGATGTTCCCGACTCAAACAATTTTGGTTTCTTCAAATGTTGGTTTAGAGATTTTGTTTTTGGTTGTCATGCCAGTTATCCAATCAGAAAGCTGCATGAACTCCTGGCTTTGAGTCTGAAAGTTGAAGATATTGAAGTTAAAGTCATCCCAGTTCAATTTGTGAACTTGTGCATGCTAAAATCCTACACTTGACTTGCCTTGCTACTAGGTTTATGAATAAATATAAACACATAATAGATTTCAACCATTCATTTATTTAATCCCCCCTGTATATTTATTTACCCTCTCTGTGTGTGTTAGGTGCGGATATCCTGAGGCCGTGTCCCCTGCTCCGACGGAGACCGGATTCCAGCACCAGAGTCTGGACCGGGCGAGCAGCATAGGAGAAATACCCTACAAGCCGTCTAACCCCAACGGCTTCATCGGCAACGGATTCAACGGCGCCAGCATGAGCGTAGAAAGTGCCGCTCCGAGTCCCAGTCCTTATCCCAGTCCTTATCCCAACGGGTACAATACCAATGGATACAACGGTAATGACTATTCGGACTACAATGAAACCGGCAGTTACGTGAGCGTCAATGGAAACGGCAGTACTCTGAGTAACGAGCAGGGCACCAACGGTTACTCTGGGAACGGATACGCCAACGATCAGAACGGCAGCGCGCAGTTTGTGAGGAGACGACTGCTGCCTGCCATACCAAAAGGTAACGCTGTCTCCTAGGACGACGTTTAGAAAGCAATTAACTCTACTCCGGGTCCAGTAGAGTTCCTGACTTTTGTACTGGACTGGCATTTAGGATGGTCACGAAATACCCAAATACTAATCAATACCAAAAGTAGTATCAAAACAGAAAATAAATGACATAAATGAGACAAGATTGTACCTGTCCTGAATAGTGACTGTAATTGTCTTGATACATTTCTGAATCATTAAGATTTAAATGGTGAAAGTACAGAAACTACTGAAGGCAAAAGAGATGGAGATGAATTTGTTTCTCCTCCTGGAAGAGTTTTCGTGGGTCAAACGCAGGGATTGTGCAAAATGTATTATTTTTTTCAGCCAATAACGATAAACATTATTTGTGTTGCTCTTGTGGCACATAACCGATATTTGCCGATATCGACATTACGTTTTTAAAAGGCAAATGTGTGAAACGTTATTGTAAAGTTCATAAATTAACTTTGAAAAAAGGTATTTATGTGGGATATAAAATAATTAGTTTCATAATTGTGTAAACATTCAGTCGTGTTTTCAGCCCAATTGCTCTTTTCTGTACATTTTCACTCATTAGTCTGTTTAAAAAGACAATGGAAGGACTGAAGGGGCTCATTTCACCCTCCAGGACAGTGCTGTTTAACCTTCACTTGTTGTTAAGGCATTCAAAACTGTTGAATACAGACTTTTAGACGATGGAGTAATATTTCATGAATCATCTTTTACGCTTCCTTCCACGTTCAACACTTCTGATCATTTATATTACACTGCAGTTTTACGGGAAGTTGCTACTGAAAGTCATAAGAGTTGCGTAAATTGTTTAGAATTTCTTTGTAAACCAAATTACTTGGTTGTTACAGAGTAATTAAATTACTCTGAATCATTTTTTATCATTTTTGCTGATCAATGTGTTTGTTCATAAAAAATAGTTCTTGCTGTAGTTTCTCATTCTTTGCCCTTTGCCCTAGTGTCATTTAGTCGCTGGTTTTGATGTATTTACTTATGAAGCAAAGATTATGTGACTACTTTTCTTCCAGTGGATAAAAAATGGTACCTGATGAAGGTCAGGGTCAGAAATGGTCTCTTTTAGAGCAAGAGTTGATGGGGTTGTCTAATGTAGTCCAGATTTAATACTGGTCCCTATTTTGGCATTTTTTGGTTTAACACCGCAGAATTACACCAGTACCATTAACATTAAAGACACTACTATTAGTTTGGGTTGGACATTACGTTGTATTGTAGTATTGTAAAGTGTTTTTAATTATCATTGTGGCATCGAGTGTCAAACCTTTTCCATAGTATCATTTTGACAATATTGGTATTTTTATTGTGGACTTAAACATTTGATTGAAACATTACACTTACATGACGCTTTGTAGACCTTAATTCTTATTATATTATTATAATTTTTTTACAGGCCCATCAAAAAAAATAAAAATAATATAGTGTACTTAAAAAAAAAACACAGACATTAAATGATGATGTGTGATGTTTGAATGTTTGCTCTGTTTTAGCTGTCTTTTTGTTACTTTTTGTCATAGGTCGCAAGCCTGCCTTTAACTTCCAGTGTCTGCGGCCTCAGAGCAGTGTAGACGAGCTCCCTTCACCTATAACAAACCCCTCTCCTTCCAGATCTCGCCTACAGGTAAACTCTTGAACACACTCGTTATTTTGTACATGTAGTATATGGTATAAGTTTCGGACTTCCAGTTAAGTTAAGTTCTTGAACATTTCTTGACTGATTTAGGCCTGATTTCAGAACTGGAATGGTCCTAAATAGATCTGGTTTATTCTTATTATACGTCCTGTTTTAGTACATTTAATACACACGGATAACTAATATTATTATTTATATTATTTCCTACAAGTAGAGCAAAACTATTGAGATTCACTGTGCTATGTATGTATGTCCTTTTACTTGGGATAAGCAATTTGTAAGTCAAGATTTTTTTAAGTTGTATTGATCCATCACAATTTTCATTTTGAGTTGTTTCTAATTCAATAACAAATAAATATAGCTCTCAATAATAATAAAACTTGTTGTCAATTTTAGACAAGCACAAACAAATCAAATGTGTTGCTCCAAAATCTGAACATAAAACAACATGCTTTTTACTGACAAAGCCCAGGCTGATATTTAACGATTTGAAACTACTGCTGTCGATTCGATTAAAATGGCTGCGTACTAAAAAAGCATTTCCCCTTCTTTATGTAAGGTTCAACACAGCCTTGACTCTCGGCGAAGCAGCGTCTCCTCCCTGTCCTCCGCTTCTTGGGCGAACACGACTGTAGCTGGTGCCACTCCCGTCCCGTCGCACATGGGCCCGTCAGGTCGCAGGGGCAAACTGCTCTACACCCCCATGCTCCTGGTGGACGAGGCCACGGGCAAGTCCCAGCCTCTGTGGAGCAGCGGGTCGGCCAGTCTCCCGCCCAGGAGCACCCCGGGGTGGTATCCCAGTCAGACACGCACCTTCACCAGCTCCAGGTTGCCCCCTGTCAGCCATAGTTATATAGACAAAGGCAGCGCAGACAGCCTGGTGGAGTCGGTGAGTCAAAGTTTTTGTTAGACATTTTAGTATGATTGTTGCTGAATTTAAATTAATGTGGGGAATTCATGCAATTAACAATATAAATGATACGCTCCTAGACAGGGATGGGAAGTACACAGTTACATTTACTCAGTTACATTGAATAATCAAGTAACTTTTTCAAGAAAAAGCTCTTCACACTGTAGTTTTCAGACACCATGCTTTTACTTCTACTAGAATATATTTTGCAGTGTAACAGTCGGCTATTGTTTTTAACTTTAGTACAATTTTGGTTCCTCTTTCCACTATAAGTACATCTTTAGAGTAACTCTTCTCTAATTACTATTGCTTGAGTAGTAGTTTCCTTAAATCTTTGTGAATCTTATTTGGGTAATTTCCAGGAGCAGTGCTTTGTACTTCTACTTGAGTATCATTATTTTGAAGTAACAGTATTTACTTTACTATCTGACTTGAGTTAAATATTTGACTACTCTACCCACCTCTGCTCCTAGATTGTAAAATGGCAGAAGAGTAAAAAGTACTTGACAACACTTCTATAATAAAATGTTTACAACTAATCTCAGTCTTTTCACCATTAAAACGGCACCAAAGTGTATTATTAGAAACAAGTCAGTCTGGACCCTCATTTGTCCAGGAGTGATGCTTCAAAGGTCGTCATCTGGACAATGTTTTAGAAATAAAGACGTTTTAACTTGCATCCAAAACCTTTTATACAACGTGCGTTTACTCCATTATACATGTTTTTTTTTTTATTGCTCAACGGATTGTTTATGTTTCTTTTCTGTTTTAAAATGTATAAGTCTCTTTGTTCTTGTCGTCGAACAGATTTTGATCTCCGAGGGTCTTGGCATCTACGCTCGGGACCCCAAATTTATAAACTTTGCGAAGCGAGAGATCGCAGAGGCGTGTCACATGAATCTGAACGAGATGGAGAGCGCCGCGACGGACCTGATCGCCCGAGGAGCCAGTCGGTCAGTGTCCCGCTTTGAGGAGGAACTGGCCGATGAAATTAACTGTGTGATTTCTTACTGAAGTCGACAACAGAGTATGACAACTGAAAGAACAGACTCGACACAAGAGGACCAGACCAGAGTGTCAAACTTAAATAATTTGTTATGGGTTTTGGTAAGTATCTGGAGGATTTACCTTATGAATGCCAAAAACAGAGTGCAGCAATTTATTTTCCATATTCTACTTGAATTTGTGTGTTTTTTACCTACATATTGTTAGGTATCTCTATGGTGATAATAAGTAGAGATTTTGAATTTTAATAAACGTTTATGAACTTCGGATACAGATGATTCACTTTTGAAATAATTTATCATTAAGTTGTTACATTTCCTGAAAAATGTGACCATGTATATATGTATTTATAATGTGTTTATTATACAAATAAACAATACTTATGTAAAAAAAATGCTATTGTTTGCTTTCCTTGAGCTTTAAATGGCATCAAAAACCAGAAGACAAAGCAAGGGAGTGTGTTACATGAGTCAGAAGAAGGGAAAGTGAAAAACACTCACTCACTAATAGACCGTGCAACCCATTTTTCAAGTTTTACAGCTGAGTGACTAGTTATTTATGCGTTATTGTTGTTAGAATATTTTAATATAGCAGTTAATGAAATCTGATCCGTTAAAATTCCTCCTGAATTGGTGTTGCATATTAGCAACACTGCCTGAACCCGATTACTACATGTCAATCTCTGTTTGTTGTGTCTGTCCCTATCAAATAAACAATACATGAAATAAGATATTCCTTTATTGTCCACACATTGGGAAATTTCGTTGTTGCAACGCGGGTAGAAGTTTAAAAAAACACTCTTAGTAGAAGAACTCTTATAAACAAAAACTCCTATAGACAGAACCTCTCATTTCCTAATAAGGAATGGAGGGGGGGGGAAAATACATACAGGGGGTAGTTTGAGTGTGTGACAATACTTAACTCAAGACAAAAAAATAAGGTTGGGCATCACAGCATCGGGCCCAGTGTTGTTGAGAAGCACCTAAATAATTATTCAGAATAATACTGATCATGGGTAAGTGTATGCTGGTCCTACAGTTACTCTTTCATGCAATGCTATTCAGAATGCAGTTACTTTGGACGGCATTAGAGAGAAAAATACAAAACTCATCTGTGAGTGCGATATTTCTTTCTCAAATTAGTAAAAAGCAAACCAAACAAACACACACACAAACATTAAGTTGTTTTAATCATATGTCATTTTTTACACTATATTACATTACAACTCAATGTGAAAGTATTCTAAGCATTCAGATATACAGTACTCTGGTTGGGCCATATAACATAATACTTTACAGAATACATTTTAACGCATGCAGTACTCTCATTTTGGTCACAATTTCTACAAATCGACGAGCTGCTGATGTGACCCTGGACCGTAACCCGCGGGGCACTCTCCTCTCCCTAGAATAAAGCGCGCCTGTGATTGGACAGACGTCACGACGCTCCCCCCACGTCCTCGCAGTAGCCGTGACGCAGAGGCGCTGTTCCGTCCATCACATCCTCCTCCCGCGCGCGCTGTTCCGGATGAGCCGCGTCCTCCCTCCACGACTCTGATCCTCTTATCGGCGAGTAAGCGGCCAAGATGGATGTTGCAAACCAGGTACGGCCCTGACACAAAACTCTAAATTCTACATTGTTCGTTTGACGCTGGATTCGACATTTCACGCGCATTTTGCGGTCACGCTCGCCGCCACAGCGTGACATTTTCCATCATAGATCCGCGCCGACCTTACACTTCAATGCAGTGTTTTCAGTATCTAATTTATGCAACGAATTACAGTAGCCACGCTCATTTCATCTCAGATCGCGTTGCAGTGAGATGTCTTAATAAGTGCGGTTGAGATGCTCGATTTGTGCAGGATTTGCGGTGCGGGATGCTGCTGTTGTGACATTTAGGATGCCTTTTACCTTCACGGATTCCGACAGCCTACAGCGCATTTGACCTGGCTCCCGTTTGGATTGGTGCTATAGGATATTAAGATGGAGCGTGATGGAGCAGAGAGGCCCGTTAGTGGTGTTGGACAGCCGCAGTAGGCCCCTGTGGCCCCTTTGGCTCCAGCGCAGAAAAACAACGCAACTAAAACCGTCAATAAGAATGTCAAACCGTCCATCCCGGGAGTGCGTTTTGACATATTGCGTGCGACATTTGTTTAATATGTGGAAAGTGTAGCCACCACACACGGCCGCCGCCGCCGCCGCCGCCGCCGCTGCTGCTGCCGCGGTTCTCTCCGGTGCGGCTCTTTATTGATGCATACGGGGGACACACCGCCTCATTGCAGTGTCGCATTCGCCTGCACATGCCTTTTCTCCTCTTTTACGCACAAGACTTTGCATCATTTTATTTGCACACAAAGGGTGCAGCTTAACACGCGAGACAATAACGGAGCAGGGGGGGGAAACAACATGAAGTTAATCAGCTTTGTCTAATTGTAAGGTTGGCAAAAGCTTCCCCGGTGACTCTCTCGCGCGCGCGCACGTCACGTCAGAATGAGTAGTGAGCACGTAAAAGCCTCTGAGGTGTGGAATAGAAGGCACTGGTCTGGACTCGGGCTGGTCTGGAGTCAGCAGTCGGCATCATCACAACTTGACAGATACAAACAGAGTGGCACAGTAGTTGGAATCCTCAGCTGCCAGCAGAAAGGTTCCCAGTTCGACTCCCACGTGCTGAGTTTGCGTTCTTCCCGTGTTTGTGTGGGTTTCCTTTGAATGCTCAACTTAACACAGTTTTATGGAATAGAATAAACAGCCAAAAAATATGAGAGAGAACAAAACAAGTGTAAATGCTCAAGATGAGGTCTGGCACATATCGCCTGGCTGTTTAAATATGTTTATTTTACAAGGTCTGCCAAGGTATATATATATATATATATATATATATATATATATATATATATATATATATATATATATATATATATATATAGATTTTTATACAATGTCCATTATCTTTTGTGCTCTGTCCTTAATGGTTGGTTCATTCTGTGTCATCCATTTCTTTGCGATAGCTTATTTTCCATTGCTGCCAAAAGTAAATTATAAGGTGACAGAAAAAATATTCTTTAAATAAAAAATATACCATGTCAAGGTTCTGAAAATGAGTGAAATGAAATTGAGGATTCAATAGGCCAATGGGAGCTGTATGGTCTTTTATACAGCACGAAAATGGAAAGTTTAGTTAATACAAAGTTCTATTTAGAGCGAGACGATATACTACATGTTTTTTTCTAACGTAAAGGTATCCATTGATTGTTTCCATTGCAAGAGTGTTATGTCCCAGACACATAGGCCAATTGTTTAAATATACAATGAGGGGGCTAATGTTGAAAATAAGTCGTAGCGCTTTATTAATCTCAGTATTTATGAAAGACGGACCATCCCGAAAAACACCTGATAAGGCACACTGTGATCACCAGTACGTTGCTCCACAAGCATTGCACGTCCCATGGACTGTATTGTCTGTGTGTTGCCCCTGCTCCCATCACATTACAGGTTCTGCCAAATGCACAGAGCCAATCAAATCCCTTCATACTTCTAAAGGCCATGATCATTAGCAGTTACTACATCATGTCATTGTCATACCGTTTGAGCGTAACATGGCAGACCAGCTGTGATGTTTACTCCTGTTATAATTTAATATATATATTTATAATATAAAGAATTTATTTCTTTCGACAGTTGGTGGCCCAAGGGCAGTTCACAGTAGTCAAAACTCCATTGGGATTCATCAAAGTTCTACAATGGGTAAGTATTTATTCATATATTTATTATTTTTTTTCTCCCAGCCTTGACTATAAACAGAAAGAGAAACACATGGAAAATCCAGCTAGTACAATTTTACGCCCCAAACAGCCTCGTCTCTATCTTTCTCTTGTGTTTCTCTTTCTCTTTCCCTGATTTGTGACCTTGCCTGTCGTACTAAGGTCATGTAGCGTCACGTGGCATAATAATACATCCAACTGCACTCAAACTATATTTAATCGCTGTGCTGTTTCTAGAGGAAGGGTTAACACATTTATAGCACATCTGCCTTTGCCCTGTTGGGTGTGGTAAAAAGCATGTTGGCCTTTAATAAAAAAATGCCCCATGATGATAAGGCCCCGGGCAAGTGCATGAGACACCAGCAGGAAATCTTACGTCACCGCTGTAGTAACGCTTTACTCCACAGTTGATATTTGTGCTTTGGCAAATCCTCTCCTGTCAACATCTGTGGGGAAAGCTTGGGATTGCCTGTTTGTCTTCTAGATATCTTGCTAGTTAGGCTTACGACTATAAGGTCACTCGTGTTTTTACTACAGCTCTTATATTGTGGCTTTCTTTGCAGCTCCACTCTTTATAGTCATCAACACATCAGCGGGAGTTAAAACAGCAAGTGCTAATTACATACTCCACCCATAAAACATTGATCTGATGTGCGCCATTTGTCTAATTTTAGCAGAAAAAGGGAATGTGTAAAGATTTTGTATTGGTAGATCTTACAATTTTCTTTCTAGAGTATAGATCAAATTTGAAATTTTTCTCCTTATTTGTTACATGCTTTTCTAGTGGCGCCTGCTTCAGTCAACACAAATCCACCTGTCACTCAATCAGCACCAATGACCAATAGGAGGAGAAAGAGGGAATAACACATAGATATCAACAAAATACCACATTTTCAGAATTCACAATGTGATTTATACTGACATACAGTCCAGCCCTGACTTAGACTAAATAGTATGTGTTGCAGGGTGGGTTTGGGGGAATTGCTTTTAGTTAGTAACACTTGCTTTGGTTTAGTCCGGGTCTGATCTGGGTCTATTCCTCATAAGGGATGTCACAATATCCCATTTTTGTGTCATGATTATTGTGAGAAAACATCACAATTAATGAGTATTCACAATTACCGAGAACACGACTAAACAGAAGTGGAATCTTTCATTTTCTTTTCATTCCCATTGTCTAACACGTTACTATTCTCCAAGTCTGTGACCAGCTTTTGTGGGACTTTTTGAGTGACAAAATACAGTGAATGTGACAAAAAAATACAGATTAAAAAGTACTTTACATTTAAGTCTAGTTTTTGGACAATTAAAAACACCTCAATAGATTTTTAGTTCTTGTGACCGGAATAATGACAATTATGGATTAACCTAATAATCTTGACATTCCTGGTCCTAATGTAGATTTTATTTGATCATCTTCTAGTTCTAGTTAAGTCTTGGTTTATTCTCGGTTTAATTCCGGGTTTGGTCTCAGTTTAGTCCCGAAGTTTGATGTGTTTGTGGAAGAGGAAACACTGCCTAAACAATGAAGACCACTGCTGCACTGGCTGTTATTGTTTGAGTAAGTGCTGGACACGGAGCAGATGAAGCTGTGCATGCCAAAGCAGCGCTGACAGAAACAGGCCTCTGCTGTAATAGACGCTCCTTGTGAACCGTCATAAATGCTCTCCATCCACGACTCCTGCTCTTCCCCGGAGCTGTGTGTGAGTGTGCCAGAGCCTCCTCATCACTGCCTCCTCGGGTCAGAGCGAACCAACCACCAATCGGCGTCCGCGTAGAGGAGGCCGGGGCCCATGAATCATCTGCGTACGGCTCCTGTGCTCGGCGTCACTGTGCAGGAGGAGGGGTCTGTCGCGGTGCTGCGCTCATGTGGAAATACTCTAGAGGACAGAGGAAACACCCGACAGGATCAGGTTGGAAAGCAGCGTGTCGTAAGGCAAGAGAAATTTAGCTGAATTTGGGTCGGTCGTGTCTTCAACCCTCGCCCCTCCTCGAAATGTGTCTGCGGGGAATTCTGCTGACAAAGCCTGGATTTGATGGATGCTTGGAGACACTCTGTTCCCCAAATTAACGTAAAGCAAACAGCAGACTGCCGCTAAAGCTCTGCAGCTCTGTCAAAACCCATCTGTATTTTTATGCTCACTGAGTCATACACGCATACAGTATATATATATATATATATATATATATATATATATATATATATATATATATATATGCATATGTAGGGAGAAAACAGGATTTTCCCTTTAAAATGCAGCAGAGGACGCTGTCATTAGCTGTTAGCGCCAGTCATATTGTGAGGCTTTGCTCGTCTGATCACGAACAAAACAGCTTGTGTTGATTTTGTCCCTAAGGAGACTCGTGGAATGAGAGGACAACAACTGTACATTAACACCTGCGCTGTTTACCTATGGCGTAGCAGGCAATTCTGTACTAAATGTGAGCTAGTGTCATTTTCTAGAATAAGAAAAACTAAGGGTAATTAATCGCTTTGTATAAATGATTTGTTGAAATAAGTATTTTATTATTTTGATTTGAATATGCCTTAAGTTTGCTTTTGTATGTTTGGGTGATTATTCATTTAATTCTTTATTTCGCTCTCTGGTTTGTTTTTGTTGTGTTCTATCTGTTTTTTGTTTGTTCTTCATATACATTTGAAAACTGAAAAATAAGAAAAAGAAATAAGTCCTATAGTATTGCATTTAAGATTGGATTAGTGGTTTGTGTTTTTAAATCCTGATTTAAACACAATCAGGAGTTTAGGAGATGAAATATCTAGACTAATAGAAGTATCACATGCACTTCAGAATGAGGATGTCACAGTGTAGATTTCACGATTATTCACCAATTGTATGGCCAAACAACAGTGAAATCCTTTGATTTCTTTCATTCCTAATGTTCAATAGATCAGCATTTCAACCATAGCATCAAACTTCAAACAAATCAAACTTTCTGAATGAAAAATGTATTATATTGTCTCATAAACCTGATAAAATGTACTTTAAATGTAGTTCGACTTATTTGGAGATAGATTTAACTGAAATTACTCACTGTTGCTGCCTGGAATAATCTCGACATCCCTACTTCAAAACATGATTGCAGAGGTCTAAACACGTTACCAAGGACAGGACACTTTATATCATTTGTGACATTTGCGACCACTCGCATTGTGATTTTCAATTACGATGAATCTTTCCGCCGTAATGTGGGCGCAGCTCTATGTATCTTCTCCGCACAGAGGAGCTGACACCTCTCCACATACCATGGGAGCTGGAGACAGTGCCTCTTCACCAGGCTGCGCTGCCAAGCGCGTTTCCATGGCGCCAAACAATCTGCGTGCCACCATTTGTTTCAGACTGCCCTCCTCTTCCTCCTCTTCCTCCTTGACGACAGCTCCAATCACGCCACAAAGCCTCTAACATTTTAAACCACTACAACTACAACCACCGACAGCCCGTGACATGCAAAGCCTATTGTGATGCATGTTTATGGTTTTAATTAACCAAATGCATCTCAAAAAGGGAAGTCAACAAATCCCAGACAGGCCCCAACAAATATTGATCCATGTATTATCCCCAAATAGCCTCAAAGGAATGACATGGTGTATAAATAATTAAAATAACTAACTGATAATGTAATAAATCTGAGGTTTTATGTGTTATTTATACTATTTCGTAACCCGTTCTTTGAAAAAGCATACATTTTAAGTCTGGGACTTAAAATATATGAAGACAGGGAATCCCTGCCCTCTATGTCATGTGAAAGTGGCTATTGATTTGTTTTTCTTGTAATTTATGGCACTGTGTAATCCACTCCTTTGACTCAACTTTCATAACAATAACCTCACTTAGTTTACTTTATTTATTTAACTTTAATTTATTGAGACTTGATAAAAGTAAGTTATGTTGTAATTTAAAGCTTTATTGTTACTATACAATCAATCGACATTAAAATCCTTAATTTGCTTTTTCGTTTGCTTTCGTCTCTGATATTATCACATAAACAGCCAAATTTAAAAAAAACATATTTTACACGCAGTTTGACTTTTTTGGTGCCTACGATTCCCACAATTATTATTTTTTAGTTCTTATGTTAATATTGAGACCTGAATTATTGATTAACCAAATAATGCAAGTTTACCCTTTTCAATCACAGAGCCTTGTACCAGACCTCTGCATAGTCTATGGAGAAATAATAATAAAATGATCATAATTAGAGTAAAAAAGACCATTTTTGTTGACTGAATGTGTTATGGATTTAGTGGACATATGAGATTTTGTGAACAAAAACTAATAAATAATTGTTTGGCAATACACTGTTGCTTCTCAAGTATTAATCGGATAATTTGTCATAATCCCATATTGCCCAGTTTAACAAGGTTTAAAGAAGACCCCAAACAAAACGCGGGAGATTTGAGACCCGCTTTAAGTCGTTGGCGCAAATCCGCCATAACAAGGCTCGGAGCCACATTAGCTAGATTACTGTAAATAGTTCAGTGTGTTGATGCCCATGGACAGTAGTACCAGAGCAGGGGTGTGTGTGCAGGTACTTATCTCACGTGCGGGGGCGTGGCCAAGGCTTTGCCGGCGTTTGTGGCTGAGAACGTGGCGACAGATGGTGCTGCACAGTCAGATTAATAGGTGGATTTCCCGTCCAATCGGATCTGGTCTGGAGCGCAGGGAGGGTGTGGTAAAAATAGTCTAATCTGCGGCGAGTGAGAGACTAGTCGTGCTCTGATTATGTTATATGCATTAGAGAAATACCCCTGTTCACAAGGGGAGGAGGGCTTGCTTATGGAAAAAAAAGTAATGATCAGGATTATTTTGGTGATGATGGAAATGGACATTATCTGAAACTGTTATTTATGTACTGTGTTGTTGACTGGGCATGGGACCAGATCTCGTGCCACAAGATGTCGCAAGATTGATGGATTGATTGATTGATTGATTATTTATTCATCAAGAAATAGCCAAACTTATGATTCACAAATGTTCCATTCGAATTGTGAAGCACAGTTCATGAACAAGATCATTTCTAATAGCAATGTAAAACAGTCAATTTATTAAAACAATCAAAACTAAAAAATCAATACATTAGTTGAATACAGTCAGATTAATAGAAACTGTACTTACCTTAAAATAGATTAAATTAAATAAATGAATAAAATCAAATGAATAAAAGACAACAGAGAACCACACGACTCACGCAGTGTTAAAAGCCCGAGAATACAAATGGGTCTGAAGACGAGACTTTAAACACTCATTATTAGCCATATTGATACCATTAGATCTTATGGCTGACAGTCCTTTCAACTGACAAAAATCATGTCTTTGGGTGTTGAATAAAAGTCATTTTGTGTCCTAAAATGTCACATAAAGAATGTTGAGCTCTAACTGCTAAGCGGACCCTTATTTGAGTTCAGGACCTTGAAGCTTTTGAATGTGTGTGTATTTTTCTATAACTCTGTCAAACCTGACAAACAAATCAAATGATGTATGCCATTTATATAACTGTTTCAATTATCTTTTTCTTGCAGATTTTTGCAATTATGGCCTTCTCAACATGTGGCAGTTATTCTGGTATGTTCAAGATGAGCGTGGAGTGTGAAAACCGGTCGGAGAGTGACCTGGGAATAGAAGTACAATTTGAATACCCCTTTAGGTCAGTATTCCCTAAGGTCCAGGTAAATCTGTTTATGGTTTTGAGTTGCTCACATCCCTTTCCCTCGCCCAGGCTCCATCAGGTATACTTTGACGCCCCCACCTGTAAGGGAGGGACCACTGAGCGCATCTTCCTGGTGGGAGACTACTCCTCATCAGCTGAGTTCTTTGTCACCATTGGTGTCTTCGCCTTCCTGTACTCAATGGCAGCACTCTCTGTGTATTGCTTCGTTCTGGAAAAGTACAAGGAGAACAACAAAGGAGCCCAGATTGTAAGTTGCCTATAAACTCGTGTTAATTACATGTTATTACTCTATGTGTTACCATGTACCTGCCCCTCAGGACTTTGTGGTGACTGCAGTGTTCGCCTTCATGTGGCTAGTGTCCTCCTGTGCTTGGGCTAAAGGCCTGTCAGATTTGAAATCTGCCACTGACCCAGAGAAGGTCGTCACTCTGGTTGAAGCCTGCGACGAGCAGACCGTCCGCTGTCGTGAGATTTATGACCCCAAGGTCTCTGGCCTCAACACCTCAGTGGTATGTCCCATCAGCTTATGTTCTGACAGTGAACTTTAATACCATTTAACACACAAAATAATGATGATTCTTTGTCCTACTTTCAGGCCTTTGGCTTCATCAACTTGATCCTGTGGATTGGGAACCTGTGGTTTGTCTTCAAAGAGACCGGCTGGATGGCAGCCTTCTCTGGAACATACATGCCCTCACAAGAGAAGCAGCCTGCCCCCGACTCCTTTGGGCAGGGGGGCTATGCGCAGCAGGACCCCTATGCCGGCTCCCAGGGTGGTTACCAACCCGACTATGGCCAGCAAGGCTACAGCGAGGAAGGAGGCTACAACCAGGGCTACGAGCAGCAGCAGCAGCAGCAGCCCACCTCCTTCTCCAATCAAATGTAAACGGGTCCAGCAGCAGCAGCTACAGGGCGTGAGTACCATCCTCCAGCTAATGCTGTAGCAGTGTGTCCCAACCTATACTCAGGGCTATGAGAGCGTTTAGCAGAGGGTACATGGTATTATTTCAGATTTGATAAAGAGTTGAAACTGACAGACAGAAAAAATATAGTACACACGAGACAAAGGCAGTTAGATTAGTGTATATCAGTCACAGGTGTATTTTGGCCTATCCTTTATATAAATTATTATCATTGTCATAATTGGAACGCCATTCATTATTTATAAAAAAGCAGCAAAAGGAAACTGTACAACAACAACAACAACAACAACAACAACAACAACAGGACAATTACAATTACAATGTAGCCATAAACAATGACTCAAGGCGCTGAGTTATGCCTAAGCTTTGAGTGGAAGTGGGTGATGCATGATTTGAGCTCATCAGAGATCGAACCCTTTTATACAACATTTCATTCAAACATCTTCATTCCTCTAAGTGGATATTGGCTAAAGAACAGTGTATGTGAGTTTGTGCACAGTGTCTGATCTCTGTGTTTCTCTCTGCAGGCTGATCTGATTACAGAGTGTGGTCGTGTCCACGCTCCTCTGTTCGTCTGTGTGTGTCTGTGACGGGACAGTGGTGAGGGCCGTGGACGGGGAGGGAACAAGGTTTGGGACTATGTGGGTCTTTACTGTATCATGATGTTTATTCTTGTGATGTATTTAACTGTAGAAGACAACAGAGGATTGTCTGTTTGGTTTTATGAGAAAAACTTGAATACAATACCAAAACATTAGTTCATGAACATTTAAGAGAAATCTTGTAATGGAAAAGACATTTATGAAAAAAGCTGTAGTAATATTTAACTTGAGAGAATGTATTGTCTGTGCTATGTAAATATAAACATGCTGATATATATAAATATATGATTATATGTACTCAGTTGAATAATTGTGCACTCCATATCAGTTGTTATACAACAAATGTTGAGCACAAGGTTATTCAATTGTTTTTACTTTGGTTCTGTGTAGGAGCTCACTTAGTTTAGCCTCCGCCCCTCGTCTCGCCATAACACAAGACGTCGGCCTATTTATTCTCTATAAAGTCTATGGACGTCTTTTTATTTTGTCCGTCACAATTTTTATTTGGTCATTGAAAGTGACTTAATAAGGAAGTGTAAGGGTTACTGAAACTGTGATGGAAATTGCTCAAAAGGAAAATATTAATATATTTATGAAAAAATTAAAGTAACTCTTTAGATGGAAAGTGTTTAAAAATATGAAGTATTTATGTCCAAAAGTTTTTTGTACTCAGTTACTGTCTACCAAGGCTTTATTCTTGTGACTTCCTTACATGCAACTGAACTCTGTCATATTTAGTGAGCATGGTAGCCTCCTGTTTACTATGCTGTTTCTGCAACACTTGGTGTGATATCAGTAATGTGAGCCCGGATTCTGGACAACAGTGTGTTTTATGTTTTGATTTATGTAACAGAATTGTGTCAGTTTTGTGAATGAAACTTGTCTTGTTTTGATTGCCTTTTATGTGAAAGGAGTAAGTAGTGCGAAAGAGTCATATAGTTTTTTAAGTGGTGTTTTTACCACGCCGTAGTTACATATCTTCATTAACATAAGCTATAGATAAATCAGAGGGAAACACATCTTGGGGTACGAGCAACTTAAATTGTTTTAAAGGTGTTCTTATGATATGTCTCCATGTTCTTCTGCATCTTCAGTCCTTGTCTCCTCTATTTCTCAAGGCAACTGAATTTATTGCATGCATTTTACTCTTTGTATCCTTAAGCATCCTTATACAATCTGAGAGGCTGATGCTTCAAGCTTCAAACACATTAGATTACATGTTTTAAACAGATTGAAGTTCTTGTAGTAAGAGCATCTTCAACAGCTTTGCTCTAATGAACTGCAAAGCTCAGTGCTCCGAACATTACCATAGACATTTGCCAAACACAGCCACATATCCTGATAAAGCGCTTTCACGAGCCTGCTCAAAACAAACTGTCCACCTGCAGTGTGTTACCACATTTATACAGCCTTGATGACACAATTTGGTTTTAATAATCAGGGTTATTTAATTCAGACATTGGTACACACTCTCTGTCAAGCCCCCTCTTCTGATTTATCTCTATTTCACTGTAGCTCTTATAAATATGCTCAAATGAATTATACTCTATTCGTAGTGGTGAATGATGTCTTGTGATACTCTCTACGGCTTTGGATAGTGCTGTGTTCATTGTAATGTACTAGTATTTATGATAATGATTAAGTCAGGAAAAGATTACCGACGCTCCCCAGAAACCTGCTGTATTATTATATTGAATCCATGTGAAACTAAATTAAATAAAACTTGAAATTATTACGTTGCAAAATGTGTATTATTATGCATATAATAACTAATAGTGCATTTTCTGACTTCATTGCCCAGTTCATCTCAGCTGGAATATACAGTGCCTTCTAGTGGTTGGTTCTTCTGTTCTTCAATACAGTCAACATTATTTAATTTTAGCACTTGATCGCGTCTGGAAATATATTTAACAGCTTCTTAGGTTAAACATGCAAGTAATTCAGAACATGTTTACAATAAATTTGAGAACAGTGGCGTCAATTGACACGTGGCACTTAAGTTGTAACTTTCATCCATATCTTGATAATTATGGCTGTTCTTGACTTTTTATGCTTCAAATGGTTTATTTCATTACTATTTTCCTTCATCAAGGACACAGGCACAGGCACAGTGTCCGGAGCTAAGGCAATTAAAGGTTACAATACTGGAAATAAGTCACAATAGTATTTAAAATTTATTAAAAGTACAGGTTTCCAGTCTCACATTGAACAGAGGCAGTTTAAGTTTTTATTTTATTTCATTATTTTATTTATTTATTTCAAACCTGCACATGACTTTGCAATGTCATTAAAGTGCAAATTGAATAATTTTCTTTCTCATATTTTATTTTATTGTACTTTACTTTATTTTAATGTATCAGTTATTTTTTTGTATTATTATTTTTTATTTTATTTTATTTCATTTTTGTTTTGTTTTGTTATTTCAAAATCTATGCAACACCCAAACACGTTTCTGGAAGGCCGTGGCTGCAGAGCCGCGGCGCGGTCAAATAGCCCAGCAGTTTCGGGAGCCGCGGCACAGCCATATAGCCTCATGGCTAACCTTAACCCTAACCCCAAGACCTAACCCTAACCCGGCGCGGTCAAATAGCCCAGCAGTTTCAGGAGCCGCGGCAAAAAATAACATGGCAGTTTCGCGGCTCTGTAGACACTCCCTTCTGGAAAAGAAAGAAAGCGGCCACGTTAAAACACAGTTGCATAATTCTTACAACTAGCTTATACGTGACCAGACCATGAACGTATTCAAGTCAAACGTTCATAACCCGCACATCAACAAAACACGGGCCACGACCACTACATGTTTGCGCCCTGGAGCTATTTTTTCCTGTTGCGCGTTGCTACGGGTTACCCACGGCTTCAACGAGTTCTGCGATTTACGAGCGGGGCCCTGGATGCAACACGGCGCACAGTGGTCCCGACGTAACAACCACGACTCCCCCAGAGAAAAGTGAAAGCCAACGCCCCGTGAGCAGCAGCAGCAGCAGCGCCTCCGTGACGCGTCCCACACTCGCGCGCAGACACGGCACAGGGGACTCCCACGGCCACGAGGACTAGTTTTTGACATATTTTTTTTGCACAATTTACACACGGATTGAGCAGGAAAGGAAACCTCCACCGCCACCAACACCACCACCGAGCCCCGCGCCTGGCACCAAACTTCAGGGCGAAGTTTGTGAATGAAAGCGCGTTCTCCTCCGCTCCACGCTCCACGCCGCACGGGCATAAACCAGCTTCAGCGCTCCAAAGTGTCACGTCCACAGTCTGCGTTGTTATTATGGCCGATACGACGACCGGCTCCGGCGGCGCCAACTTCGTGGAGAAGTTGAAAGCCTACGTGAAGACGCAGAAAGGCCTCATCCTCGCAGTGGAAATAGTAAGTTTGAGAGGAGCGTTCATGCGTGAGAAAGCCGCACATTCCTCGTTATTTTTGATGCATTGTACTATCCTCTGTGTGTGCGTACGTGTACAAGAAAGTGATGGTACTTGGAATACTCTCGATTGTAAATCACTGCGCAGAGGGAATGATTGGCATGCGGTCTGTGGGTTAAGGGCTTCCACCTGTCGTCTGTGGCTTCAACTTCTCCTCGATTGGCACCAAAGAGCTAAAAGTGTCCCAGGCAACAAGAGGTCAAACGGGTTGATAATGAGGCATCTACGTGGGGTTTAAGTCAGGGTTTGATTCTGGCGTAGATATGGTTTAGTCCTGGTTTGGGGCTGACATAATCCTGCTTTAGTCTTGGTTTTTAAAGCTTGGTTTAGTTGGGTTTGGCTGGTGCGTTCACACTTCACGTCATTATTTGGTCCTGAATTGAGCCTGTTTTAGTCCTGATGTAGACTTGGTTTGGTCCTGTTCTAGTTCTTGTCCTCCTGATCTAGGCATTAGTTTAGTCCTGCTTTGGTCCCAGTTTTGATGTGGCAAATGTGCAAGTTTGAACGTTTAGTCCTGGTTTTGTTTTGTTCTCGTTTGTCCTGGTTAATGATCTTTCTTATGGGTTTATATTTTATTTAGACCTCATTAAGTCCTTGTTCCGTTCAGATTTAAATCTTGTTTAGTTTGAGGTTTTTACCTGACTTAATATTCCTGGTTTAGTTAAGTTTAATTTCAGGAATGGCTTAGTCCTGGAATGAGCCTGGTGTAGTCTTCAGACAATCTTGGTTTATACAAGTTTAGTCCTGGTTTAGACCTGATTAGGACCTGGCTAAAATTTGTAATTTGTATGGCTTTATTTTCTAATTTAGTCCTCATTAACTCAATAATTTGCTTTTCTTTACTTTTCTAAAAGTTAAACCCCTTGTTCAGTTCTGGTTTAGACCTGGTTACAGTCCATGTCAGCATCAGGCATAGAGCTATAACAGGATTCAGGAGATGATTCACACTACTGTAAAGCAGGGCCACATGGATTGAGTTACAGTTTAATCTTAAAATCACTCATGTGTGTTTTAAAATCTTCCACTTCCTGACAAAGGTGCAACTGCTTCCTGTGGTGAGGTATTTTCAAACCACCCAGATACACATGGGTGACAGTTTGTAATCCTGTCATAAACGGTGGATTTACTGTAAATGCCACTGTTCGCTACATATTTGCATAGAGTTACTATTGAACGCACCAAAAACATACTCAAAACTGTATTTATTTTCTGTAAACTGTATTTATTTTCGGCCAAGCCACATTGAAGATGTTTGAGCGGTGCCATTTGCATAGTTAGCGCTGCAATAAAATGCCCCAAAATTAAAACCGCTCAAATGGTCTGTGCCGTCACCTTGTAGTTGCTTTTCCACCCACAGTGATGTAGAAACAAAATGTCAAGGCCGTGTGAGAAGTTTATCCCAAAACAAAGAATGCCCGGATGCCTTTAAGAGACTCGTGAAATCCTTAGGGGGGGAAAAAGGCAAAGCGCTCACTATAGCCACTTAGTTTGACAATCAACCCTAAGATAACCACGTGCAACACATAAAAAAATGAATTCTGGGTTAGTGAAAGTTTAAAAAAAGAAGCAACAGTGAAAATACAACAGGAACTTCCTCATTAACTTGGTTTTCAGAGTCTGTGTCTCTGTTTATCTTCCTCCTCAGGGCTATTTTCCTGGTTAAATTAAGTGTAAAGCCGCACTAGGTCACTTTTTCGGTGGATGGTATGCCACTTGTTCCTGTCTTCATGGAGATATTATACGCGTTGACTTGAAATTGCCACCATATAAAACTTGATAAGGTTTTTTTTTTAAATTGCAAACAATTTGACATTTTGACTGCTTTCATTTTAAAAATGGGTGTATTTCATAGTGAGTTTGTGCAGGTCTAAAATAGTGATATATCGTAGAATATCTTGAGCAATATATCGCTTGTATTGCAAAATCGTGATATTATCGTATCGTGAGCCGTGTATCGCATTGAATCGTGTGGGACCCTGTGATTCCCAGCCCCAGATTTTAATAAAAAAAAAAACATTTCCAAATGCAAAACAGGAACAATAATGAAGACAACAAGAACAATAACAGCAAAAGACAGATAACAACACAGACATTAGACAAGCCTTAGTTTTGAATGAAATGTGTGTCAAAAAGTAACTTCAAATAATGCAAAAATATCGGTTTTGCAGCACTTAAATAAACAACGGCATTGCATTTCCAATATCGTGCAGCCCTAATCTCCATGGAGACGATAAATAAAATAAACGGAATGAAAAACATTCAAACAGGTCTGGGGTTGTGGAAGCATAACAGGAAAGTGACCGTCATTACCGCCACATTTAGGGCTTTTAATCAGATCCACAATGTTACTTCCGAGTCGCGGGGCATAAATGACATGATAATAACACATTCTTACATGAAACGAACCCAAAACGGCTTTGGCTAAAACTCTACCCAGTATAATTTTGTCATGTCTTAACAAATCCAGAGTTAACAGATATTATTTAACTTCTGACATGTGGTACAGGAGCGTGACTGGTCTTGAAGATGTATGAGAGCAGTTGTCAGGACACACACACCCATTTGTTTGCTCTGTAATGAGCTTGGCCGGATGACTAATGCACTCTGCTCTTTTACAGCAGCTCTGACGACTTTGCACATGTGTTCGGGAATCATACAGCTCAACAATTATGTTCCCCTCTTATAGATTTAAGTGTCGAGAAACATTTAGAGTTTACCGACGCCAAAGAAAAAACCCTACAAATCATTTATTTAGTTCCATTCACATTATGGTATGTCCTAGAGATGGGACAATGATTGACAGTAATACTGGGATTAGGGATGTCACAATATCATATTTTAATGTTTTGATTATTCATGATTATCTAGACTGTGACTAAACAGCTAAATCGTACATTTTCTTTCATTTCCAGGGTCTGACATGTTACTGTTCCTCAAGTTTGTGACCGGCTTTATAAAATATGCATGAAAAATAGAGGAAATGCGTCAAAAACAGCCAGATGTTTTTGACAATAAAAGGAACTAAAAATACTTAATTTTGGTTTTAAAATGGTCACAATTATTATTTGGTGGTTCTTGCAATTATATTGTGACCTGAATAATCATCCCTTATTGCGATTGTCGTCAACAAACATAATCAGTTTCAATATAGTCCCATGCCTATACCTTCCCAATGCTATGTGTTTTTCATTCATTTGTGGTTTAAAATTGAAAGTTCTCAAAAATTCTCCTATAGATTTGTATTTAGAATAGAACTTACAAACCATGTACATCCAATGTTGTTTCTAAAATACAAGTTCAAATATTGTGTCAAAATCACAATTCATTCAAATTATTAAATAATAAAAAAAAAAAATTCCACTTGCACAAACACATCCGTTTTGACTAAACTGAGACTAAAACCCGAACTATTCACAGGTTTCAGAACGATAAGAAATTAGGGCCGTTGCCATGGTGATCAGAAATAAAAAACAAAACATGACATCTTTTGAGTGAATGAAAAGTCCTGCAGGAAACCCACGCGACCAAAACTCACAAATGCGTAACACTGGTTTCAGAATGATTACAAATGAGCACAGCTGCCATGGCAACGACCATACCACGTCCACTTATCTAAAGTTTTACATCCGACAGTTAAAATATTGATAGTACTCCTGTTGCTGTCTGTGAAGCTGCTTCTGTGCGGCCGTTGAGCCTCTGCAGTTAGAAATACAGTGTTGTGCTAATGTTGCTAATGCTAACGTCTAAACGGAGACGACAAAAGCAAAAATTCATATTCAAATGCTGATTTATAACTTACAAATGTGATAACACTGTCCGGGTTGATAAAGGAACTTAATAGGAGCCACATTTTGTTTCATTTTATAGTTCTCATAGTTTTCCCTGACTTGACGCTCGAACGCAGACACTCAGAGAAAACATCTCCCCGAGGTCCGAGGTCCGACCTCCGAGGATGACTGGAACGCAGCACAGTATCGTGGAGAAAGCCTGCAAAGCGTGGGCAACATTTATGAGGAGAAATTTCCACTTTAGCTTTGTGCTACATCAGCCAAAATGAGCCCTGAAAACCACTGACATACATGGGATTTCCCTTAGTAACCGTTGCTATTTGCTGTGTCCCTATATTCCCCAGACCAGCTCGGAGCTGCTCAAGTTGCTGCGGCTGCCTATATATAGTCAAACATTCGCAACAATTTCCCTGTAGTCATTTTTAAAAGAAGAGCCCTTTATAGCTTTGTGGACCGACTTGACAGAGCGGCACAGATCCTTTGCTGAGTCTCAAATAAAGTTGTCATTTCATTAAAGCATTTCTTGTCTCGGGCATTTCTCTGTGTGAGTTTTCAGCATGTGAGGCCAGCATAGAGCTCCTTTTGTGGCGCGGGTCTCGGCCCCCGGAGCACGGCGCTACAGAGGCGAGCCTGTGCCAGCCTCACGAACACATGAAGCACTGATGTGTCCGCGGCGTTTATGTAAGAGTGAGGAGCGAGGAGGGGCCCGCCGCCGCCACAGATGTGGAAGAGGCTGACCACTGGCCGTACGAGGCAAAAGGAGTGTCTGAAGTTGTCGTAATCTTGTGTAGTCAGAACGTAGGTAACATAGCAGTTGTTGTTTTGAGTCTTTAAAGCTGTTGAAAATGACAGCAAAATAAACTAACTGAACAGAAAGGTGTAGTGCAGTCAGTGTTTGTATCCACATGTTTGTCCTCCTTTTGAGTTTGTCCTTGTTTTAAAATAGTTAAGCGGTTGTGTAGTCCAATTTTAGATCTCTTCTAGCTGTAGTTTGGCTCTAGAATAATCCTGGTTCAGTCCTGGTTTAGACCTGGTGGTACTCAGAAGCCTGGGGTGGTACTTGGTGTAAAAAGTTTCAGAACCACTAGTGTAATGTCCTAAACAAGGCTATAAAGTGATATGTCTGCACTTCTGTGGTTAATTATATGGTTCAATCACGTCTGAATTAAGGTTTTAAAGATAATGCAAAGAAATTTAGCCCACCCCTATAATCTAGTACGTTGTTTACTGCAAAGTTACAACACCTTAAAACTAGAAAAATGCACTTTCTCTCCTTGAAATAATTTGAATAATCTGCCAGTGCAGTAAGTGCATTAATTCTTGAAATAATCTTGAATGAATGTCAGGACTAATGGACCAAATCTCACCACATGATCGTGGAATAAGATCTTTTTTTATATTTTAATTTGCCAGCAATCTTTAACTTAACTTTCTCCCTTCATGATCAAAGCTCCTTGGTTATGTCTGGGCCTGGGCAATATCACATTTTGTTTTTGTCTTATTAAACATTTGTAAACATACCGTACATTTCCAGCTGAACATTAACACAACAGACTTTTATGTGACTCCAATTTGTTTGTTCCAAAGTCCAACCCACACATGCTTTTACAGAGCGAGGAGCGGCCGTGGACGTCTGGGTTAAAATGCCGGGAAACAGCCCCAGAACTCGTGTGGTCGAGTTCAACGCGTGACACAAACCTAATCTGAAACACTGAGCGCTCTGGAGTGTGACCTGACCGAGCTCTGAATATAATGACAACAATGGAGAAGCGCAGAAGTGGTTTGGCACACATCATCAGACGAGGCTGATAAAGTCCCAGGGCTGTAGGTGAAAGGCAAAACATGATGGTGAAAAGTTGTGTCTAGTTTACCACATTCTGCCAGAGTGCGATGCTCGTCATCCAATCCAACTGGAATCAATGCTTTGAGTGAAAATGCATAATATATATGTTGTGATATTAAAAGTGCAATGAATAGAACAATTAAAAACAAAATTGATATGTATTTATGTTTAAATATTGTCTTGTTCTGGTGAGATTAACGTCTCATTCCACTTTTATAAACTAGATTCATGCCCAGTTCAAACAAGGATTTAAGATGAACTAAACAAGCCTGAACCTGCCCAAACCAAATGTAAATTCAGATTAAAACGTTCTTAAACCAGGACTGAATCAGGATTTAAATGGGAATAAACATGATGAACCTCATACAAAGATCTGCGTAGAATAGTGTGTAACCATACGTGTATAATAATGGTCATTTTAATGACTTTATTAACTACAGCACATTAAACAGACGTTTACAATGTTGTCACATTTATCAGCTCAGAATGGATGCAGAATTACAGAATATTAACAGAAAAACTAAGGCTTTGTAACTGTAACTTGCCTAATACTTCCAACCCTTGGATGTATTCTAGGTCCTCACTGGAGGCTGTTGCATCATGGGAGTATCATATGGACTGTGGTGATTTGACACTGGCCCTAAACTGGTTTGACAAAACAAAATTGACACATTTAGAGTGAGATTCCCTCTTTAAGTCCTGAACTGTTGAGCTGGTCCACTCACCACACAGAGACTGGGAGTCGAACCAGGACCTTCTTGCTGTGGGGCTGAAGTGCTAACTGTCGTGCCACTGTGCCGCCCTAATTCTTAAAGTGCAATGTACATCAAAAAAACTGACAAAATCTCAAAGTCGTAAATCACAGGTTAAATGAGCCCATCAAGGGCTAATAACAACTCACAGAATGATAAATCCAGTCCTACAAAGCGTCAGAAGAATTTACAACCTCTCTCCGTGGCCCCTGCGTTACCATGGAGACTGCTCCTCCGCCGCCGCCGCCTGCTCAGATCATGGATGTATTTCTGACTGTTCAGTAAAACATAACTCAAGCTGTGAGTTAGACGATGGATTAAATTAGCGCGGGCCGTACACACACTTCTGTAGATAATGTGCTCTCAAATAAATAAAATGGCGATAAATGTGACATGAAAAGCCAATAAAACACACTTTATATTCAGTAGGTTAAATTGAAATTACATAATTTGCTCCTAAAATCGTATATTTTCTGAATAATTAACTATTTACCCGGATAATCTCGACCTCCCCAGTCCTGGATTAGCCGTGGTTTGAACGTTAGCGCTTCAGTCCGGATTCAGTCCTAGTTTAGACTCGATCCAGGCCTTGTTTGTTTTAATTCTTTTAATAGATGATTTTTGGACCAACAGCGTGCATTCCCTCTCGGGTCAAACACAAGCTCACTGCGGTTAACCCACTCCCTCCTGTGTGTTTCATGTTTTATTTCACCGTTTGAGGTTTCCACTCCTCCGTCGCCGTGGCCTCGTTGACTGAATTCATCTGCCCACGTGGTTTTGACGCCAGCAACAATGAAAGTATTGAAAAATCATAGTATTTCTGAAAGCGTGGGCTGCTTTCTCTTCTCTCCGCACTGGCAGCGTGCGTCTCTGTGGACTGAGGAGAATGCGCGTGCAGTTTTTTATTTTTTTTTCCTCGTACGGAAAAAAGCGGTCATGGAGATAACGCATGGTACGAGTGAAAATGTAGCGTTTCTGTGAGTGGGAACCTCAAGTATGTGTTTGTACGAACGCAACAATGCAGTGTTTTTGTCACTGTTCAATTAGTATTTTGACACGTTAGTCACAAAACCAATAAAGAAACGAGACATTTCATTAAATCACACCATGACATAAAACGTTGGAGTTATAGATTTACTGTTAAAGAGTTCTAATGAAAATGGGCTCTGTTTTTCTCATTCTCTTCAACAGTTGTAAATTGTTGGCTGGGGAACAATGGCGCTTGTTGACTGGACAATTTACTGTCAATTTGTTTAGTTGCCGCTGAGGCGACATGAAGCCAACACACAAACCCCTTTTTCATTTAAAGTAGCACAGAGGGGAGGAATTTCAAGGCCTCGTGCTGCTTTTGGGTCTCCGTCTTGTGGTATTTTAGGACTTCCACATTGTTTGGTTTGAACAACACAAACTACAGCGTTGTTGGTGGCGGTTTCCTGTCGTTTTGGTGATTTCCCCCAGTGATTTGGTAACTTCTGTAGTTCAGGAAAAGGAAAAGCATGTTTGTTTGTAGAGTTTGTAATTCAAAGTGCTTGACTTTGATTTAATGAAAAGGTGCATTCAAATCACAAAACGGATGAAAACATAAATAATCATTATATAATTGCTAAACTAGTGCAGATAAAATCCTTTCAGTCAAATGCACAGCTAAAACAAACTGTTTTTAGCCTTTATTTGAACATTGTCAGAGTAGAACCCGTCTCACATCTTCAGGGAGACTGTTCCAGATTCCACCAGCAGGAGGCCGGTCCATGTTTAGTCCTGACTCTGGCACCAGCAGGAGGCCGGTCCATGTTTAGTCCTGACTCTGGCACCAGCAGGAGGCCGGTCCATGTTTAGTCCTGACTCTGGCACCAGCAGGAGGTCGGTCCATGTTTAGTCCTGACTCTGGCACCAGCAGGAGGCCGGTCCATGTTTAGTCCTGACTCTGGCACCAGCAGGAGGCCGGTCCATGTTTAGTCCTGACTCTGGCACCAGCAGGAGGCCGGTCCATGTTTAGTCCTGACTCTGGCACCAGCAGGAGGCCGGTCCATGTTTAGTCCTTACTCTAGCACCAGCAGGAGGCCGGTCCATGTTTAGTCCTGACTCTGGCACCAGCAGGAGGCCGGTCCATGTTTAGTCCTGACTCTGGCACCAGCAGGAGGCCGGTCCATGTTTAGTCCTGACTCTGGCACCAGCAGGAGGCCGGTCCATGTTTAGTCCTGACTCTGGCACCAGCAGGAGGCCGGTCCATGTTTAGTCCTGACTAGCACCAGCAGGAGGCCGGTCTATGTTTAGTCCTGACTCTGGCACCAGCAGGAGGCCGGTCCATGTTTAGTCCTTACTCTAGCACCAGCAGGAGGCCGGTCCATGTTTAGTCCTGACTCTGGCACCAGCAGGAGGCCGGTCCATGTTTAGTCCTGACTCTGGCATCAGCAGGAGGCCGGTCCATGTTTAGTCCTGACTCTGGCACCAGCAGGAGGCCGGTCCATGTTTAGTCCTGACTAGCACCAGCAGGAGGCCGGTCTATGTTTAGTCCTGACTCTGGCACCAGCAGGAGGCCGGTCCATGTTTAGTCCTTACTCTAGCACCAGCAGGAGGCCGGTCCATGTTTAGTCCTGACTCTGGCACCAGCAGGAGGCCGGTCCATGTTTAGTCCTGACTCTGGCACCAGCAGGAGGCCGCTCCATGTTTAGTCCTGACTCTGGCACCAGCAGGAGGCCGCTCCATGTTTAGTCCTGACTCTGGCACCAGCAGGAGGCCGGTCCATGTTTAGTCCTGACTGGCACCAGCAGGAGGCCGGTCCATGTTTAGTCCTGACTCTGGCACCAGCAGGAGGCCGGTCCATGTTTAGTCCTGACTCTGGCACCAGCAGGAGGCCGGTCCATGTTTAGTCCTGACTCTGGCACCAGCAGGAGGCTGGTCCATGTTTAGTCCTGACTCTAGCACCAGCAGGAGGCCGGTCCATGTTTAGTCCTGACTTTGGCACCAGCAGGAGGCCAATTGTCAATGATCAGCTTGGTCTTTTACATTGTAAGATCTACCGACGATCTTCAGTCAGTGAAAGTCTCTGGTTTGGAGCAGAGTTCAGACTTTGGAGGAAGAAATTTTACTCTTTATGTTTAATGTTTAGATGAAGGACTGTGTTGTTTCATAAAATGAATATTGAAAACCAAAATAGAAAAAAATCAAAATTGGAATTGATCAAAATCTTTATTCTAGTCTTTATTTTTGTCATAACACCAGCCCTATTCTTCCCTAACTCTTGATTTCTTTTGTTTTTCTCGTGTAGGTGCTCTGCTTCATCATCATCATCTGCTATGCTGCGTCGCTCTACGCCGGCTACTCCACCGTCGCCATCTGTGAGATGATCTTTGCCATAGTCTTCTTCGTCATCTTCATGTTCGGGCTGGACAAACAGTTCCAGCTGGTCAACTGGATGTGGAGTGTACATTATTTTTGTGTATTGTTTAAACTAATTGTAAATGAGAAAAGGGTTGTATTAATTCTAAAAGAAAAAAATATGTAAAAAAGAATCGTATTAAATCAGAGGACAAAATGTGACCATTCGTGAACGGTTTTAGAATGTTTTTGATCTTTTAAAATTCAAATAAGACCACACGGTTTAATAACAAATGTAGTATTATTTTGTGTTGAGAATGTCTGTCTAAAACCTTGTCCTCAACGTTGGTTTCAACAGAAAAATGAATCTTTCGATAACACATTAAGACACTTGTGGGTCTTTGGACAGCGGTGCAGAAAGTTGATGATAAAAATCTCCAGTTTTTCTTCAAATAAAGTGTTTTTTTGTTATTCTATTTATTTCAGTTTAATAAATGAATAGATATTGCCCATCTATTGTCAACCAGTTAACCAGGCCTAATTGCTACAAGTGTAGCCTTTGTTTGTTGCACATGAGAATTTGTCCTAATTATAAGTATTTTAAGCAGTTCACTGAGCAAATATTAAACACATCCAAGAGCAGAGAAGAACTGATTAAAATACATGCAGTCCTTGTAGTTAATTTAGAGTTTAAACTACAAGGTTGGCAGGCTTTGTCATACAGTACTTTCTATGTTCTTACCTGATGAAACTTAGAGCTGGGTTGAAATAATCGATTTTCCGATTTTTAATCGATTCACATATTAATGGCCGATTATCAATTCGTACGTCCAAAGATCGATTTTTTTTTAAAATTAAAATTCTTTTCTACATTTCCCTCAGTGAACTTCAATCTACCTTCAAGAAAGATAATTCAGGACTCCTGGATTCTCTTTCTTGAAGGTAGATTGACCCTTAACCTTTTCATCAGTCTTCCATCAGTAACTACCAATACTTGTAAGATTTGCTGTTTAATATTGATATAATACTAGTTTTAATATGTTGCTTCTCTACACAGTCATGAAGTGAAGGAAACGGTTCAAATAAATTTTTCATTTTTAATAACATTAACCCCCGGATCGAATCGAAATCGGATCGAATCGGAAATCAGATCGAAATCGGAGCGAATCGGATGGAATCTGAGAAATAGGAAAAAAACGATTTTGAAACGTAAAAAATCGGAATCGAATCGATTCTTGAAATTTGAATCGAAACCCAGCTCTAACGAAACTATAATAGTGCTCATTCCGATGATGTTGAATTCGTGGCTTTTTCCCTTTGAGCCCCGGCGGCGACTGTGCTATTGACCCGTTCCACTTCTCTTCCGTGCAGGACCTGTTCCGGGCCGGGATCGGCGCTGTGCTGTTCATCATCACGTCTCTTGTGTGCGTGATCCGAGGAGCAGGAGACGGCGCCCTGATTGCCGGAGGGGTCAGTACAACGTCGGTCACTCGCCGTACAAACCAAACGTCACTTTCACGGCGCGTTTTCGGAGTCTCGGTGTTAAAGTGCGAATGGCAGCTGATATATTTTCTAGTGATTGCTCCATATTGTCCTCACGCTAAATATTTATTCATAGTTTTGCATCAATCCAGTGGCAGTTTGAGAAGAAGTTGAAAGTAGAGCCGTGTCATCAATCAAATTAAATGTAGGGATAATTTATACACAACTGACACTATTTTCTGATATTTTAAACTAATTTAAACCATCAATGAAGATAAATGTGTTATCAGGTATTGTTATTTCTCAAATCATAACTATTGTGTGATTTATATGCGTTTTGGGCCTTGTTTACATTATGGCTGCTAGGTAACCAGTCTAACCAGGAAGTAACATTATAAACTTCACCGAAATTGTCAAACTGAAGGAAAATAAGCAATATTTTTACGGAAATCTTAAATATTATCATGTACACAATATTTTTAGTGAATTGCACAGTCTTAAGCTTTATAGTGGATTGAGTGACTTGACGATACACATTTAGGTTTGTCAAAAAATCAGTACGTCAATACTAATCAATTTGAAAACTAGTATTGAAACTAGATACTCATTTGACCAGAATAAGTATGGCCACATGGTGAAAGTACAGAAACTACTGAAGGCAAAAGCGATGGAAGAGTTTTCGTGGGTCAAACGCAGGGATTGTGTGAAATTTATTATTTTTTTCAGCCAATAACGATAACCATTATTTGTGTTGCTCTTGTGGCACGTAACCGATATTTTCCGATACCGACATTAAGTTTTTAAAAGGCAAATGTGTGTAAAGTTATTGTAAAGTTCACAAATTAACTTGTAAAACATGTATTTATGTGGGATATAAAATAATTTATTGCATAATTGTGTAAACATAATGGAGTAACATTTCATGAATCATCTTTTACGCTTCCTTCCACGTTCAACACTTCTTTTTGTTGAAAGATATGTTGCGCACTGCAGTTTTACGGGAAGTTGCTACTGAAAGTCATGAAAGTTGGTTTGTAAACCAAGAAAAATAATGAAATGAGTTACTTCACTTTTTAGCTGGGTCTCTGAATCATTTTTTATATTTTTTGCTGATCAATGCGTTTGTTCATAAAAATAGTTCTTGCTTCAGTTTCTCATTCTTTGCCCTTTGCCCTAGTGTCATTTAGTCACTGGTTTTGATGTATTTACTTATGAAGTTAGTAAGATTATGTAAGAAAATCTTAGTAAGATTATGTGACTACTTTTCTTCCAGTGGATAAAAAATGGTACCTGAGTTGATGCTCTTGTATGGGCAATGGTTTTGTAACTGATGGGGTTGTCTAATGTAGTCCAGATTTAATACTGGTCCCTATTTTGGCATTTTTTTATTCAGAAAATGCTGATAAATTTGAAGGTATTTTGAAACCGTTTTACACCGCAGAATTACACCAGTACTATAGTTTAAAAGTGAACAGTGCATCATTAAAAATACCGTAAACCCACAGTACGCAACTTTTTAGCATAACATTTACATTAAACTAAAATAAATTGTTTTTCTTTTCTTTTTTATGTTTATTATTTAGTTTGTATGACATAAATGTTTATTTCAACTCTTTTTTTTTCTTGTTTTGATGGCGTTAGATTTTGTGATAAAGCCAGTAAATTCACTCCTCTCACTCAAATGTTTACTTGAATTATGAATATCATCGAAAACATCAGATTTACTTTCAAAGAAGTCAAATAATCAGTATTTCTTTGAGCAGATATTCTGTATTCAAGTCATATTTGTTGATAGTCTTTATTTAAATGGCCTCCTCAAACTGTACAAAGCTCTTGACCTAACTTGTTTTTGTTCTTTTTGAATAGGTGTTTGGTCTGATTACTGGCCTTGTGTTTGCATATGACACCTACTCGATTTACCTACAAGTCAAGAGCACGAGGCAGCACACAGCGGCCCCTACTGGTGAGAACACCTTACTACCACTGTGCATGATTTATATATTTATTTATTTATTACTATTGAATGGTTTGTTCTTGTCCATTTACGCTTTGTCTTTACTTCACAGACGAAGGAGTTTAAAAAGCTCCTGGATAAATACTGTTGTTATAAGAGGAGATGAACAAAAAGGGATGTGTTTTCATGAATTTTCAAGCAAAAAAAAAAAAGATGGACAGTGTAACGAACAGGTTAAAATATATCATTTTGGGTGAGGAGAGGATGTTGTCAGTGATTACATGGGCCTGTGTGTTGAAATATGTACAGAGTAATATGTGATCTCTTCTCTCAAAACTCCATGTACCACTGACCTTTGCTTAGCGTTGACACCATTTTGTTCTGACTTTTAAATGAGTATTGTATTAACAGAAAGTATGGCTTTTACTTTTAATTGTAGCTGTTCTATGGACTTTAGTTAGAAGTTAACGGATAGATTGTAGGTGGGAGATATATCGAATGATGTGTAGTTTCGCAATTATTCTTTTGGAAATATGCAAAATTACAGTATCAGGTATTTTGTCGATCAAGAAAACTGTTAAAAATTACATTGAAATAGACAGAAGTGTCAAAACTATGGCCTGTTTTGGCCTTCCCTGCTAAATTGATTGGCCCAAATAACCATAAGTAGTACTATAACTGCAAAATTGTAAGAAATCTGCTATCATAGCTTAAAAGACGAATATGTTGGTGTTATATAGACCTACTATTGGTGTTCCAAGCCTTATTAAAGGTGTGGTGGCTCATCAAAGCTACGTCAAAAGCTAAATGTTAAATTATTCACTTTATTTTCATGTTCCCTGTGGCACTGTGGTTCAATTTCCAGTCCTTTAACGTTTGTTTTGGACTTGAACCTCAACCAAGACATTTACAGCCGACACACTGTTAAAATAGTCTGAATATTGCCATCGAGAGAATGCAAAAATCTAGAATATCACCCACCTCTAGGATAGATCCTTTTTAACGTTTTAACTGTGTTTGCAAGTTGTCTAATATGCTACAATTGACCATAATATTTTCTCTTTTACCTTGAGACTGATTTTGTTTTTACTTTTCAAAACTATTGGTTCATTTTCAAAACATGACTTTACTTTTCGTTACTTTTTCATTTTAAGCAAACTTTGTATTCTGCTGTTGTTCCTGACCGCTTCTTTTACACGATTCTCACTCAGGCTTGATGTTTTTAGAGGTG
Source organism: Eucyclogobius newberryi (assembly GCF_026437365.1). Classification (NCBI taxonomy): domain Eukaryota; kingdom Metazoa; phylum Chordata; class Actinopteri; order Gobiiformes; family Gobiidae; genus Eucyclogobius; species Eucyclogobius newberryi. Next base: position 9,995,792 of record NW_027315801.1, on the reverse strand, counting down.
CAAATGCTTTATTCATCACAATTGTTCGGCCGTTTTTGTTTGCTTTCCGTACCTTTTTCAACTTTGAAGGATGAAGACGAAGGGCGTTTCTACAATAACTCTAGTAGCCACTGCATTCATACGTATTGTAACTTTTTAAACTCTTTTTCAAATATGTGCAGTTTGTAACATGTTTTTTCAACTGAGAGTTCATTGGGAAATAAAAGCCATTAATAACTATTGTTTTGTGATGTGACTAGTCTTTCCACTAGATGGCAGCAAATGCATAATTTCACTGTGCAATGAAACTGGAGGCTACAACATTTTAACTTGTATACACTGGTGTTTAGATTATTATAATATGAAACAATTAATAAACACTGTATTTTGCACAACAATGTAAGAACCATCCTGTACCTTCAGAGATTTGGTGCGATATTTTTTATATTCCAAAGGACTTTATTACTTTTAAAAACATAAACATGTATTTTATTACCGTAGAAGCCAAATGTATTCTAGTATTGATCCGAGTCCAGCCTTTTGACTTCCTAGTTGCTGTGGTGAAGCTGAGACCAAACTTATCCTGTTTCTATGAAGTGCAGGTATGAGTCAGTGGTGCGTCAAGTGGCGCAGCTCGTGCGTAATGCGCGTCCACATTTCAAACTAAAGCCTGAAACATTTTCTTCTGCACGTCATTTACTATTGGGCTAAATAAGACTAAACCGAATTGTACACGTCTCAGATCGTTGATTATTGTACAAATGTGTATTTTACTTCGTTATCTAATTCTTGGGAGTCTTATCTGTGGATTGATTTCAAAGCCAAACCGGATGTCACCCCGTCAGTACCTGGAGCTTGTTTTCGCCTGATAAGTCCCAGTCAGAAGAAGAGCCCGAGCAAGACGAGGAGTCCGGGGTCGTCATGTAGGAGTTTACCACACACTCCAAGACTTTCTTCCCACATCTTATCGGCCGTTTTCCCTTTTTACTTCATTCACTTTCTGAAGAACACAACCGCGACATGTTTCTACGCGGCTCCAAAAAGCGAAGGTCAACGCGCTCGGTGAGTTTTCTGTTTTTTTCTTCTTCTTTCCTCCTCATGCATTCACTTCACTCCTTCTGAGTCGTACTTCCAGTCACAATTAAAGCATATCTTCATTCTAAACAACCCGTGTATGCTTTCTATTGATTTTTTATTACATTTGTATCTGTAAACTCTCTCAGAAATGTACTTTGCGTCAGTCAGATCCCGTCCGTGCGTAAAAGCTCCACCTGTACTTTATAGCCACAAGTTTGAAGTACTTATACATTTCCTTTTTATCAATTAAGCTGACTATGTGTATCTCTGTGTATTTTGACTGTGTGTGCTGTGAAAAAGTGTGTAGTGAGCACAAAGCTGCGACATTCTTTGTTTCTTAAGTCATTTGAGGCGCCCCAGGTGAGTCGAGAGGGTCGGGCTACGTCATTGACTTTACCTACGCAAGATGTGCCACGCAAAAGGGCTAAAGGAGACAAACAAAGCAGTAAACAACTTTATAATAATGACACTTGAGCATAAAGTGCTGATCCAAGTTTAAAACGAAGAGAAAAAAGTGTTTTGACAATTGCAATTTTCAAGTTTGGACTGTTTGCATTGGATTTTTGAGTTTGGGTTCATGTAATGGGACAAAAATAGACACATTCTGGTTTATCCTGAAGAAAAATAAAAGAGTATGACAATTGTAAACTCAAGGTAAGGTGTAATTTATCAGAAATGCATTCATAAAAGTTATGCACATTTTGTCACTGATGGTGGGAAAAGAAAGAGCACTGTTTCTTCGATGAAAATATCACTCGAGTTGTCAAAAGTATGAAAAGTCTGATGCTAATTGATACTACAACTTATGGGAAAAAATGACAAACGGGACAAAATTCAGAGCTAGTATAAAACCACTTAAAACCACGTAAATATAATACTTTTATTTTATTGTCGAAGAAAATAGTGTGGGTTTTTTGGGTTATCAAAATTGTTATCGAGCCTATTCTTTAATATCAAAATTAAATTGAGTTTGAAATTGTAATCACTTCAATAAAGACATATTCATAAATGTTAATATGGTCAACATAAAGCTTACTGTATTCTTACTCTTACTTACTCAGCGGGAAAAGCCAATAAATAAATGGCACTGTTTCTTCTATAAAATATTACTCAGCTGAAACTAGGGATATCACAATTTAAAATGTTCGTGAAACAATTGTTCTGAGAATAAACATAGCTATTTAACCATTATTTATTTATGATCAATGTGACATAAACGGCAAGATAGCACTTTTGAGCAGCAACAACTTTGAGCAGAAAGGACTTAATTTTGCTTCTAAAACCATGACATTTCTTTAAATTGAACTAAAAAAGCACCTAATTTAGTTCAGAAATTGTCACTTTTCTATGAATTGAATTAAAAAAATTAAAATGTTCTTGTCCCGATTATTTTTTTAGTATTTACCATTATATTGTGACCTAAATAAGCATGATTATCGATTAACCTAATACTCTTGATATCTCTAGCTACAAGTAAATGCATTGTGTCACATCACTTTGCACTGCCACCTCGTTACTCTGTTACTCTGTTACTCTGTTACTCTGTTACTCTGTTACTCTGTTACTCTGTTACTCTGTTTCTCTGTTTCTCTGTTTCTCTTTTTCTCTGATACTCTGATACTCTGATACTCTGTTTCTCTTTTTCTCTGTTACTCTGTTTCTCTGTTTCTCTGTTTCTCTGATACTCTGATACTCTGTTACTCTGTTTCTCTGATACTCTGATACTCTGTTTCTCTGTTTCTCTGATACTCTGATACTCTGATACTCTGTTACTCTGTTACTCTGTTACTCTGTTACTCTGTTACTCTGTTTCTCTGATACTCTGATACTCTGTTTCTCTGTTTCTCTGTTTCTCTGATACTCTGTTACTCTGTTACTCTGTTACTCTGTTACTCTGTTTCTCTGATACTCTGATACTCTGATACTCTGTTACTCTGTTACTCTGTTTCTCTGATACTCTGATACTCTGTTTCTCTGATACTCTGATACTCTGTTTCTCTGATACTCTGATACTCTGATACTCTGTTACTCTGTAGTAGACGACTGTGTTCGTCCACTACAGCGTGAGAGAGTGATCAGATGAAGCAGACGAACAGATGTGAACTTAAAACATCTGTCTCCAGCTCATTTGGACCGACTCCAGACTGTGATCCAGTTAAATAAGGCTCTTGAACAGACACAGGCCTAAAGTGTTTGGATGTATTTATGCCCCTGTAATAAATATTCAACTAGAACACATTCTCCTGCTAAGTGTTGTACGTGTAATTACACTAACACGCCACCTGTTCAGCTCACGGAACAACGCCATTCATATTTAATCAACTCTTTTTCTATATTGTTCAAGTCTTGTCACAAAACAAATGTGTGTGTAAGACCTAGTTCAACTCAGTGTAAACCGGAACATGAAGCTTGTTGGACGTAATATTACATTTATTTATAGGCCTAATAAAACAATATAAAGTTACGGGGACAATGGTCGACAATAAGTTAAAGGTGCACTATGTAACCTTTCTGGTGGATGCTACACTGCCTGCTTGTCTCCATGGAGAGTTTCTACTTTGTCTGGAATGTTCCACCGTGTGAAGTGACAGGTCAGATCTGTGGAGAGGTGCTCACACACAGCAGCAGCCAGCAAAACTGGCACCAGGTTTAAAATGTTTTAATACATTTTAATTTAATAAAGTATTTTCATTGTAAACGCCTTGTTTCATTACAAGGCTTTTTACACGAAGTGACAGAAACAATTTTGTCGTTTGTAATTTTAAATAATTAGTTTACTCTGCTTTACAAACAAAAGAAAAGGACAGCGGCTTTCTTTGAACATTGTTAAAAGTTGAATGTTATATTGTGGCAATGCAGTAATGACAGAGACAAGCAGGTGGTGAACCCCTCACTACAAAAGTTACATAGTGCATAGCTGTTTTAATTCAACATGGACAATTTGAGTATTTATGACTTTTGTAATTAATTCTTTATGAAGTTCTATTTAGTTAATAATTACCGCAAGAAACTTTTATGCACGTAAATATGGGTACCGTATTTTCCGGACTACACGTCGCACCTTTTTTCATAGTTTTTGGCCGGGGTGCGACTTATACTTAAATGTATACTTATATACTTATACTCCGGAGCGACTTATATGTGATATTATTTGTTATTTTCACACTTGCAACCGCATTTCATACTCCAGTGCGACTTATATATGTTTTTTGGCTGGTGCGCCTTATACTCCGGTGCGACTTATAGTCCGGAAAATACGGTAAATATGGGTAAATATGGGTAAATATGGGTAAATATGGGTAAATATGGGTAAATATGGGTAAATATAAGTAAATATGGGTAAATATTAGTAAATATGAGTACATATGGGTAAATATTAGTAAATATGAGTAAATATTGGTAAATATGGGTAAATATGTGCAAATATGAGTAAATATGGGTAAATATGAGTAAATATGGGTAAATATGGTGAGTAAGTGTTCCGCCAAGTACTAAGCAATGAACATAGCTTTTTAGATGTAGCCTTAATATAAAACTGATTTTCAAAAACATAAATGTAAAAAACAACAACACAAAAGCATATTATTATTAATGCATTATTAAAGTTATATAATTCTACAGAATTAAGTATTTATGACTAGCTAACCCTTTGTGTCATTATAAAGCATTACCACAACTTTAATGCATGTAAATATTAGCACAAATGTTAAGAAGATGTTGAACAAAGAGTGTTTAGCCACATAAAAGCCTGTAACGCAGCGATGGGAAGTTGTTTGAAGTTGTCCAGTGACAGAGGTCTCTATAGTTTGCGTGCCAAAGCTGCAGAAGGCCCTCACCTATGACCTCCTCTGTTAATGTTTACCTCACGAGAAGCAAAATCATTTCCAAAGACAAATTATGCCACTTTGTGCACTTGTGATTAGGCCAGTCACTATAATATAATAATGAGGGATGATAAACATTTTTGAGGCTCTTGTTTATATTTTCTTTGCACTAGCGGCGAGTTTCTTAATTAGTTGTCAAAGAAATGTTTGCCAAGATATTTCTAAAATAAAAAAATATTTAGACATTTTTGACAATATGGGACAAAATTGGACCTTTCCTGAATAGTTTTAAAAATGGTATTGATCTTTTAACAAAACTACTTTAAAACCACATGGTTATATTAAAGAAAGCATAATTAGTTTGTCTTGAAAATCACATTATATAGAATTAAAAAATCTTGTGTAGTATCAAAACCAATACTGAGCTTTTTCCTTAATATCGCAATATAGTGTTGCATAATTAACATCTAAATTGGAGAAGTTTAAATTATTTCAATGGAGTAACTGGGATTAACCTCCGAATATCACAAAAGTAAAAGTACGCAGACACATTTGAGGGATATCCGAGCCTGGAGAAAGGATTTACAAATGTCCTTTACCTGATTATGTATGGAAAAAAATGTAGCCTACAGTTTCTACAGATATTATACATACTTAACCACAAAGTATACTTTTTGTGCAACTCAAATAAACGTTTGAAGTTCAAAAATAATATTGTTGAGCTATTCTTTGTAATAGTAAAACAAACTGACTCACATTTGTACCATGGACATGGGAAATTGTTGCTTCTCATTGTAGACATGTCTTAATTCTGATGTCAGTTATTCATTTTAAATATGTTATGTTTTTAAATATGTACTTCATGTTGTGTCCATTACTGAAGTTTGACACAGTGTTTTAAAGGGTGTTATGTTGTGTGTCCCTGATGTAAAGTACTTTTCCACAGTGTGTGTTTTGTTGTGTTGCAGCTCTAGTTGTGTTCTTCTGTTCATGCACTGTACTTACCCAGGTCCTGGCATTGTAGTAGGATAAATTACCTGTTCGCTCATATTAGTGTAAGTGATACGGGCAGTCTTTACACTTACACAACACAAAGCTGAGCGACTCTGTCCATTACCTGGTTACCATAGTTACGCAGAGTAGCCTCCCACTGCAAAAAAAATATTCATTTACAATCTTAACAATGCATTCTCCCACTCTTTTATGTAAAAACAAACTAACTATAGCCTATTCAAAATTATATTTGTGAGTTAAGATAACTTAAGTTTCTTTGACTTGATTTGGTTTCATATGTATATATGCTTTTAGCTAAATTACCTCACTGTTAATGTTTGTGCTGTTTTGTGATGAGCAGAATATTGTTTGCTTAAACAAAATTAAAGATGCACTATGTAGCTTTTATGGTCCATCACTTGTTTGTCTCCCCTGAGATGTTGTTATATTATTAGGTAAGTGGAGAGGTGACTGCACTCACAGTAAGAAGGCACGGGTTCAAGGCATTTTTTTGTATATTTTGCAATAAAAACCCTGCAATTGAACAAATGCAATATCCAAGTTTGATCTCACACTGTGGAACATTCCAGGCAAAGAAATAACTTACCTTAAATAGACCAGGTTGAAACACAAGTCAGTAACTAAACTATTTTGACCCGATCAAAAAATGGGTATTCTCTTTTTATTTTTATTTAATTTTTTTCATTTGAACAAAAACAGAAAACCAGGTCAAGCTCAGAGAGAGCAAAAGTCCCATTTGCTCCTAAATCACTCAACTTTCTCCATTTTCAAATGACGTCCAAATGTGATTTTTCATTTCCCATTCTCAATTCAATCATTTTAAGTCATTTTAACCTTGTGTCAGTCCAAGTCAAAGCAGTGCCTCGTGTGTATCTACAGTGAAAACAAAAGATATGAAAAGCCCTTGCAGCTTGTGATGGGAACCTTAGTGCGTTATTGACTTTTACTCACAGTTCATTGAGAAGCGACTTCCTCCCACCACTCCCAAGACATCCTTCATTTTCAGCTCAATAGGAGACGTTATCTTGTACAGAAGCTGAAAAGACATGCTTACAAGTACTAGTATTCACAAGTAAATTTACAGACTTACCTCATGTGTGGAATATCTGAAAAAGAACAGGGACGACTGGGAATGTTGATTAAAGGGCTAAAGGTCACATAAAAACACACAATCTAGGTTTTGGAAGGCACAGATTTTATTTCGACAGATGAAAACCCTTATTATATCTTCTTGCTCTTGGAGCCAGCATGTTTTATGTTTTTAACCTTTTTGAGGCTGTTTTGAGGTTGATATAACATCTAACGATTTACAATTTGAACATTTATAAAGAAAGAACTTAATCTCTGAAAGGGGTATTTTATAACTGAGCTCATCCTACATTGTAAATCACATCTGAAAGCTCCAGTTACCCAGAAATGTTGTGTCCGTCTTTTTGGTCATTGTTTAGTCCTGGTTTAGGCTGGATGTTCTAGCTTTGGTATTCGGTTTTAGACCTGGTTTAGTCCTGGTTAAGCACTTCTTTTGATGTGATTAGTCATCGTGGTTTACTTTAGTCCAGATACCACCTTCTGCCCTGGTTTAGACGTGGCTCGGACCTAGTTTATTCCTGGTTTAGCTCTGGGCATGAATTTTGCGTTACATTTTTCTGTTTGACAATTTAAATGTTTGAATATTTTTTTGAGTTTCTACCCAATGGAATGTGGATTCTAATAATAATGATAATAATAATAATAATAATAATAGTATGTTATAACCATATACAGGATGTGACGTTATGGACAATATCACGCCAAGCTCTATTCTTCTATTTCAAGTAGATACAAAAGTTAAAGTTAAGAGATGTGCAATATTTACAAAAGTTAAACCGTTGTACAATATTTGGAAAAGTCTTAATATGTTCAGGTTGATATTAAGGCATCAAAATGTGCCAATAAATGTCTTGGTTGGTTCAAGTATGGCAACAGTATACCCTTAAAAGTCACACTGCAGGTTTGTATACTTTTTACGTTTTAATTTTTAATCTGCTCTTTTTGCAGCATTTTAAACTGATGTATCTCACTTAATATACTAACTAGGCTTCTCCAAAATAACACATATTCATGGACCTCTAGTATAACTCCGACTGCACCAGTTCTGAAGTACGAAATAAGACTAAACATAGCCAGGTCAAAACTATTCTCAGGTTTTAGGCAAATGTGTCCTTCCTGATTTGATGGGCCTTTCCCTGTTCAAAACACATAATATTTAGATTTGATTTTTGCTACTGCTATGGTAACGTAGGACTGTTGCCACGCCACATCCTTTAAATCAGGAAGGACTCTTTATGTCTGAAACCCATGGACTGAACCATTTAATGATTTAAGGTGCGTCCACACAAGAATCATATCAAAAGTGGTTCTTAAGTGGGACTAAACCCGTTCTTAAGTGGGACTAAACCCGGAACTAAACCTGGACCAGACCAGGACTACACCAGGACTGTGATAGGACCAAACAAAAGTCTACATTAGGACCAAGTCAAATCAGGACTAAGCAAAAGGAAGAGCGAACACAACCAGGTCAAAAAAGGACTAAACTAAGTCTGAACTGCGACTATTTCAGAACTAAACCAGGATTAAAGCAGCTCTAAGGATAAACTAAAGCACTAAATGAGGCTAAAAACAACACAGACTCAGAAATTACCCATTGTAAGTGACTCTGTGGCTGGAGATCTGCACCAAAGCTGGAGAAGTCTTGTATTGATTATGAGATATTCAATTATAACTATATATTGTAAATCATTCAGTCAGTCAATGGTGTGTGAGCCTGGAATAAATTAAAGTTGTTTCCAAACAGTGTGATGCCGTCTGGCGCCAAGAGTATGCCTGCATTCTGTCGAGTCAGATCAGGAGGCATTTAAAGTCGGGACGTAAATTATCGCTCTATGTCATCTGTGAAATATTCTCAACGAACAAGTTCATGTTCCTATAAAACTGGCTGGCGTCTCCGCCCTGAAACCACATAATCAACGACTGCAGCAGAAAAGATCCAAAATCGAGGGAAAATCAACATGATATCAAGGTTATAAAGCTGTCTAAAGGGGCCATTTGCACTCACTACAATCTGCTGATAAGGTGGAGAGATAAGAAAAACAAACTCAGCAAATGTTTCATAGAGGTTATAGTGAAATCCATGTGGGAAAACAGCCATAAACACAGGCCTGGTTTAGACCTGCATTAGTCTGGGTTTGGACCAGGTTTGGAATGGATTTAGACCTTGTTTAAGGCTGTTTTCAACCTAGGTTGGACTTTAGACCTGTTTAAGTCTTGGTTAAGTCTTGGTTAAGTCTTGGTTTAGTCCTGATTGAATTCTGGTTTAGTCCTGGTGTATTTGGTCAAGTCTTGTCTGGTCAACCTGTTTCAGATGTGCTTTAGTCCTGCTTTAGACATGCTTTAGACATGCTTTAGACCTGCTTTAGACCTGCTTTAGACCTGCTTTAGACCTGCTTTAGACCTGCTTTAGACATGCTTTAGACATGCTTTAGACATGCTTTAGACCTGCTTTAGACCTGCTTTAGACCTGCTTTAGTCCTGCTTTAGTCCTGCTTTAGACCTGCTTTAGACCTGCTTTAGACCTGCTTTAGACCTGCTTTAGACCTGCTTTAGTCCTGCTTTAGTCCTGCTTTAGTCCTGCTTTAGACCTGCTATAGTCCTGCTTTAGTCCTGCTTTAGTCCTGCTATAGTCCTGCTTTAGTCCTGCTTTAGTCCTGCTTTAGTCCTGCTTTAGTCCTGCTTTAGTCCTGCTTTAGTCCTGCTTTAGACATGTGTTAGACCTGCTATAGTCCTGCTTTAGTCCTGCTTTAGTCCTGCTTTAGACCTGCTATAGTCCTGCTATAGACCTGCTTTAGTCCTGCTATAGACCTTCTTTAGTCATGCTTTAGTCCTGCTATAGACCTGCTTTAAACCTACTTTAGTCCTCCTTTAGTCCTGCTATAGTCCTGCTTTAGACCTGCTATAGTCCTGCTATAGACCTGCTTTAGTCCTGCTATAGTCCTGCTTTAGTCCTGCTTTAGTCCTGCTATAGTCCTGCTTTAGACCTGGTTTAGTCCTGCTTTAGTCCTGCTTTAGTCCTGCCATTGTCTTAATTTAGTTCTCCATATCAGTCATTAATTAGTGAGTACAGCATAGTTAAAGTCATTTTAATTAACATGAATGCCGTTTTTAGTTGTTCGATTTTAGATGTATTTACTTAAATGTGCACCATGTAACTTTTCTGGTGGGTTGTCAATAATTCTACACATTATCAATGTGAACAGCCTGATCAATCAGATTGAAATAATCATGACGAATATTTTAATCTATTGGTCCAAGCATCACAACAGCGAGAACAAGCTGAAAAATTAGTCTGTGTATTTGGAAGAAGTCTGTGCTTTTTTCAAAGTGTTTCTATATGTATGTTTTTAAAAAACAAAATAGTTTGTAAATGAACTAAAATAGGCAAAAGTACGTCTGTTGTACGTTTGTTTAGATTTGACTTCCTCCCAAACTGCAATGCTGCGCTGTGATTGGTTCGCTACACTGGTGACGACTCACACCACTCTCAAGAGTTTGAACTCACAACTATCACAAATTCATTGCTTCAACTTGCTATTATTATCATTCATTGAGTGCATACTTTGAGATTGGCTTACAATATAATACATATAGATCAAGATCAGAACAACAGTGAAACCTAGCAATGCACAGTTTTTTATTGTCTGGAGATTGCAAGATATTGTCCAATGCAGTCAAAATTGAGTCACAAGTTATTAAATATCTGGCAAAGCAATATTAAAGTAATGAAACTAATATAAATTGGTCAAAAGAAGAATTTAAGCCCTGATAACTCATTTCGATCCTTTTTTTGCAGCGTGTGAACGACTGCGACAGTGTAGTGAGTTTTAAGGTGTGATCAGTAAAGACAAAGCTCATATTGAGCAGGTACGCACAGGCCGCATCTCCCTGAATCACATATCTGAGTTTATTGCCACGCTCATTAAACTTTATGTGTTGGCGCATGCGTGAGTCAGAGACACTGGTGGTGTTTTGGAGAGGAATGACATGACAGCACAGCGCGATCAAACAGTCAAAGGATTCCTCCTTCATGTTGTTTTTGGACCTGGAACATTTGGTGATAAAAACATATTGCGGTATGTTATTAAAGGAGATATCCATCCATCCATTTTCTGCCGCTTTATCCGTGGCTGGGTCGCGGGGGCAGCAGTCTGAGCAGGGATTCCCAGACTTTCCTCTCCCCAGACACTTCCTCCAACTCCTCCGGGGATCCCGAGGCGTTCCCAGGCCAGCCGAGAGACATAGTCTCTCCAGCGTGTCCTGGGTCTTCCCCGGGGCCTCTTCCCGGTGGGACATGCCTGAAACACCTCCCGAGGGAGGCGCCCAGGAGGCATCCGGAACAGATGCCCGAGCCACCTCAGCTGGCTCCTCTCGACCTGGAGGAGCAGCGGCTCTACTCCGAACTCCCCCCGTGTGGCCGAGCTCCTCACCTTATCTCTAAGAGAGTGCCCTGCCACACGGCGGAGGAAACTCTTTTCGACCGCTTGTATCCGCGATCTTGTTCTTTCGATCACTATCCAAAGCTCATGACCATAGGTGAGGTCAGAACGTAGACCGACCGGTAAATAGAGAGCTTTGCCTTTCGGCTCAGCTCCCTCTTTACCACAACGGTCCGATGCAGCGACTGCAACACTGCAGCCGCTGCACCGATCCGCCTGTCGATCTCACGCTCCATCCTTCCCTCACTCGTGAATAAGACCCCGAGATACTTGAACTCCTCCACTTGGGGCAAGGACTCCCCACCCATCTGGAGAGGGCAAGTCACCTTTTTCCGGTTATTAAAGGAGATATGTTCTGCAAAATTGATGTTTCAGCGCTTTTTATTTTGATATTCACTTTATTTCTCCATTATTTCTTTTGTTTTGTTGTTTACTTCACAAAAGTCCCGTGAATAAGCTAAATTTATGCTGTTTGAGTACAAAAAAAAACATATTTAGAGGTAAATACTCATTTGTTTGAGTCATAAAACCTCTTCTTTCAGCACATGGCATGCTTCGGAGTCTGTGTATAGTTCAGAAAACAATATTAGTAATTAGTCAATAATCAATTAGCCCTACTGAATACTCAATGCTAATTCTGATACCACCACCTTTTTTAAGACAATGCATATAATAGTACTTTCGTTATCGTCTGTATTGGTTCAGATAAGGGTAAAACTCACTTTAAAACTGTTCAGGAAAAGGTAAAATTAAGTCCAGTTTATGTGAATTTTAAAAAAACATTACATGTTCAGATAATGATCTAGTGTCTATCAGTTTTAGTATCAATTATGGTTTCCATTACTTTTGATAACCCTAATTTAGAGTGTCGGTGTAATCCCTCATTCGTCCAGGCGTGTTCCATATTAGGGCTGGACTTACCACAGAATAGTATAAATATCGGAGTTCTCGACCTAAATTCTTTTATTGACAATGACTCTTGGATGAGAGTCAAAACGTCTTTTTTTTCTAACTGAGTCCAGATGACTACAACTGAAGCTTTTTCCTAATTTAGAGTGATTTTCTCCTGTAATCACAAGGCCATAGTGCATCACTTACAAGCGTTTTAGCTCAATACTACGATTTAAACCACATGACCACATTCCCCTAAGATGACTCTGTATAAAAGTATAAGCTATTTAAAATCTCTTTTCTTAGTCACAGCTTGGACAGGAAAAGCTCCAGAAGTCATTTGACATCTCAGCATTCCTATTGGGAAAACATAGACAAAGACAAATGTTTTTTTCTCCTAGTAATAAACTAAAACATCCATGGATCTTGAAGGTTTTTTTTTTTTTTTTCACAATCCTTGAATCTAACGATATAGGATTGATTCAAACATGCAGCAATCACTCTAAATACAAATAATCTGGACAATTAATTGAAATGTTAACTGAGATTCAGTCATTTCTTGTCGTTGAGTCTTTTTTAACCTAGTCAGTCCTTTTTGATTTAAAAGTCTATGGTGTTGTGTCCAGGTAATTTAGATTAAAATACATTATTCCTTTTTTTAATAGTAAGACAAATTAAAACCAAAATGAAAGGTTTGGAGTTTGTTGGTGCCGCTCGGTAGTTAAGTGGATTGCACAAATGCAAGGCTCAATGTGACCTCCATAATACTGACAGTGTCACTATTTGTCAAGTATATGTGTAGTTTGTGTGAATTTTCCCCAAATCCTCAACACAGCTCGGCCTGGGTTTTGTGGCAAGAGACGCGAGTGAAGAGGGAAGGGGTGCAGCGCCCATCCTGTGTCTGTTTCCTTCCTCTCATCTCTAAAAGGGGACACACACACACACACACACACACACACACACAGGATCACACACACACACACAGGAACACTCACACACACACACACACAGGAACACTCACACACACACACACACACACAGGAACACTCACACACACACACACACACACACACACACAGGAACACTCACACACACACACACACACACACACACACAGGAACACTCACACACACACACACACACACACACAGGAACACTCACACACACAGGAACACTCACAACAGGAGCTCTGACGACGAGGCTTTTGTGCTAAGCTGTGCAGTCGCTACCGGCCAAGTCCAATGCACCGCTCAGCACTTTTACAAATGACAGGGTTCACGTTTTACGAGGAGGAGTGATGGAGTTGCTCATAACTTCTTCAACAATACTTTCAATATTACCTGCTGGCTTTGTGTGTGTTTGTTTTTGTTGTTGTTGTTGTAAAGGAATGATTGAGTTTGTTACAGTGTGATTTTTACGGAGAGATATTGTAGATTTGATCATGTTTTGTTTATTCAGTTCATGGTGCACATTTAACACCTCGAAAAGCATGAACAATTTAGAGGAAAAATGCTGAAAAAAATAGATTAATGTAGAATATACAAAAATACAGTTTTTGTTTTTTGCCATTTGTAACTATTTTAACTGTGTAACTAAGTGCAATTAATCATGAAAGTTGCTGCCCTGGTCTAAACTGTTTCATTCTCTGCAGAGTTCATAATGTTTCCAAGTCCAAGTCCAGTGCAAGTCCAAGTCCAGTGCAAGTCCAAGTCCAGTGCAAGTCCAAGTCCAGTGCAAGTCCAAGTCCAGTGCAAGTCCAAGTCCAGTGCAAGTCCAAGTCCAGTGCAAGTCCAAGTCCAGTGCAAGTCCAAGTCCAGTGCAAGTCCAAGTCCAGTGCAAGTCCAAGTCCAGTGCAAGTCCAAGTCCAGTGCAAGTCCAAGTCCAGTGCAAGTCCAAGTCCAGTGCAAGTCCAAGTCCAGTGCAAGTCCAGTGCAAGTCCAGTGCAAGTCCAGTGCAAGTCCAGTGCAAGTCCAGTGCAAGTCCAGTGCAAGTCCCGTGCAAGTCCAGTGCAAGTCCCAGGCAAGTCCCAGGCAAGTCCCAGGCAAGTCCCAGGCAAGTCCCAGGCAAGTCCAAGGCAAGTCCAAGGCAAGTCCAAGGCAAGTCCAAGGCAAGTCCAAGGCAAGTCCAAGGCAAGTCCAAGGCAAGTCCAAGGCAAGTCCAAGGCAAGTCCAAGGCAAGTCCAAGGCAAGTCCAAGGCAAGTCCAAGGCAAGTCCAAGGCAAGTCCAAGGCAAGTCCAAGGCAAGTCCAAGGCAAGTCCAAGGCAAGTCCAAGGCAAGTCCAAGGCAAGTCCAAGGCAAGTCCAAGGCAAGTCCAAGGCAAGTCCAAGGCAAGTCCAAGGCAAGTCCAAGGCAAGTCCAAGGCAAGTCCAAGGCAAGTCCAAGGCAAGTCCAAGGCAAGTCCAAGGCAAGTCCAAGGCAAGTCCAAGGCAAGTCCAAGGCAAGTCCAAGGCAAGTCCAAGGCAAGTCCAAGGCAAGTCCAAGGCAAGTCCAAGGCAAGTCCAAGGCAAGTCCAAGGCAAGTCCAAGGCAAGTCCAAGGCAAGTCCAAGGCAAGTCCAAGGCAAGTCCAAGGCAAGTCCAAGGCAAGTCCAAGGCAAGTCCAAGGCAAGTCCAAGGCAAGTCCAAGCCAAGTCCAAGCCAAGTCCAAGCCAAGTCCAAGCCAAGTCCAAGCCAAGTCCAAGCCCTCCGCTTTGAATTTAATGCATATGAATTTGTGTTGGGCTGGACATGTTCTAGTCTGCTCCTGTAAAATTAAACTCTGAAGTTTTTCTAACAATCAACTGTAAAGAGAAGAGTTTCTTCAAAACCCAACTCAAGTTACAGGGTTAGTCCAAGTCCAGTCCAGTCCCGAGTCACTGGTGTGAACTTTGGCCAAGATATTTCCATGCACTTTGTATATGTCTCTATCATGTTTAACATAGTGGACACAATACTCTGTTACTGAGTACTTCCTCATCATCTGTAAACAAATCATCTCAAAGCTGACATCATGCCATTACATCAGACCCAAATACAGCATTTAAACCACAGTTAAACGTTGGGAGGGCGTACAATACAACAAGCCGTACTGTTTTGTTTCTCTGAACTTGCCAAATAAAGACCTCAAGAACGATCTTCGCCACCTCATCACAGTCTATCGCGGACTTAAAACTTCAACAGAACTAGTGGAGAATGTGAACTTCTCATCGCGCTCGGAAAATAACTTGTGCTCTAAAAAACACTGGCATTCAAGTCCAAGTCAAGCCCTGACTCATAGAAATGTAAAGATCATTAGGTTAATTGATGATTGTGATTATTAAGTTCACAATATAATCGTAAGAACCAAATAATAATTGCGATATTTTTAGGAGCATTCTGTAGTCTAAAAATTGACCTAAATGTAAAGTACTTTTCTGTTTTTGTCACATTAACTTTCTCTTGTCATTCCTGAAGTTAAATATTACAAAGTTGGTCACAGAGTTGAGGAGTAGAACTCAATCTGAAAGAAAGAAAATAAAAGCTGTCAATGCTGTTTGGTAATGTTCTGAGCAATCGTGAATAACCGTTAAATCGTGACGTTTTTTCTCACAATAATCGCTAAATAAACACTAAATTATGAGATCGTGACAGTTCAAGTCACTCCTCTGGCTTTCACTGTCTGCGATTCATTTATATTTGTATTATGTTTTGGGTCTTCTTAAGCCGGGTTCACCCTTAACGTCACGAGCGATTCCAAACAATGACAGCAGCTTGACACTACAATTATTACGCAGTGTTATCTTAATGCAGGGATTTTCATAAACGGTTTCATACTAATCCAACGTAAATCTCAGTTATACGCCGACGGCAAGCCAAAAGGATTGTCCATTATCCTAGGTTTTCCCGCTCAATGCAATGTCGCTCTGCACTTGTCTGTCAGATATTGTACGTGAACCTGTGCTAAAGGTGTATTTTGTTCTGTTTCTGATGGAGAGTTTGTGCTTTGTTTGGTGCAGGAGGAGGAGGACCCGGACAAAGGGCAGCCCTGTATGCGCTGCGGAGATCAGTGCCCCGGGTTCAGCGTTCACGGCTGGAGGTAAGCACTGACCTCTGCTGCGGTCACACAGGAAATGTTTGGCCCGAGCTGTTTGTTGACTCTGCCGCTGGTGCACGCTGCAGCTGTGAGTCTTATGAGTGATTATCTTGAAAAAAAAGTCATATCTTGACATTTTTTACTCCCTCAATAACAGATCAGATCATGTTTTGGCAATCTGTCTGAAATATGCTCTAACGTGTCTGTAAATGTCGAACTGCAGGGGGCAAAAAACTAAATGTGCAGAAATATCATATCACCTTATACCTTGTTTTGAAGATGACCTTTAATTAAACAGCAATTTCCCAGGATATATTTTTGTGATTTATTTAGATGCTAGGGCTGCAACGTCTACTCTGATCACGACTGAAAACTAACTCATAAGTATGAATTGTTTCCTGAATTTTGAACACACAGGGTCGCAATAAATACGTTTTAATCCACAATAAAGCACAGATTATAAGTAGAGCATGCTATTTGTGATTTTGATTATTATTAGACGGGCCAGTTCAAGCGTGAAATAGGGAGGAGAGGGAAGGACAGGCAGCAAACCGGGATTCAAACTCAGGACGCTGCACAGAGCCTGGCATATGTGCTGCCGCTTGACCACTCGACCACAGGGCAGCACCTCCAGCACACTTGCCGTAATTTACCCATTGCCTGATTGTAAAAATAATTGCTCACTACCGTATTTGCCATGCATATGGGGTTAAGCATTTGACCCGCTCTGTCAATCAGATTATACTGTCGTGTTTAGTGCAGATTTACATTACGGACTGCAAACATGACCCTGACATGGCTCTGCTTATGTTCACGACAGATGAGCTGCAGAGGCTTTAGGGGCCAGAGTGCAGTTTATGGACTGGAGAAGTATTCAAACTGACAATATGAATAATAACTTTGCGTTGACATTATTAGGTAGGCTTTCAATTTGCCCGTCTTGTATTTTGTATGTTGTTTTTCTAACCAAGGGCCAAAGAGCCTTACAAAGTAACAACAAACACGAACAATATTTTAATAATTTTATCAATTGTATATACATGAGATGAAACTGTGGCCCATTGAATTGTTCTTTCAAAGACGCTACCTTATAATATGAGACAAAATGAAGGATTTTTTACATACATATTAATAATCAATAATCATGACACTTGTACAATCACAGTTCTTTATGATTTTTTTTTCTTTTTATCGTAACGAGAGACCCTGCTGAGTTAAAAGTGCTCTAACTTCTTTTTACTGTCTTAAAAACAGAACTAGTGCATTTATAATTCCTTGCCGTGGTCCATATGTATTGTTCTGTGACCTAGGGTGACCATTTGTGTTTGTGTCATCAAAATGGAGGACAATGGTGTGCCAAGGGGTCTGAGGTCCCCTATGCTGTTTCAATACAGTATTCAGTATTCCAGTGCATTTTAGAGGTGTACAAGGCCCAATCTCAATTATATAAGCATATAGGCTATATAAAAGTGTATTTCAACAGTCTTATCTGCAGCTGGTTCCCTGTCTTCTCACACCTTCAGTTTGTGCTGCAGAGCCTCACAAACACTAGACGTCAAGCCTTCATCAGGAGGTTTGAACTAATGTTTTATCTTGTGTTTATGATGGTAGGGCACTCGTGAGATGTGGAGACTTTTCACTTACTATTTTCAGTCTCGTATCTCAAAAACATTAGCTACATTTTCATCAAATAAAAAGCGGTAGAGAGTTTGAGACGTGAAGCGCTCCGTTATGACATGGAACTCGTCCACGCTGCCTGTTTTCACAATAAGATGAATCAGTTTAGGTGCGATTCTGTCCTGGTTGTGTCAGACGTGAGCGTGCGCACGGGAGAAAAGAGTTGGTGATAATGTCTGATCTAATGAGATAAAACGAGCTATACCGTATTTTCCGGACTATAAGTCGCACCGGAGTATTAAGTCACACCAGCCGAAAAATGCATAATAGAGAAGAAAAAACATATTTAAGTTGCACAGGAGTATGAAATGCGGTTGCAAGTGTGAAAATAACAAATAATATCACATATAAGTCGCTCCGGAGTATACGTTTAAGTATATAAGTATAAATATAAGTATAGGTCGCACCCCGGGCAAAACTTTGAAAAAACGTATAGTCCGGAAAATTTGAATTAGTACGGTAATTAGATGCAGACAGCGCAAATTGGTCTCATTTTCACATAAATAAACTACTTTTACATTAGCTCGGTTCTGGGGCAAAACAGATTTTACTTTATCGCATGAAAAAATCAGGTACAGCCCCAGTTTTAGTTCACATTGTTCATATAAGGAAGCAAACCAGCTCTTCTTTAGTCTTAAATAACTCTGCTTGATTGTATATTTGCAGCTGGCAAGGTCTCTCGGAGGGTCTTATCCTGTCAGTCACACTAATAAGGTTAAGCTTTACTGCTGCGATTCAACCTATTTTGACCACTCCCTCTGTTTCCACTGTGCTATTTTCATAATTTTTCCAGAGAAATTTCCAAAAATACATTGAGCCCGTAACGGTTGTACAGTTTATTTCTATATAATGACTTGAGGATAGTTGAGCTTTTAACAGTAAAGCGAGCGCATTTCCAGATGGGTCCTTGGAGGCTTCATCCAAGAAAGATAGAGAATAAAACAGGCCACGATGCGCACCAGACAAGTGTAATAGTATCTTTGAGCTTGTTCATTGTGCTCCCTCTATTCAGGTCAAGACAAAAGCTGGAAGTTAGGTGTAATTTAAAACATATGTGCCGTGCTCCAGGGCCACACCAGAGTGCAGGTTCAGACACTCATTTGTTTACAGTGTAGCTTTATTCTGTGTCATATTTACGCAGAGATATAGCTTAAGGGCGTGGCAGGGGCGTTTCTGTGACCGCAGATGTTTTTTTGGTGTCATAATTTAACCTTAGTTTTCCAGGAAAGTCCCAAAATTACTATATTGAACTGTTGGAATCAGTTATTTTAGTTTCAAGACCTGGAAACATGTCAGAATGTATTGCTTTTTAGAATGAGTAGAGTGAGGGTGATTTATGAGCTGGCATTTTTGAAAACCCTCGAGTCTTTAGTCAAAATTGTATCTTCTTCAATAACTAATTTAGGCTAACACTTTCTACACGGCCCAGTGCCCCAAAGGGGAAGTTATCCATCTTTGTTTCAGTCTTCTTCTTCACAGACACTAAAGCGAGGTGCGGGGCAGATGGGGCTTCCGCTGCCAGCAGAGACTGAATCCAGTTAGTTTTGACCCTGGGGTCCCAGGCTGGAGTTTAAAGTAGCGCTTGCATCTATTAGTCAGTGGCTCATTAGTGATACGGGAACGTGCCCATCTGCTTTTAGGCCGGGATCTAAGGCCACACCCCTCTGGGGTTATTGATTATTATCACAGCAGTCGGATAATCCCAGACTTAATGTACTGACTTTATACAACAGCCATATGTTATAGGCAAGTGTCCTTAGGATGCGGATACTGTTGTCCTGGTTTGGTCCTGGTTTGGTCCTGGTTTGGTCTTGGATTGGTCCTGGTTTGGTCTTGGATTGGTCCTGGTTTGGTCCTGGTTTGGTCCTGGATTGGTCTTGGTTTGGTCCTGGTTTGGTCCTGGATTGGTCTTGGTTTGGTCCTGGTTTGGTCCTGGTTTGGTCCTGGATAGACGGACATTTCACATTTGTCTAATTATTAAACCTGAATCAATACGTTTTAAAGACATTTCATTTCTGATTCATTTCTGTTGGATTGAAATAAAATAATCTCAAAACATTGTTATCGGGACACTCCAAAAAATGATCACGGTGTCTCCAAGTCCTAATTGTTAGATTGCTATGTGTCTTTAAATGCAACATTAGAACTCAATATTGTGACACCTATAGTGAGATCTTGTAATCCCTCCTCCAATCTACAAACCAAGGTGTTGTTTCTATGATAATCAAAACCGATCCATTAGTCATTGTCTTATGTCATGTTTTCACTCTGAACAATTCTCTTCTCCATCTTCGTACAAGTCGTCTCATGTTACACAGAGCTAACGTGTGATGAATATGTAACAGAGATATTAGTGGTCACGCTGCTTACTCCCGATGATGATCACACGACATGACGAACACTTTGTGGCTCATACGCTCCAAATCAGCACCACTTGTTTCTATGATTAATGTCTGCATCAAAGCAACCATCATCCCATCTGCTGTGGACCAGTCAGAGGCTCTGTTCTGGGCCTGAATAGAAGCAGATGGGGCTGTATCGGGCTAGTTCTGTGCTACAATTCAGCTCAACCTTGTGCTAAATGAGGAGTTCGTTTTGAAATTTAGTTGCAACTATATCTGATTCAGAAACGCAGCGATTAGAAAAGGCAGCACTTACTTATAGTTTGTTTTTTATTGTAATTCATATTCTGCTAATTCTGTGTTTCAAACCTCTGAAACACGTTAGTTTAGTAGTTTAGTTAAGTCATTTTTCTGTCGTCGTTCAACTTTATGCTCCTAAATGTGCATCGTACACGGTTAGAATTGACCGATTGTTGTTTTAAAGGACAGAAAATCACACTTTTATCACACATTATTTATAGAAAACTGCTATTGTTGTCTGTGTTTTTGCTTCACCTGGACAGTGTGTCAGATTTAAGTCTATTGTTAAAGTTATTTGTCTTTTTTTTTGCATCTCTCTTTTCTTCCTCTGTTCTTGAACTGTGCGTTGCAACACTAAAATTTCCCCCATTGTGGGACAAATAAAGATGCTCTAATCTTATCTTATCTTAGAATCTGATTCACAATAGCTTTATTGCCATTATCAGAGAACAAAAGCCACTAACAAGGAATGTGCTTTAATAATAATAGTAATAATAGCATCAAAATATGAAAGAATAAAGTCATGCATAAATAATGTGTAGAAATAAACTTAACTTGGACAGAGAAACAAACCTGGCAGTAAAAATAAAGTATAGTATTGTTGAAGTGAGTCATTTAAATTGGACAAAAAGACAAACCTTTTGACAGTGAAACTCTGAACAATGGATTTTGCCGTTTTCTCTTGCTATAATCCATCGTCATTGTCATTATTTTCGTCACAGTAGATTTTGACATAGTGACAGCACTCGTGCAGTCATTCGTGACAGTGTGAGTGCGTCGGAGTTGGCGCCCCTTCTGTGTGAGCCCCTGATGGAGACGAGGAGGAGGGAGCTATAAGAGGCAAGAGCGTTAATACTGACCACGAGGAACGAGACGGACATCGTTTACAGGGTTTGGACAGTGAGAGGATTTTGAGGAACTTTTGGCACGATCACCACAGGTATTTAACTTTCATGTCGAATTGATGTTTGAAACCGTTTTATTGGGTGATTGTCTGATATGTATACTTGAAGATTTGCAACCACAGATAAATGCCATTTTTGAAAGTCTATAAAGTTTTTCAAAATCCAAATGTATTTTGCTGCAATCAACATTGTAAAATACAAAAACATCCAGAGAGAAAAGGAAGCAGGGGAGAGATACAAAAAAAAGGCAGCAAAAGAAGAAAAATTAAGTCACATATTGTCTTTCAAATGTGTCAATTTTCAAATTAAGTCCAAATGTCAGTCCAGTACTTTTCGACGATTTTTCACAACGGAAATATCTGATTTGCACTTGAAGTTGACTGTGATGTTACTGTACCAACGTTTCTTCTTACAGTTACATGAAAGCAAACATCAGGACTGGGCCGTGTGACAAAATGATTAATGATTAGTAAAGATGCTGGTCCATTAAGATTTTTTTTTCTTCATATTTGTCTTATAAAAAGAAAAAACTGCTTTCAATATTGAACACCTGAACATAAACAACAGCCTTTTAATCACATTTATTCCTCCAACGCTTAAACTAAGTCTTCAATCATTCGCTTTTACTGACCGTCAGCTGTCAATGTCTCGAAGCAGATTTAGATTTTTTTTGTACAGCCTTGACAAACATTGATTGTCACACACAAATAACTTCTGTGTGATTAATAATGGAGCTGGGCAGGTTATTGACGTATTCATGTTGTGAGTGTTGTTTTATATATTGAGTGTGCAGTTAGTTATAAGAAATACTGCAAAAATGTCTGAAAATATTCAGACTAGAATAGAAATAGAATAGAATAGAAAAAACACGTTGTCAACTTCACATTATGCTCTTTTGTGGTTAATTCTACAGTCATTTCACATTTGTCTGATAATTAAACCTCATCTAATACATTTAAAGACATAATATAGTCTGAATACTGTTATCAGAAAACATATTTTACATACTATTTTTTGTCAATTTTGCCCATTTATTTACATATGTATTACAGTCGAATCAGATATTGATTCTTTACTTACTGTTAATCTTACACTGCAGCATCTATAAACATGATACATTTTTGAACAGTCTAATTGTCTTAGCTCGACCGCACTTTTGTTTACGTCGTCGCCTCTGCCGTTGTTGTCAGGTTCGGAGCGTTACATCACGAAACTAAATGGTTGTTATCTGCACTTAGAATCATTGTGTGCGTGCCGCTTCATGTCTGAGGAAACCGGCACATGTCTCCTTTTGTTACTTGTTGAATGTAATCTCGCCACTAAGTCGTGCGATTATGGTAAGTTTACATGTATAGAAATTGTAATACCCACATAATGAATTGCTTTGTCACAGTAGCTCAATTGCACAATGAGTATTTTTGTCGATTGACGTATTTGAAATCCATTAAATCCCTGTCTAAAAGTGTTTGCCTGAAGCTTTTGTTGTATTTGAGCGATGGATATTTCCTACTTTGAGTGTAGCAGTGGGTGGTGACGTTTTAAAGGCAAAATATTATGCAAATGTTTTCGCAAATGTGTTCGCACGCAATCAGTTAAATAAGTCTTCATTTCATTGATTCAGCATGTTTTAATTATCTTGTATTGAGGCTTGAGTCTCCAAAAATGTCTGTTTTCACTTACCCCCTATCCCTGCACACATTCCTGTACATCCGTTTAATCGAAAAGTTTAGTTTTCAACAATAAACCCAGGTGAAATACAATTCCTTGCTCATTACTGTTAAATGCGACCATGAATAGGCTTCTTTTTTACAAAGGCGATTTAGATCAGACGATATGGCAAAAAATATATATATTTTACTCTTTGTGATTGTTTTCAATATTCAATACAGACTTTTAGTTTGTTAGGTCAATTTTGTTGACCTCTCAATTAAAAACGCTCACTGCTCATTGACACTGAGAAACGACTGAATCTGACTGCACTTTTGCATATTTGTGTTGTGTGTTTTCCTCTTTTATTGCATCTGTAGAACTGCCTGCGTGTTCATTGTACATTTGATCTTCATTTTCTCCTCAGTTCACAAGTTCACTCGTACAAAAGTCTATGAACTGGGAATTTTCAAAAGCTTCCTGGATTCTCGGGTGCGCAGCCTTTATTTCGTCTAATTGGCTCTTTAGCTTCTGTCATTGGCCTTTCGGTTGCAGGTGGTTGGCAAACTCCCACTGGTGACTTCATGTGTGAGAAATGCTTTTATCAGGCGGCGAGTGGAGAGTTCGCCCTGTCCTCCTACTCTTTCCCATATGTCACTGTCCCTCCTCCACAAGAAGACGAATTTAAACCTATTCATTAATTAAACTATTTCATGTCCTAATGAATTAATGTCACCATTTTCCAGCCCATAGATGTTATATAAGACAAGACTGTTGCATGTGTAAAATGTGAGAGGCAAGAGTGGAGTAGACACTCAGTAAATTGTCAGCGCCAGGAAGCATCATAGCATTTTTATACTTAACATGTGATTATTTGTGACTTTTAGAAAATCATTATTTATTATTTAGTTTTCATATTGTCATTTCAAAAGATTAAGCGCAAAGTGTCCAATAACTACAGCAATTTTATCACATTTGCTGTTCTATAAATCAAGAAAAAGGGTCATAATGTTAGATACAGCTGTGCAATTAATATAATTTTTATGAGATTAATTCATAATTGTCAATTTATTTATAATTGTTACCGATCAGCTTGGATTTGGAGCAGATTCTTTGGAGAAAAAACATTTACAGTTTTTATGTTTATCATGAAATCCCTTTTTAATAAGGCCGTGGCTGGAGAGCCGCGGCGCGGTCAAATTGCCGCTCAGTTTCAGCGACCGCGGCATTTCCCTTATAGCCCGTTATAGCCTCATGGCTAACCTTAACCTTTACCCTAACCCTAACCCGGCGCGGTCTAAAATGGCGCCGAACCGCGGTCAAATAGCGGCGCAGTTTCAGGAGCCGCGGCGCGCGGCCGGTACAAAAATAACATGGCTTTTTCGGCAGCGCGCCGCGGCACTGCAGACACTCCCTTTTAATAATAATAAGATAATAAGATTATAAGAAAAATACCAAAACAACTCTATGATAGTGATTGATAAAGAGGAAACAAATGTTGACCTTTTTTTTGTCATATTGCCCAGTGTAATTCTCTATTTCATTTAAATTCATTTTTTTCCCTATACCTCTGTAAACAGTGTATTTTATATTCTTGTTACCTCGCTTTGAACAAATATTGACCTGGACTATTTGTGTAGTTTGTTTTGTGTCTGCTGTTGTAGGAATCATTCTGACTCGTTCTGCTCGTTCTGCTGAGACTTTTAAAATAAACTGATAAAAAGTCAGATTTAGAAAGGATGGAGAAGAATTTGCAGTGGTAGTGGTGTTTTTTGTTTTTTGTGAATCGTGTTGTGTGCTGAAATAAAGCGGCTTTGAGCCCTATGAACTTGAGCGACTGGTACCAGCTGGCAGCTTATTATGTAATAACAACAGAGACATTTACACAGGCACAACTTGAGGTTTAGAGGAGTTTTGTTGGATGCTCCTCCTGGCGCATATTCCCCTCTGCACTGGGACAGATCCCTCTCCAGACCCACACAGACCCTCACAGACTCACACAGACCCACACAGACCCACACAGACCCACACAGACCCACACAGACTCACACAGACTCACACAGACCCACACAGACCCACACAGACCCACACAGACCCACACAGACCCACACAAACTCTCACCGACCCTCACCGACCCTCACCGACCCTCACCGACCCTCACCGACCCTCACCGACCCTCACCGACACCCACACAGACTCACACAGACTCACACAGACTCACACAGACTCACACAGACTCACACAGACTCACACAGACTCACACAGACTCACACAGACTCACACAGACTCACACAGACTCACACAGACCCACAGAGACCAACACAGACCCTCACAGACCTGCCACAGACTCAGACAGAACAGATTGGATTGGGACAAGGAGGATTATTCCACACATCCACATCTTCCCCTCAAAACTGGCCTGGGATTGGCAACCAGATTATGTCATTGACCTCTTTCCCTGTGTTGTAATGTGCCAGTCTTTATGCAAATCTGGCCTAAACTAATCTTTGTTGCCTGTTTCTATTGAGATCTTTTCAGTATACTCATATTGATAGTTTATCATATATTTTATAACTGGCTAAACCCTTCTGCAGATCATTTGTTTACATTGTTAGCTAATGGTTTATTTAGTAAAATTATATTTTGCAGCAGGGAATTTCTTAAAAGCATTCAATGTATACAGTACAATGGCCTGGCCCTGAGCTGTGGATTTGTGGTTTCAGAAGACTAATCACTCAAAAGTGCACTTCATGTCTCACTGTTAATATTAGCAGCACAAATATTTAAGTTTTGTCCAAGGTTCAAATGTAAATGTTGGCTCTGCACCTGATCACCTGAAGCACAAGGAGAACCCACAGGTGTTTCCTGTCTCCACAGAAAGATTTGTGTGCACTGCAAGTGTGTGCGAGAGGAGCATGCAGTGCGGGCCGTCCCGGGGCAGCTGGAGAAGATGATGACCAAACTGGTGTCAGACTTTCAGAGACACTCCATCTCCGACGACGACTCGGGCTGTGCCTCCGAGGAGTACTCCTGGGTCCCACCGGGGCTCAAGCCTGAACAGGTACCAGCGCCGCACGGCACAGCCAGAGCTCTCTTATTTAGACCATTTACAGTATTTTATTAGTGTCTCAATTGGACTTGAAGTGACCAGGCTTGTGTCCTCGCTCAGGTGTACCAGTACTTCAGCTGCCTGCCCGAGGACAGAGTGCCTTATGTGAACAGTCTAGGAGAAAGGAACAGAATCAAGCAGCTGCTGCATCAACTGCCCGCTCACGACAGCGAGGTAACTCTACTGTTCAGTGCATCACAGACTCTATGTGTGTTTCTTTATCAGCGCTTGAAAGTATTTCTAAACTACATGGACGTGTGTTTGTGCTGCAGCCTCAGTACTGTAACTCTCTGGCCGAGGTGGAGAAGAAGGAGCTGCGTGCGTTCAGTCAGCAGAGGAAACGGGACAATCTGGGCCGAGGGGCGGTCCGACTGTTCCCTGTGACAATGACGGGCGCCATCTGCCATCAGGTACTTTTGGCTATATTTTTGGGGGATGCATTATATTACTGACATACCTATATGTTTATACAGGTATTTTATTATTAAATCTACACAGGAACAAGGGGAGCGTGGTGCATGTATGTGCAGGCACTGCTTTGGGGCATCAGTTTAACAGTTATGGAGCTGCAGACACGTGTTACAAAATGCACTGTTTCACTTTTTCCGTCTGCACCACGCCCTGTCTGTTTTCAGTGTGGCAGACAGATCAGTGGAGGAGATATTGCTGTTTTTGCCAGTCGCGCTGGAACTGGCTGCTGTTGGCACCCCCAGTGTTTCCAATGTGCCTCCTGTAATGAGCTGCTGGTGGACCTGATATACTTCCATCAGGACGGACAGATCTACTGCGGCCGGCACCATGCGGAGAGGCTCAAACCTCGTTGCCAGGCCTGTGATGAGGTAATGCAACTGTGTCATTTAGATCTCATGCCTCATTACAATAATGACCCAAAAACAAAATATTATACTCAAATCATATTCTTTCGTTGAGACATTAAATATCTGGCAAGGATATGTCACTTTTTGTGGAAGTTTGTTTTATTGATAGATCTTGTCTTGTCCTTGATATTTATTGGTGATGGTTCTAACTTGTCTTTTTTGTTAATATTAATAAATAACATGTTTCAATCATTAGTTAAAAAAAAAAAAAAATAATAATAATAATATGGCTAATATCCCCATGGCTCTCGCCACCCGCGCGACCGCCTTTCCGTGTGACTGCCCCACTTGTCCAGAGGACTCCTCCAATTTGAGGCCAGGAGGAGTTTGTTAAAGTTCTACGTGAACAGAATTTCAGACTCATTTTCAAAGGAAGATGGTGGCCATTGGGTAATTTCCTTTTTGCCTTTTTTACTACTGACTTTATTCTTTAGGCTTTATTCTTTAGACTTTATTCTTTAGGCTTTATTCTTTAGACTTTATTCTTTAGACTTTATTCTTTAGACTTTATTCTTTAGACTTTATTCTTTAGACAATCATCTGTCACTGTCAGACTATGTCACAACAAAGTCTGAAGAATAAAGTCTGGCGGTAATGCAACACTTGGATGCCAACTGCCATAAAACAACAACAATAACAATAAAATAAAACTCCTTCTGTATCTGTAAAACATAGGCCTTTATTTTGTAAGTGCCACAGGCGATCCAGGCACCTTCTGCACTGACCTGAGCAGGGAAAAAGGGAGCGAGAGAGCCTCGGTGACCTGGCTGCACCCCCTCCTCCCTGTACCTCCTTCACCTAGCAACAGAGACCCGCTGCTAATGCTAATGCTAACGTTAACTCTAATGCTAAGCCCGCGGCACAAGAGGAAATGTCCCATCAAAATAAAAGAGGAAGAGGAAGTGAAGGCATTCATTGCGCCTCTGCTGGCCAATTGTGAAAATACACAATATCAATATAATGCACGAATTTCATGGCGTCTTGAGGAGAATATAATAAAATAAGATAATCCTTTATTGTCCACACATGGGGAAATTTCATTGTTGCAACGCAGGTAGATACAGAGGAAAAGAACAGATAACTTATAGGAAGTTTGAAAAACACTCTCAATAGAAGAATTCTTATAAACAAAATAAAGAATTACCATTGCATGTGATCACGACAGTAATTGCAGTTAATCCATGAGTTTCAAACAAATCAGACAATGTTGAGTTTTTCACACAATGGGTAGGGGGCGCTATAGAGTAAATTTGTTACATGGGTATTAATTATTTCCAATCAGACCCTTAAAATGAATTAGTGAGTGAAATATGAGCTCCGTAGATCAATTGCAATAGGCGTGACTTGTCCTTGAAAAAACAGGAAATTAAGCCTTTTTTGAGGGCGTGTTACGCAGAGACCGTAAAGAATATCAACATTGCCACTTTGATTCAACATGGCTGACCTCCTGTTTATCATAGAGCGATGCTGCCAGGTGTGTTTTACTCGTCAAAGGTCAGAGGTCAAAGGTAGCTCTATCACTGTCCCAAGTCTCATGTGCCTAGGCCAAAGATTAAGCATTTCATGTTTATTCTTTTTTGAACTAGTCGGCACTGTTGGGACGGGCGTTCTCGCAACCTCCATTTTATTGGAGTTTGGGTCGAGCCGATCGCGTCCATGTCCCCATGTGTGACTTGCTCGAGCCAATAATAATCTCTTGGCACACAATGGTATTGGATTATGTGTTGTGGATTTTAATGTTTGCCCCAATCATTGTATGAATGGACTTAGGGTTAGTTGTGTGACTCGAGATTAGTTGACTTAGTTCAGAAATGGATTTGGTACAACTGACCTACAAAGGAGAACTGTCACATTTCAAATCAGTATTTTCTTCCCCATTTCCATTTCTGTTCACCCTGAACTGTCTCGAGGATCTCAGAGCTGCTTTTACATGTCAGTCTTCCATCTGGAGCTGATCTTTACAAACAAAATACTAACATTAATGCTATCTCTTTCCCTGTGGCTTTTTGATTGCAGATTATTCTGGCAGATGAGTGCACAGAGGCAGAGGGCCGGTACTGGCACATGAAACACTTCTGTTGTTTTGAGTGTGAGGCTGCACTTGGAGGGCAGCGTTACATCATGAGAGAGAGTCGGCCATACTGCTGCTCCTGCTACGAGTCTATGTATGCAGAGTACTGTGACACCTGTGGGGAAAACATAGGTACTTCATAAATCGATACAACATAAATAACTGTAGTCCAAATACTGACTGTTTCAACAATATCCTGCAGGTATTGACCAAGGCCAGATGACGTTTGAGGGTCAGCACTGGCACGCGGTAGAAGCGTGTTTCTGCTGTGCTCGCTGCCTCCTGCCACTGTTGGGACGGCCCTTTCTGCCCCGGGGCGGGCTGATCTTCTGCTCCAGAGCCTGCTCTTTAGGAGAAGACCCCAACAACTCTGACTCCTGTGACTCAGCTCTGCAGAGCCGCTCTCCAAACAGAAGACACGTGTCAGCAAGAGGCCAGCAGCAACACTGTTGTCCACCACTTCAGCCACTAGAGGGCCCCCACCCCCATATAATACCAGCAAGAGACTGCATTTACACCACAATGAAAAACAGAGGTGAACTTTATTGCTTGTATTACATTTCTCAAACGAAGGACTATATTTCTAATCATGTTCTGTGACATTTGTAGGCCCACACTGCACTTTTTTAGAACAAAACGGAGCACCTTTATCACGTCTTCCTCACCTGAGAGGCACTTATTCTCCTCTCCCACACATACACCTGACAAACGGAAGGGGACCCTCCTGGCCCAATGACATCACTCATTACCATGTGCCACAGGGACACTGTGACAGTCCTCACTTTAACTACTCTAAAAATGAGGACAGAATGAATGGAGACATTGGTCATCCACTAACTTGTGTCAATTCAAGCGAGACTTCCACCACTAAAGACTGCATTGCTTGGGTGGAAAAGACAAATCAAGGTACATGACAAAATAGAAAACAGCAATAGTCTTCGCAAACCATGGTTACTGAACTGACTGCTGACTGATTTTTCAGCATTTCCATCCCAAAACCATCAGGACTCGCCTGACCTGGCTCCATCTGACTCTGAGCTGCCGTCTCCTTTGCCCACAAAGTCTCATGAGCTCATCCTCAGAGAGTCTCCCACACTGAATCTAACTCAGGACCGACCCTCGGACTCCCCCTCGCCCTTGTCCCGCGGCGGGACAGCCCGGGTCAGCTTCAGAGAGCCAATCAGCAGCAGTTATTCTGTGGAAGAGGAAGAGGAGGAGGAGGAGGAGGAGGAGGAGGAGGAGGAGGAGGAGGAGCCTTATGACAAGGAGGAGGACGATCAAGCACAGGAATTTGGAAGCGGTTTACATTTAAAGAAGGGAATTCCACCTCAACTAGATCTGCTAGGTAATGTTGTATTTATTGTGACAAAGCTATTTTACTAGAAGCAATGTTAAAACACGCAAAAGAAGGGTTTTTCGAACAAATCTGTTTTCATGTCGGTGTAATCCCTCAATCTGTTTTCACTTTTTCTAATCTTATCTGTAATCATTCCAACAGATGGATCCTCGCACCATCACCGCAGTCGCCGCCGGGGCCTGGGACACTCCCGCGTGTCTTCGGACAACTCTATCCTAGTTGGGTCGGAGAGACGGCACAGACGTCTCCGGTCCGAACGCCCCAGGCTGGACTCACTGGAGCACAGAGGAGAGAGAGACAGAGACATCCGGGGTTCGTCTCATTCTTTGTCTCTGAGTCTTCAGACGGGACACTGCAAACACGAGGACTCCTGTTCCACGTGCTCCTCGTCCTCAGATTCAGAGGAGGAGGGGTTCTTTTTGGGAAAACCCATCCCCCTGCCCCCGCAACTCCAAGTGAACCAGCAAAACGCACCTAAACCTGGGGGAAAGGAGGGACAGAAGGACAGTGGACTTCGGGGGAGCCTCCGACGCAGAAGAGCTCATAGTGTCGGGGCAAAAGACAAAAACTGTGCTATTTCCTAACCTTTTATGAACAAGTAGATGCAGAAGATGTCTAGTATAGTTATTAAAAGTATAATAATGAAATCTTTAAAAAGTGGACAAATGTACGTTACTTGAATATTTTTAATTTCTTGTTCAAAAGGCTTTGTTTAACCTTTGATGAAAATTCATCAGTTGAACTAAAAACTCTAAATACAAAGCTGCCTTTAGGCTTAGAAAACAGAAAGCCTCAAAACACCTCAGTAACAAAACAATGCATGAATTATCTGTGACACAGCAGGTTTAAGACTGTCTGAACTGAAGGTTTGTTACAGATTACAATAAACAGACTATTGTGGATTGTTTAACATATCTATATTTACATATGCAAACTCCTACTGCAAACTGACACGATCATTGATGGTTTTATGCACATTCATTGGTCAAAGTGTTGTGAAATAATACAGTTTCAAGTACAATTGTTGTATGGTTTTAGTGCAATTTGGTGTGGCCTTTTTGTTGTGAATAATTGATTTACTATTATGTAATACTGTGTTGTATTTGTAATAGATTTGTACAAAGTTTATTGTTAAATATCAAATTCAGAAACATTATTTTTATATATTTGGTGTGGGGTTATTTTCCTTGAACTGTTTTTTATTGTCTATTATTTCTGTATTTGTGAATAAATCAACCACAATTATTTACATTTAATAAACAGAAAACAAGTTAAAAAATGTATTATGATTATTTACAAATCACAGTACAATACTAGACATAGACTTTTTAGGTAATAACTAGAGAAAAGAGAAACTATTATAACAGAATAAAGTGTGAAAAGGAATAAAACAACGTAAAAGTGTGAAAAAATGAATCATACAATTAGCCTTGTTAAAATATGAGATTAGGATAAAAAGTAGAAAACAAGAAAAACATATGTTAGAGGTTACGTGTGTTCCTTTTGTTTTTGTTTAATTTTTCTTTTGAGTTTTTGTACATTCAAATTCAGGAAAGTTTGAAAAGTTTGGAAACACCTTGTGTCAAAGTTCAGTTATGAATCAAATAAAATCAATTGAAAGAGAAACTAAAATTAGAACATAAAAGTGCGCAAAGGTAACCGCTTCCGTGTCCCAAAGCGGCAGCGGGCCAATCAGAGGCGAGGGGCGGTCCCAGGAGCGCACACGTGAGTTCTCAAACAGGTTTGTCTCGTCTTGTGCGGCTCAAGTGTCCCGCTGGCCGCGTTACACTCTCATCCACCGCGGCGCTACTACGACTCGATCCTTCTCATCCCAGACGACTCCACAAACAAGAACCGCTCCCAGATGCAGGTGAGTTATTTATGCACCAAATTAAACTTATCATGAACTTCTTGTACCGGGAAACACCTTGAATGTAGCTAGTTGTGGTTGTTGGCTGCGTTAGACATGTCAGGGCAAGACCACACAGGCCTTAGAGCGGTGCAGGCCCCTTGTATTTACATTCACAACATCGTGTGTAGGTTAGATTAAAAGTTTAGACCTTTCGATTTTCTGTCCTGTGCCTTTATCTACCGTTTATGATAATTATTCAAGCGTTAAAACGTGCTGGCACTTGACTCACTCCCTATAATGCCTTGTTTTTGTTTGTTTGACCCAACACTTGACATTCCTTTTTTGCTGTGTAACTGCATGTAGCATGTTGGGTTAATAATATCCTTAGTTGCTCACTTCTATACATAGATTAAAGTATTTATTCGTGAACTATGGTGCGTTATAAAGGCCTCGTGCCAGATAAGAGTTGAGTTGCATTATCAGCTAGAGTTTGGCCTGTACCTCCACCTGGAATGGCAAATATGTGGAGAATGTGACTGGCAGATGTTGAGTCTTGCAGTGACATTTCCAACATATGATCTTGATTATTTACAGACGGCTTTATTGGCCTTGTCAGCATCTCTGGATACAAACACAGAATTTACTTAGCTTCTTGTTTAAAACTGTCAACAATGAGGGCTTGTTTGGCTGGTTTGAAGTCAACAGTTTGACAGTTTCTTTTTTATTAGTTTACTTAGCCCAGCAGGACTTGTATTTCAAGATCTTATCCTAGGCAACTCGCTTATATGGTTTAGGGGTCATTGTTCCCACAGCAGCTGTTGGTGAGGTGCCGCAGACAATGGTTTGTTGACAACCGCCTCGATACACCCCCATCCCCACTCAAACCCTCCCAGGCCTCTGTTCACAGGCCCCTCGGCGTCCTCCAAAAAGGAAGTGTCACTCTTATTGTTCATTTGTCTGCCGAGTATAAAAGTGACTGTGCCAGCAGCCAATGAACTTGTAGGAAGTGAGAAAGTGCACGTGATTGGCCGTTTGACAAAAGGAGGAAGTGCTTGGGAAGTATTGTTGGTCTTTTGGTGAAGTTGAATGTCTGTGTTTTGGAGCAAGTGACACAAAAATGTAAGCTCTTGAGGAAATATTTGCTTTTGTTACCGTTATTGTTCTGACTGATGTTGAAAGTGTTTGTTTTACAGGCAGATCAAAGCGGCTCCATGTCAGTGACTCAGTAGTTGAAGATGAAGAAGTGGCCGTG
This sequence comes from Eucyclogobius newberryi, assembly GCF_026437365.1. Taxonomy (NCBI): domain Eukaryota; kingdom Metazoa; phylum Chordata; class Actinopteri; order Gobiiformes; family Gobiidae; genus Eucyclogobius; species Eucyclogobius newberryi. The sequence continues at coordinate 9,962,040 of NW_027315801.1, read as the reverse complement.
CTCCAGAGTCTCGCTCCTGTGAATACTGTGACAAAGTTCAGGTAGAAGCTTCATTTCTCTGCTCACATGATGCCTGTGGAGACCCTCCCGTACTCCGTCAGGCGCCCCGTGCGGACAGCGGTCACATCCACACCCCCACGTCTCCGGCCCAAAGCCCCTATGGCCCCTGAGCTGTACCGGCAGGGTCTGGCTGCTACGGGGAAGCCAAGGCAGAGTGCAGTGGAAAGACTGGAGGCAGACAAAGCGAAGTATGTGAAAAGTCAAGTAGCACTGTGCAAGCAGCAGCCAGTCCGGCCTGCTGGGGTGAGCCAAGTTTCGCCGAGCCCCCGCTCTGCCCTACAGCCGACGCGGAAGACCCCCATCCCAGCAAAGATAAAAGAGAGCATCCAGCTGGACCTGGAGCATCTGAGTAATCTGATCAGTGACGTGAGCGATGGGCCTCACTTGAGTACAGCGGACACAAAGGCTCCAGAGACTGTTTCTCCACAGAAGAAAGAGCGCCCACGTCCTCCTCCCCGCCCTGATTGGTCCAGTCCCGCCAAGGTGAGACTCAAATCCACCGCACCGACCCGAGAGGAGAGTGTGCCTGCCCCTCCAGTCGTGAGGATGGTGCGCAGAGTGGATGTCCTCCCCCAGGCCGGCTCCGCTCGCCCCCCCGTGAGACCCGCACAGTTCATGAGGCAGCCCCTGCAGCCCATCCTCCTACACTCCCAGTTTCAGTTTCACGGGACACGCCTCTTTCACCCCAGGACCCCCTCGGCCCCCTCTCCCCTCAAACCAGTTGTCGCTATGCCTCCTAAACCTGAAAGCACTCCAGCCACAGCCTCGCTCACTTCCCCCCGTGCTGATGCTCCTCCCGAAGCCCCCTTGTTGCCCCCGCCCTCCCCGGCCATCACCCGCCTCTCCTCCTCCAGCGGCAGGAAGAGGCGCTCTCTCACCCGCTCCAAGTCGGACCTGAGCGACCGCTTCTCCAGAGCCAACACGGAGCTGGAGCGTTTTTTTAACTTGTGCGGTGTGGACCCGGCGGACTTGCGGGACTTGGCCGCCTCAAACTCGGACATTGTGTCATTGGCTCGTTTCCGCAGCGTGAGCGCTCCTGGCTCCGAGTGCGCGGGGTCAGGACGGCAGGAAGACGAGGAGGAGGAGGAGAGTGCTGGAAATGAAGCGGCGCGTGTCCCATACGGTGTTTCTGTTATTGAGAGAAATGCTCGAGTTATCAAGTGGCTTTATGGTATACGCCAGGAAAAGGACGCAAATAAAAGCCCCAATGTGTAAGGAAAAAAGTGGAAAAAATGTGTAATTGACCCTGATTATGTAACTATGGAAGAAAATGCAGAAACAAACACTTTTTGTTTGTACGTGAACAGTCCGGTACGATTAGATTTGATGAAGCATGTGAATTTGTCCCATAATGGGGCGTGAGACTTCAGGTGGCTGTGTAAATGTGATGAAGCTACGATTTAAATGTAAACTCTTCTGAATTTATTTGAGTTTTCCAGATTTCCAGGGACCAAAATGCTGTTTCTTTCTTTTTGTTTGTGATCAGTTGTGCAAAAGTAGTTTTATTTTAAATGTTGTCCCATAATGGGGCTCTTGTATTGTTGGGGCCTGAAGACCGCCACCATGTCAACCACATGTTGTATCTGTATGACAATAAAAGATTATGATGCAAGCAAATCATTGAATATTTTATTTCAAACTCTTAATAATCCCTGAAGGGAATAAGTCACAGCCTTTTCACAAGGTTCAGGTGTAGGGATGTCACGATTTTAAATGCTAGAGTTATGATTATTGTGAGAATATACACAACTTCTCAGTATGTGACCTGCTTTATGAACTTAAAGAAATAAACAGCAAGAAAAAAGAAAACACTTTAGGTTTACTTTTTGGAGGAAATTGAGCAGAAAGGACTTCTAAAACTGTCATTTCTGTCATTTCTTTTAATTGAACTAAAGTCGTATTTTTTTCTATGAATTAAATTTAAAAGAAAATGTCCCGATTATGATTTTTTTTAGTCTTTACTATTATATTGTGACTTAAATAATCGCGATTCGTGAATATGTATAATTTTTCTTAATGATGTCAAATCTTCACGATAATGATTTTGAAACATGAGTAATTGTCAGCTACAGATATTTTTTTCAGTATTGTATCAGCTCTTCATTGCTGGTGAATCTGAGATAATAGACCTCCACTAATCCTGTCGCTGAACCGGATTCCAGCTCAAAACTCTGGGGCTTGTGTTTAGTGCACAAGTGTCACTGGGAGACGGAAGAAACTCACATCTTACAGTTTTCTTTATTTCCTTTTTATGAGAAATGAGCTGTCGAACTTTCACTGACTTTATTTGGAGAGTCAAGGAGCAGGTGTTGAAACGGGCCGTGATCCAAAAGCCGTTATGTTGTGTCCAGCAGAACCAGGTAGGATATTTCATGGTGGATTTAATGTTCCACTCTTGTTGAAAAGGCTGATACTTGTAATATATTTGTCGCTTTGTCTCGGTCGCATGTGTCTTCAGACGTCCAGGGGCATTTCACTGCGGAGCAAGCTGTGCTATGCTGTAGGTGGGGTCCCGTATCAGATGACCACTGCAGCCATCGCTGTGTCGCTGCAAATATTTCTTCTGGATGTTGTACAGGTATTGAAAAAACTGTCAGCTCGTTTAGTAATCAAGTATTTGAGTTTTCTTGTAACTACACAGACTCCAAAACATGCATGTGCTGAGAGAAGAGGTTTAAGACTCCGAAAGTGCAGTAATTACATCAAAATGTTATGTTTTTAATGAAATATTGTTTTGTCTGTAGGGCTGCGTGTCTTTATTCCTCAAGTCAATTCATCCATCATGTTGAGCATGTTTTAGTTGACCAAAATATGTGAATGTCGACTAATTTATTTAGATAAGAAGGATTTCTATGGGACGATGGCAAAAAGGAGCGGACAACGGGTTTCTTATTCTTTCTTGGTCATTTTGCCATAACTCGGGCATTTTTGACTCCCTGAACATTGATGAATGTCACACATGGGGACATAGACACGATCGGCTCGGCCTGAACTCCAATAAAATGGAGGTTGCGAGAACGCCCGTCGCAACAGTGCCGACTAGTTCAAAAAAGAAAAAGGGTCTCTCGGGGTATATCCTATGCAGATGCAGTCAAGAGGGTTTCAAGTGACGAGTTTGGAGTGAATGCGGAGAGAGGAGCCGGCGCTGCTCCCAGCCAGGGCGAAATGAGAGGGGCCGGCGTGGCTCCCGGGAGGTGTGAGGGTTTCAAGAGTGGAGGTCCCAAGTGTGCAGGTTCCAGAATTGATGAGAATACCCTGGTTGTGGATAGAGAGGATTTTGTACTCTTTATGGTGGATGTTGTAAACTGTGCTGCTCAGACTCAGGGCGGAACTGAAAGGATCAGGATCATTGCTAAAGCTGCAGGGAGATTCCTTGGAACAAAGGAGCTTGATTGGGCAGATATAGAGGGCAGGCTAGAGGCGCTGGGTGGGAGTCGGAGTGATGGGGGTCTGCTTTTGGGGAGTCAGAGTGATCAGAGTGACGAGATGGGGGTGGGGGTGGTCTCCTGTCCTCGCCCAGTCTCGTAGACGCACGGCTACCAAGCAGCGACATCAGTGGAAATATTAAAGCCTATAGAATGAAGCCTAAAGAATAAAGCTGTACGGTGGAAGCACCGAACGTCAAAGAAGGAGAGGAAGATGAAGAAGAGTCTCCCTGGAATAAAGCCGGTTGTTGTTGTTGTTGTTGTTGTTGTTTTATGGCGGTTGGTCTCTGAAACAACAACAACTATTCTAGTCACAAAGACATATCATGACCTCATGGGCTTTGTAACACCAAAGCAATGGAAGGAGTACTTTTACGGACTACGAAAAGTCTGAGGACTACGAAAAGTCTGAGGAATAAAGTCTGGCGGTAATGCAACACTCGGATGCCAACCGCCATAAAACAACAACAACAACCGGCTTTATTCCAGGGAGACTCTTCTTCATCTTCCTCTCCTTCTCCGACGTTCGGTGCTTCCACCGGACAGCTCTACTCTTTAGGCTTCATTTCACAGGCCCTAATATTTCCACTGATGTCGCCGCTTGGTAGCCGTGCGTCTACGAGACTGGGCGAGGACAGGAGACCACCCCCACCCCCATCTCGTCACTCTGATCACTCTGACTCCCCACAAGCAGACCCCCATCACTCCGACTCCCATTTAGCGCCTTTAGCCTGTTTTCTATATCTGCCCAATCAAGCTCCTTTGTTCCAAGGAATCTCCCTGCAGCTTTAGCAATGATCCTGATCCTTTCAGTTCTGCTTTGAGTCTGAGCAGCACAGTTTACAACATCCACCATAAAGAGTACAAAATCCTCTCTATCCACAACCAGGGTATTCTCATTAATTCTGGAACCTGCACACTTGGGACCTCCACTCTTGAAACCTTCACACTTCTTGGGAGCCACGCTGGCCTTTCTCATTTCGCCCTGGCTGGGAGCAGCACTGGCTCCTCTCTCTGTATTTACTCTAAACTCGTTACTTGAAACTTTCTTGACTGCATCTGCATAGGATATACCTTGAGAGACCTTTATTTTATGCACCTCAGCAGCTCTTTTGCTAAACCTGCATCCCCCGTAGGCAGAGCTATGTTCTTCCCCACAGTTACAGCACTTCAGTTTTGCTCCCACGTCACACTTCCCATACTCGTGATCTCCTGCACATTTACCACATCTTTGCCTCCCTCTACAGACCGCTGCAATATGCCCAAAGCGCTGGCACTTAAAGCAACGCAGGGGCGGTGGAACATATGGCCTAACGTCATGGCACATGAACCCAATGAACACCTTACTAGGCAGGCACCTCCCTTCAAGTGTTACCATTACCCACAAGCTGTCACATCTTATGCTCTTTGACAATGCCACTGAATTCCACTCCTTAAAGGATGCACTATCCTGTGCAAGCTTTATGATCACCTTACAGTCTCTGCTCTCACCCCGGATATCAATAGCTTCAGCCTCATCCTGCTGCTCATTCCCAGAACCCTCGGACGAGCTAAGGGACTTTTTACGTTTCCGGGTACGTGCAGCCAGAAAAGGCTGCTCCTCCACGCCGTCCAGAACGTCTTCGACCACCGATCCGCTCTCCTCCGCCATCTCCCGTTCTTTAGACTTTATTCTTAAGACTTTATTCTTTAGACTTTATTCTTTAGACTTTATTCTTAAGACTTTATTCTTTAGGCTTTATTCTTTTCAGGTTTATTCTTTAGACTTCATTCACGGGTCACTGAGGCTCTCTCTCTTAGTCCCTGCTCAGGTCTGCGTTCAGCACGATCTTGCAATTTGTCAGAACAAACTAAACAAACTAATATTTGAATCGCAAACTACGCAATCATCAACGGTGAATTACTGAGCTTCGTTTGGTATGCCGCAAAACGCAGCAGAAAACACGGACGGGAGGCGAAAGCCATCATCGCCGCTACCACAGCTTTAATTACACTTTTCCCTTTTCTGTGAATGTTTTTTACAGTGGTCTCCCTGAGTGCAGTTTGGGTCAGATACATAGAGATACGTAATATTTTTGAGAGCTTATGCCATATACTCTTTTATGGATGCACAGGGCGTGTCTTCAGTCAAACACAGCTCCGTTTGTCTGTAAATATGCAGTATTCCATCAGGATGGCCTCAAGCGGCGTCTGCCTCTGGCTCAAATTCAGCAAAAGTCTCAGGTTCACAGGCCGGATAACCACATAATAACAAAATCATCTTTAGTTGCAGTTTTCCACCTCCAATATGAGGAATGACAATGTAACAGTCTCATTTTGAAGAGCGAATTGGTTCACACTTTGAATTTTATACACCACACACTACATTGTATACACCTTTATACAGCATGCAATTGTTTTACCTTTTAATATGCATTTTATATGACCTCACATATGCCAGCTATTATATATTACATTACATTATGCCATTTCTGAAAACTCTTTGTTTCTTCAGCTCTGACAAAAAGAAATGACTTTTAATCAATCGCTCTAAATAGACTATTGCTCCATTATTTTTGGAAGTTTGTGCTCGTCACATGTTCGCAGATGGAAGCTTTCTACGTCTCTTTGATTTTGCTGCTGAGTCGAGCCTGGGACGCGGTGACTGACCCTCTGATTGGATATTTGGTCAGCCGCAGCAGCTGGACCCCCATCGGCAAACTGCCTCCATGGTAAGTAAATATTTTAATCTCATTTTACGGTATTCTGAAAGTGTTAATCCTCACAGCGTGCCTTTTATTGGGAAGTTATGGAGAAGCTTCATTTATTTTATGTCGGCTGCACTGACACAGAGCAAAGGGACTCCAACCCCGTCTATATCCTCTGTAACAATTTTAGATGCCAAGTAGAAATCGATGTGAAATACTTTAAAGTCAGAAGTCAATTAATTGAACTACCTGAATGTGTGAACAGCTTGCGTAATAAAAAAAAATGCTTTTAATACAGTGCTGTCATGATATACAATATTTAGTTACCGGTTTGTAGATTTTACCGTGGATATGTTGTACTTTTACTTAACTATATCTGAGAGCAGAATTTCTACTTTCAACTCTATTAAAAGGACTGAAAAGTAGCAGTAGTTCATATAGTTTGAGGTGTTTGGGTTTTCTTTTAGCACATTTATGACGACATCCTGTCAAAAGACTTTGAATTCAGGTCCGGACTTTGAGCAAACAAAAAGATTCCAATAAAAATAATCTACAAAAATTCTAGGTACAAAAACATTAAAGGTGGTATGGACGATTTTTTTCAGCAAATTTTTATTATATTTCCTCGTGGCGTGGATAAATCATTTGTCCTGCCACGTATCAATCATAAAACGCACCTACCGCTCACCTGCAGCCGCGTGCGGTTCGTGCCCACGTTTCCGCGTGCCTAAGCGCATGGATCTATCATAATATAGTTCCCTCAGTGTACGGGGCAAAATGAAGACGGAGAAAGATAGTTCGAGCTGACGCAGAAGTGGACAGAAATCTACGGGAGACGAGCGGTGCGATGCGCTCCGTTGCGCTAATAAACAAACGCACGTGTGTGTTGTATCAGTCCGCACGGGGGAGTGCGCATGCGCACTTCCACCTGCGTTCTCAAATCGCCGAAAAATCGTCCATACCGCCTTTAAGACATTTTTAATCACAATTACTACTTTTCACTCTTTAATAATGAAAAATGTACGTAACATGTACTTCAATGTTTTTATTGTTTTATGTGATACTTTTCCTTTACTTGAGTTATTCATCGTTTTGCTCCTTTATCTGTACTTTTACTTAAAAATCGACTTTTCAGAGCTTTTAACCTTCTTACATTGCTATTTGTGCTTCATATATGTACCCAGAGTGTTTTTTTGATTGATTCCCGCAGTGTTTAGCTATATTACAGACTATCTCCTTTCCGCAAATCTCCAAACTGACGGGCGGTGGCTGCAAGACCGTGTCATAAGGGCAAGCACGCGTTGCACAACCCTTATTATTATCAATTATACACTTAGATAGACTACGAAATGTGAAAAAAAGCATGTTATGGCACCTTTAAGTAACAAAACTGAGCACTTCTTCCACCACTGAACTTCTTCGTTTTGTGACCCAGGCTGGTTCTGTCCGCTCCGTTTGCCGTCCTGTCCTATGTCCTGCTGTGGTTTGTGCCTCATGCTTCCATGTCTGCAGCTCTGACCGTGCTGTGGTTCCTCGCGGTGACCTGTCTATTTGAGACCCTCATGAGTGTGAGTCTTACTCTATTATCATCTTTTCACACTGTTATTATCTTTTCACATCTTTTTATTGCTCCGTCTAATAGCAGGGGTGTCAAACTCATTTTGGGCTACGGGCTGAACATAAAGTGAAAAATAAAACCTATAAGAAATAAATAGCTTTATATAGTCTAGTTATATGTGGACACTTTCATATTCATGCATCAGCAGCAGGAACAGGGACATGGACTTATGACTTTGACAATTCTCTTTTAAAAGCTGAAGGTAATTTCACTTTGTTTTAGGGACTTGTAATAAAGCAAAAAGGTCCAGGTGTAAATCATATACAGTCCTATTCATTTTCATTTTATTTTAGGGTAATTTTTTACTTTTGGGTTTGGAGTACAAACTGACCCTGATGCTTCCCAGAAGGACTGATTTGACTGGAAATAAGTTACAGCTTTAGTTGTATGTGCAACATATTAAACAGCTTAAGAATTCCCTTTTTTTTCAAATTGTGGACAAAATGGAATGAATAAAAAGTAAATAAGAAAAGAAAAAGTAAAAGCCTGCTGGGGCCGGATGCCAATGTGCATGTTTTACACATCTGGTCTATAGACTTGTAATGTTTAATGGAAACTGTAATGTATAAAACTGAAGTATCTAACTTTCTAGGGGTTGTCCAGGGTCTACCACCTGCTTGTCTCCATGGAGATTTTATTGCTTTGCCTGGAATGTCATTAAACATAGCTACCACATGGAGACGAGCATGTGACACCACAAGGTCAAATCTGTGGAGGCGAGTTGATCCCACAATGTTGTGATTGTGCAATTAAACACGTGCAACTGAATAAATGTAAGACCGAGACGTTTAATGCCATAATGTGGAAGATACCAGAAAAAGTAATAAAATCTCCATGGAGACGTGCAGTTTGCAGGCCCTTGGACAGAAACACTTTTATAGTTCACCTTTTATTTAACCATTGGCTGGGAAAAAAGCAACTATTTCAGTCAACCATTTCCACCACAACATTGAAAACTTGCCAACCTTTAATTTAGACATGATTTCAACTTCCTGTTTATAGGCGACATTTGAGGACTTTGTTGGATTAATGCATTTTGAATTGTTAATTGCTATACAAACGGTGATCTCTCTTTGTGGCTCTGAAACCAATGGAAGGATAAAATATTTAATTTTTATTTTTATGACGGACAAAGAAGACAAATAAAAAAGAAAAAAGGGGGTGACAGGTCATTTACAGTCCTAACAGTTTTTTTAATCTGACAGACAAAAACAGATGAAGACTATTTACAACTGTGCATCAGAAATGTGTGTATGTAGTTTATTTTATTGTGTGTTTTCACGTAGGAGACCTCAGAGGAGAAGGCAAAGGGGAATAAAAAACAAAAAAAACCCTCCATAACACGCCATTAAAAAAACATTACATTTGGTTTTATTGCCCCCACTTTTCGAATCATTATATTCTATCTCCTGTTTGTTCCATAAACTCACTGCGAGCGGCCTTCAGTCCCGCAGACTCATTATGTCAGTAATGAGGACGCTCCACGCTGCATTACTGTGACGTAGTGTCATGCTTTGCCTTCATTTGCAGTGCTTCCACGTACCGTACCTGTCACTCAACATGTTCATGGGCGGCACCAAGAGAGAGAGAGACTCGGCCACTGCCTACAGTGAGTGAGCGCAATAATAACACTGTAATAATAACTATATATATGGCACCAAATCACAATATCGCCCTTGTTTTGGACCAACCATTATTTTAGCAGTCGACTAGTCAGCGTAGCCATTACTCTTTCAATTAGTCCACGAGTCAAACGATTATTATTTACAGTATATTCAGATTTTTATAGACATTTTTAGTAGAGTGGAAATGTGGTGATGACGGAAGTGTTCTAGACAGATAATATTTACGAATAAAGTTGATGAAGACCTGAAATTGTTGATTGTTTTTTGACATTTAGATTTAATTGTGCCACTGTCTTTGTCATGAAATGTTTTTAAAGTCTACATTGTCCAAATAACAGTTACAATGTTCAAAACACGATTAAAGACATCGCACGATTATTTCATTAATCACTGCCACCCTAGTTTGGACCATTTCAAATCTTTTACAATCATTTGCCAGTCTTAACGAATTTAAGTTTAAGATTCAATAACGCACTTGTCGTTTCAATATATTGTTATTTCTTTCTTTTTTCTGTTATTTCTTTCTTTTCTTTTCATATTTGATCTGTCAGTGGAGAGAGGTTGTTTGACATACTGGCTCTTTGAATGCAACTTTATTAACAAATAGTAACAGAAAAATGTATATGGAATTTGAAGTAAATAGAAAAACTGTCAGACGTCCACAGTCTAGACAAGTACAACTTCAAAATGGGTCAAAAACGACTCAAAACATGTCACACTCTGGATTCCACGTCATTATTACTCAGCGTCAAAAGGAATTAATTACCATCCAGTACAAACATGTTACAGTCTGACTCGGGCACTGTTTAGCTCATGTATTTCCGTGTTTGTGACTCATGGCAGGGATGAGTGTGGAGATGGTGGCCATGCTCGTTGCTTCAGTCATCCAGGGTCAAGTTGTGGCTGTGTACAACATCGAAAAGCAGAAAAACTGTGAAGAGCTGGACCAGGCTCAAGCAGCAGCTCAGAGCACGTCGTCCTCTCCGACTTCACTGCAAGGAACGGTACCAAAGCCACAAAGAACTCCATTTATCTTTCTTTTGCTGCATGTCAGAAGTGCAGTCTGTTGTGCTCACCGTCCCAGGAGTATAAGGTTACTCCCAAAATCTACTATTCTTCAAAAACACAGCCATTGTTGTGGGATTGTGTGTCCGCTTTGAGCGCTTGAAGTTAGTATTGGTGGAATTTCCGGAGTGTTATTGACTTTTCCACAGGTAAACCTCTGAAACACCTCACAACTCAGGGTTTTCACGTCCAAAACTTTACGTTCATTGCAATTTCAATGACTTTTTATAGAGTCCAACATTACAACAGCAGTTTCCACACAAGGATGTTGATTTTAGACAATATAATGTAGAAAAAAAATAAGTAAAACTATGAAAAAATTAAATAAAAGGCAAGATTAAGTTAATGGTCGGATGTGCCAAACGTCCAAAGAGATGCATTAGTCAAAATAACACTATAAAAAGTAAAAAAAAAAAGATTCACAGAACAACCTGATAAACAGGTGGGTCGCTACATTTATCAAACTTTGGAGTCCAAATACTTAAAATACTTTAAATAATTGATGGTGTGACGACACAATCCCGAGAACTACAACTTAAAATCACAGAATACTTATATATGAATTGCGTACTATATATTTAAATGTAAAATGAATTCCAACAACAAAACTAAAATACTTAAAAATATCAGATTTTTGCGTTTTTCACCTGTTTAGTTTAGGTTTTTATGGCTTTTAATACATGTGTTCAAACGTTATGTCAACTAATAGGCTTAAAATACAATGTGGCTTAAACATGTATTTGTGAAGAATGTGAACATTGTAATTCATTGGGCTCATCATAGCGCCACACAGACTGACACTGTGCTTTATGTCCACAGAAAAGAGCCTTTTTGACCTCAGCGCTGGTGATTGGAGCCATGTTTTTCCTCTGTAGTCTCATCATTTTCCTGGGAGTTAAGGAGCAGAGATGTAAGCCAGTGTCCACATGGATTAATTTTTATTTGGATTATAAATAACACTGTTTCTGAATTGTTTGACAGCCCCTGATAGCCCCGGTGTGAAGATGCAAATGCCCTTCCTGACCTCAATGAAACTACTCCTGCGCTTTGTTCCGTACCATCGACTTGTACTTGGATTCACAATCACCTCACTGGCTTATCACGTACAGTTTTAACAACACTCCTCTTTCCCACCAGCCCCAAAATATGCTGCAAATTACTGGCACAGCGATTAATCCTCCATCTGTCTTTAGATCTCCCTGGGTAATTTTGCACTCTTCTGCAGTCACGCTGCTGGGCTTGGACCGTATTTTCAACACCTTCTTTTGGTTTTACTTGTAAAATGGATTTAGCCATATACATTATACCATTTACTTTGCTAATATATACAAGGATGCTTTTACTTTGATAGAGAAGAAAGTGGTAGACCCCTCTTAAGTTTATCTCCAATGTCCTACAAGCTGAACAACAAAGTGGAATAACGTATTAAGGCGAGACACAACAGGCAAAACCTTTTACTCAAATGTTAAATAAGATATCCCCCTGGAATCCCCTCTGTATTTTTCGACATGCTAACAAAATAAGGCAAAAAATCCAAACCTGGCACTGTCCATTTTTAAGGTTTATATGTCGAACTATGTGTAACTTTGGCTATTTTTAAACTTAAAGTGCCTTATTTTTAGGTGAGAACATTACACGATGAAGCACTTGTAATGCATATTGTCTTTACATTTATCTAGGCCAAAGTAAACTACACTAAACCTTTCCTATTCACCTGCAGTGTCTCGTCATTATCAATCCAATTTAAGTCACAAAACAGTGGCATTAAAGTACAGTAAAAGATGTAATTGAATACCAACAATTCAGTTCAATTCAATAATTTATGGTTAAATGTATTTTTTATATTTTTTCACAGGGTTCTGCCACAATAGCTGTTCCCATTTGGCAAGTCGTCCTCCTGAAAATCGGGAAAAAGTCGACATTTTTTATTGGAATAGCAGTAAGAAATAAACAAAAGCCATGCACTCGTGTCGTTTTGAGTTTCTTTCTGTTGGCGTCAGTGCGTTGTCCTTTCAGCTCTTCATCCCGGCCGTGATGCTCGTGGCTTGTTGTCCCGGTAACCTGACAGTCTTCATCATGATGTGTGTCGTGATGGGCTTCAGCGTGGCCACGGTCTTCCTGCTTCCCTGGTGAGTCGTTTGCATGTGCGACGCATCTATCCTATCAGAGCGAGTTACTATCACAACACACTGTCCACTAATATTATGTCCTGCTCTAATAAAAGGATCTGCCTCGGCTCACGTTACCAGGCATTTGAATTATGTACAAGGCGCTCCACTTCGAAACCCTGATCAAATGTAACCGTGTGCTGTTATTTCATAGATCCTGCAATGATTTGTGGATTTTTAAATTAATTTTAGGTTGCTGTAACCATCCTCCTGACAGTGCATCCAGGTTTTTTGTTTTATATTGATATTTCCGTGCTTGAAATGTGTAATTATGAGGAATATTTGATTAATCCCTCGAGAGGAGCAGTGAGCAGTCAAAAGTATCAAATATCAGATACTAAAACTATTGAAATTAGATGCCCATTTGAGCTGAAAATAATCACATAAACAGGATACAATTTGACAGTTTGAGCAAGTATAAAACCACGTTAATATAAGGTAATATATTAATACTATTATTTTGTGTTGAAAGTCTATCTTCAACAAACCCTAACCCTTAGTTTTGAAATGTTTGTGTGGTGATAAGACTCAGACGCAGTAGTGCATTCTGGGACACATCCACTGCAGATGGTGTTTTTTTTACCCATGGTGCATATCTGGGGTGGATGGGGAAAACCGGCGTAATCGGAGGAAACACAGGGAGAAACATACAGTCCTGTCGAGCTAGGTTTACTTGAATCATTCTATTGTTGTATATGTATTGCTCACTGTAAGTTTTTTATGTTTTTATTGTTTTATTCTGTGTTTTGCGAAGCACTTTGTGACTTCTGTCTGTGAAAGGTGCTATACAAATAAAATTGACTTACTTACTTACTTAAATATTCATGTAATTAACGGTAATCCAAGATGTTTGATAGACACATTTGCTATTTGTAGTTATGAAGCTTCTTTTGGCAAACAGGCCAAATTTGAGATCTTAACAGTCGCCACAAACGAAGTGCCAACATTACAGGGGCCTTTTGCTCTTATAAAGTGGACTTGACTGTGTCTGTGGCAGGTCAATGCTTCCTGATGTGGTGGACGAGTTTACAATGACAAACCCCGACTGTACAGACATGGAGCCTCTGTTTTTCTCGTGTTACGCCTTCTGTAATAAACTGTCCGGAGGCGTCGCTGCTGGAGTCTCCACCATGACATTACAGTGAGTCCAGTCAGTGGACGACTGTAGTCACATTTATGAAACTATTTGTTCATTTCTATTGCTACTTTCTATTCCACAAAAACGTTAACATAGTACTACGGTAGTTGTGTGATGTCTTTGCAGATTTGTGGGCTACAAATCAGGAGCGTGTAACCATAGCGATGAGGTGGTGACGGCCCTCTTAGTTCTGTTTTCAGCCGTTCCGATTACGCTGCTGCTTTTGGGGATGCTGGCGTTTCTCTTCTACCCAATCGACGAAAGACAGTCCTCGCAGTCGCCGGAACAAATCGCCACTATCGAGTAAGTTCTAGAATGGTGCCATCATTTTAAAACCCCTGAATGTACGTTTTTGTGCATTTTTTGCTGAGAACTTTAGTTTAATGAAGGATAATAAGTGATGCATGACTGTCTACGCATCATTACCTTCTCAAAGAGTTTAGGAATCACAAATGTAACCAATTATTTGATTTCAATGATTCTGATTCTGATGTGTCCAGTTCAAAGGGGCTTTCATCCTCATCGGACCAAAGGGCTGAAGAAATACTATGTGGTGCTGTGACTGGCACCGCTCCTGCTTCTTCAGATAAAATACAAAAGAATGAACGGAATGAAGCCACTGGAAAGTTCAGTCGAGGAAAATGTGCTGTTCATCGTCATTCAGCAGATGATAATGAGAACGATATCAGTGAAACGCACACAGATCCTTTTCCACTTGAGCCCAATTTGAAGTTCAAAGTCTCGTGGGTTTAATGAGCAATGACGTTATAAATATGCGAGACAGGCTTCTACTCTGACAATGTTCAAATCTAAGCTATAACAGTTTTGTTTAGCTGTGCATATGACTGAAAGGATTATATTTGCACTCTTCTTTTTTATGTCTTAAACTGTTTAGGGATTTCTCTCATGTCTGTGGGATTTGAATGCTTTTTTTCCTGCCTTATGTGCGAATTGTGGTCTACAAACAAACTTGCCTTATTATGTTAAAGACACACACACACACACCTGGCATGTCTCTTTACACAAAACACTAAGGCACAATTTGGAATTAGAGCAGAATCTTTATTTAAAGCTGTGTTACAAGCTTTTACAATTGTTTCCACAAATTGTCTGCTCCTTGTACAGTTTTATAAAACCAAATAAAACTTATTTTGTGTGTAATTAAAAATGTTTCAACTTTCTACACTTCAAAGTCCATCCCACCAGCATTAAAAGCCCTGTTTGTGTGCTATTTGTTACATGTCAACCCTTTAACCTGATTTAACTTCTTAGATTCAACATTTCCACAAAATGACAGGCATTAAATAAAATATCTGGTCCTAATTTTTCCTAAAATGTCTGACTAAAATGAGCCCCAATTCAAACTGAAGCTGCCTCTGAAACCTTTGGAATACAAATACTAGGCAGAGTTTAAAATGTGATATTCCTCAGCTTCACAAAGAGAATAATATCAGATTTTAAACTCCGCCTGGATTTTCTTTTTGATAAATCTAAAGAGCAGTAAAGCTGGTGTCTGGAGGATGGTCTTATTGACACCAGTTTGGACAGTTCCGCTTTCAAAACTGAAGCCAATTTAACAAAAGATGTGTTTTAGAGATTTGTAAAGTAAAAAAGTTGAGGCAAAATCCGTATAAAAGTCCTATTAAATGTTTTTGAATTTTAGGATAATTTTTGTATTTGTCATTTTTGAGAACAAACTGAGCCGGATTCATCCCAGAATGTTTGATTTGACTGAAAATAAGAGGGTTTCAGCTTTTACATTTAACAGCTTCTTTTTATCAGATGTGGACAAAAAGCAATAAATGGAGAAAGAGTCAGAGGGCACACCTCATCCATCCTAATTAATATTAAAATGTTTTTGTTTTGTTTTATATTAAATGCCAGTGTCCTTTCTGTGAATTGAATTATTTCAACTGAACAAAAAGCTATTCCATTGCCTATTATAATTAAGCATCCAAGACCCATAAACAAACAAAATGTATTACAAATCTAGGACTATATTTACTTTGATTCTAAACGTCTAAAAGTTGTAGCTTAGTAATATTCAAGCAGCTTTTTATGACAAATCAAATTGGGTTTACATGCAAGCAGCAGGCAATGGCAGCCTGAATAATGACGGAAAAATAATAATTTGCTAATACTTAATAATTTATTGTTAAAAAAAACTTTAAATAAATATTAACTCGAGTATTGCTTATTTTTTATGATAAATTACTGAAACAATTTGACAGCCAAAACATAAAATACATAAAATAAACATAAAGAACAGACCCTTTGAATAAATAACATCTAAAAGTAGTATCTTCTCATGTTAAGCTTTTGGCACTGACTCATTTTTTCACATACAGTTTCAAAAATAACATGACTCTCGGAGGTAAACAGTAAGATGCTGTGCAAAACTTATCATCGAAGTACAATTTATTCAAGGAGGTACTCATGGAGAAGCAGCCACGTACATGTACCTCATAACTACCATATTGTGGGGTCTACGTTGTACCGTTCTGACAGTTTGAAGCGCTTCCTCCTCCTCTGCTCACACCCTGCTGTCTGAGCGAGTGAAGAGCCACTGCACAGCACCCTCTGAGCAGGGAACCTATGTGATATACAGGCATGTCGTCGCGCGGGGCCCCTCGACACAGCCACGCCATCGTCGGGACCACGGGCATCGCCAAAGCCAGAAGATCGACCAGGAAGTATCTGCTCCAATGGTGACACTGAGGAGGCGCCCTTTCTGTGTCGTCCTCAGCAGATTCTTCCCTGCTCTCTGCATCTGTGCTTTCTACATTGTCCGTAATTTGAACAATGGGCTGTGGTTGGGTCGTTTGTGGCGTAGCAACTGTCATTATGGCCTGTTTCATTGTCACATGAGTTGAGAGGCTGTCTAAACGCTCATTGAGGAATGCACAGGGTAAGGACAATTGTAGCGTTGGTGGTTCTGATGGCAAATCGGTTGCGGCTGATAAAGAAATGACGCTGATCTCTTCAATCACACTTTGATTCTCACTGTTGTCATTGAGCCAAGTCATAGTCGGGCTGCAGGCCTGAGACCGCACCTCTGTTTTTTTGTCAGCGAGGGCAGTGGGGGTCGGGAGTGGGTCGGAGACGGTAGATGTTACTGTAAGTGGCAGCTCCTCTTGAGGTAAATGCAGGAATAGGTGATGATGGGGTAGGTAGCTGTGCGCGTTACACCCACAGGTCGTGCTGAGGGTCTGGCAGGAGTGGGACAGTGGCAGTAAAGCGCCCCCACTGCAGATTCTGTCGAAGGAGGAGGAATGAGGAACATTTGGAGATGTTTGCAAGAGTCCTCCTTGTGATGGCTGGTGCTCTGATAAAAGAGCAGCTTCAAGGTGCAGGTGAGTCTGCCCCAGGGGTCGTGGAGCTCCGCTGGGGTCGGGATGGAGAGCGTCAGTACTCGTGTGTTTGTGAGTATTTCGGCTCAGAGTACTGGCGGGGGAGCAGCCACAGGAGCGAGATCTGCCCCCGGGCTGAGCTGCCTGTAGTTTAGTGCATGGCTTGTTGTCGTGGGGGTCTGCGGCTCGGTCGCCCAGGTTGGACCTCACAGTCTCCACAACTTCCTGAAGGTGCAAGATTTCCCTGCGAGCGTCTTTCAGAGCCAGCTGTGCCTCCAGGCGGTGACATTCTCCTTCTATCCATTCCTCTTGCATCCGGTACAACTGGGTCCTTAAATCATCTATTTCAAAGTCCCTGCAAAAACAAAACAGTGTGATATCATAATATTAAATATACATATACATTGCTGTACGTTGTGAGTACATTGGAAACTTCCAGACTAAAATGCAACACAAATAAAGTTGGAATGATGGCCTCCTTCCTGTTGTAACTAGCCAATTACTGTATTGTCAAAGTGTCTTGCCAGAGAACCTCACAATGCAAGATTCACCTCTACTGCCAACATTCAAATGTCTATAGCACATAACTTATGTGATCAAAGTGCTAAACAAGTTTTAATTCAATTGCAGTAAAAAGCATTAAATATCTTACACAACCTGTACATAACCAGGTCAGAGGTTCTTACCTGTTTTGCAGTCTTTCGGTGTGCTCCCTGAGCCTGGTCCGTAGGTGGCGTATGCACACCTCCTTCTGCTGTAAGGGCGTGAGGTACTGCTCTGGAGTGGGGGCCCTGATCCCATGGTTGACATTGCACGGACCATACTTGACCTGGCGCCTTTAACAAAACATGGTTTAGTATGTGTTGGAGTAAAAATACAGAATACAGCGACTGACCTTGGTGTATTTGGGTATGTTCTGGAGGTGGGGCTGCGCTCCACCGCTCTCTCTCGACCAGAGTAGGTGTTCATACTCGAGGCATCACTTTGAGTATATTGGTTTCCACTGGTCCCCACAGAACGCCTTCAAACAAAGCATCTATTTATTTCTCTGCTTGAACTTGCACTTTAATGTAATTTGATGTAAAGCTATAAGTCGTTACTCTACCTGCGCTGACACGAGGAGGACTTACGACTGGGAGTGAGGGACATTGATGATCCTAGGAAACAAGACCTCACGTATTTGCAGGACAAGTCTGCATCACCTGCAGCATAAGAAATGGAACAGATTAATTATTTATCCTGACTAGGGACATATTATGTTAAATACACTTTCATGAGCTTTTAATAACCCATTCATCATCTCACAGTTGTATTTCAGTTCATTCATTAATTCATGTTTGAGTAATCTGGGGCAAGAGTGCTCAGAAAGGTTCTGTTTTTACCTACCCCCTATCTCCGCCACCTTCATCTGTACTTGTGATTATTCCAAAAAATCTGACCCTGGGCCATCATATATTTTTCAGGAAATTAAACACATGAATGAAAATGTGCTAATGGTGACGTGCCACCACAAAGAGGTGGGACTTCTGAGTTTTGTATTTTTGAACAAGAAGTTAATAGACTCCTTTTTATATGAAGCGGTTTTAGATTAATATTGTGTTTTACAATAAACAAATGTAAAATAATGATCTACGTTTGTTAAAGTTTAATACTAAATAGGTTACAGCTAAATGTAAAAATACATTGTATAACACTATAAATGTCTAAAAGGCCAAGTTCTTTGTGTAGATGATAGTAATAATCTGACAAAACGTTTGCAATGGCGTATCCAAATGTAATATATTGTGTCAATAAGAACACATTGTTCTCATTGACTTATAGGCATTATATTTGCATACCTGGAGATGCTTTGAACTGCCTTTCCCCCTTTATCCTACATTTAAATTGTAGGACAATGAAACCTTCAGTCTCTCCTGCCTCAGTCCCATCTCTGCGCAACAGGTGTAAAGTGCGTTATTGGCAGAAATACGCAGTCCTATTACGTAAGTGTGACCGCTGGCGGAGGCGGGCACCGAGTCCATCTGAACGGATAAAAGTATTATAGAACAAAGAGTCCCGTTTGTTTAACGTGACAACGGCTTACATTGTGTAAGAAGAATACGTATTTGCGCAGATCATCACGATGCTACAGCAAATAACCAGGGCAGCGTTAGATAAGCGACAAACAATACGATTTTGTGGGCAAATGATTATTTAATCATCTGATAACTGTTCAACAACAGCACATCACACGATGTCATCCCGGAGAAATGCAGAGTATTGAAAATAATGGAGCGGCTGAACGGTTCACGCGTCTCAGATGTGTCCTAGTTATTGACCAGAGGACTCTGTCCTGCTGAATGACGAAGCCCAGATGTTTATTAAAGGCGCACGGAAATAAACTATTGTTGTACTTTACCATTTGTCCATGAGGAAGTTTGGCTTTGCGGACGAGCCTCGGCTTGTAGAAGACTTGATGGAGAAGTCCCCGGCGGTGCAGCAGCTGAGAGTCCATTCTGCAGCCATGAGCCGGAGATGAGACAACTGCGACTGCACCGTCTGTGGACGCGCCGCAGCCTGTTAAAGAGACAGAGCATCCAGCACTCTGCAACTGTTTACATCATGTGTCTACCACATGTGTTTACATCATGTGTCTACGTCTACCACATGTGTTTACATCATGTGTCTACCACATATGTTTACATCATGTATCTACCACATGTGTTTACATCACATTTACCACATGTGTCTACCACATGTCTGTTTACAGGTACACATGACACAAGTATGGTGAGGCTGTTTATTACACCAGAACATATATAGAATACAAAACATTTCATAACAAAAGTTAATTTAAACAACATATAGTATATGGTTAAGAACAGAACAGCTTTTAAGTTAGTGTTGAGCTATAAATGTATATACATCCAAGTCACACTTTGTGTTGAAATCAGAGCTGTACATGAACACATCAAAGTTCATACAAACACACACAATACACATCTTTTCTAAAGATCACTGTCGACTGGTGTTAAGTTACATCAATTGTAACCTGTAATAACAGGTCATGTGTTCAGTTCAGTGGTAGAAGCTGGGTCCAGGCGTGGCCAGGATGTCCTCATAGGGAGCGCTCTGCTCCAGGTTAATACACTGCTGTTTCTTCAAAACCAGGAAACATAAAAAAGTGGTGGCCGTCTGCGACCGAGTGTTTCCTCCACAAAGTTCCTTCAGGCTGAAGAACGAGTTGTTTTGGCTCTGCAAAACGGATCAAAATGTTTGTTTGCTCATTCATACACATGAAATGTGATATGTACTTGGTATTTGTTTAAGTGACTAAATAGAATCTATTCAAAGTTACCATTTGAGTTGCTTTTAAAGCTGCAAGAAGCTTTTGTGCTCGCCTGGTTATTCTCCTCTCTCCAAAGTCCTGGCTATCCAGCATAGACTACATACAAATATGTTTGAACATCTTTGAAAAGTGCCATCTGATACATAGCCAGACTTTAATATATACACAATATTTAATTAGCTTCGTGTTTATTCACTGCCCGTCAAAAAAAAGTCACCACTTGGATTCAGCAAATACAGTAGATACGCGCCTCCTGCTTGAGAACAGCTGCATGTGATGATCTTTCAGCTACTACACGGTATTAAAACCCGACTGATGCAGTGAGTGGTTTCTCATTGAAACAACCATGTGGAAAGACAAATCCCATGGTCATAGAAAAGAAAATCAGTGTGATTGAGAAGGGTCAAATCACTGGCATCGAGCAGAGAAAATATCTAAGGAGAAGCGGAAACTATTCTACAGATCTGAACCCGAGTGAGTGTTTGGGACGAGCTGGAGGAGGTTTTGTGCTGTGGTCACTCTCTCACATCATCAATACAAGATCAACTGTGAAAAATAATACAACACTAGAGGGAAATACATTTAATATTGCAGAAGCTTATTGAAACTATGCCACACAACAAATGTGTGCTGTAATCAGAGCTTAAGTCCTACCAAGAGCGTGTGACCCTTTCTTTTTCTGTGGTGACTTTATTTTGACAGGCAGTGTATGCACCTGGGTGCGCTGAGTTGTGGAGAGCGAGTCCTGCTCCTCGTGTGACTGCTGGACAAACAGAGAATCTTCTGAAGGAAGCTCAGGGTGGGTCAAGACTGACTTGGCCAACAATCAGAAAATCATGGTGTAAAATAACAGAAGAGAAAAGGTGATTTAGTCTACTTTAAATATGGTCCTACTTCTCCATCCTCAGAGGGATTCTCTCTCTGGTCTTCAATCATCAGAGTCTGATCCATCTGCTCTATGTGGTGTGTGATCTCAGGTTCAACACTCGAGTCTGTGACACTGAAGCCTTCAGCATTTAGGGAACTCCAGTCTCTGTGAACTATGGAATAAGAAATGGCATCAATTACAGGCTACAATTACCAGAACATACACAGAGTTTCAATGGTATCCTTTAAATGCTATTCATTTAGAGTACATAGGTAAACTTTTGATGACTACTTTCATTCTTAATCAAACATAAACATAATTACCCTCCTCTCCATCCTGGCGTACGGCCTCTGTATCCTCTGACATGCAGTAATATTTTCTCTCAAATATATTTTTAGCAAATATCTGTCAATGAATTAAATAATGTCATATTACCCTAAAAAGCTCATTTAAATACTGCAATCATATTTGTACCTCATTTATTGTGGGGTTGATTACATTGGAACAGGTCTGGGCAAACAGTTTGTCTGCAGCTCCGCTCTCCTTCCACCTCATGAGCTCGCGAGTGGGCGGGGCCATGTCCAAAGGAGTGATCAGGTCCGAAAAGTCCGACAGCTGCTCTTTGATGGCCTCGTTGCTCAGCTCCTTCGTCCCATCAACAACCAGCTTACGCTTCCTTGTCCCCCTTCTTTTCTCAGACACTGCTGGATATGGACATTAACATAAACATACATTTTAGTTTTGCCATGTGGTTTTGTGGGGGTTAAAATGCATTGCTTGTGTGTTGAAGAATATATCATATATATATACGTGTAACTGGGACAGGCTCAAGAGCAAAGGCCTCTTCCTCATTCGGGAGCAGAGTGACGTTTGCTGTGGACGCCGTTGCTTTTACTGGCTTTTCTACATCAACATCTGCTGAGACGAGGAAACATTAGCATTTTTAAACATGTTATTAAAAGCAAAATCGAATTACCCTGGGGATTATCGTGTGTGGAAGAATATTCATTTTCATGTTCAATCAGCTCTGGGAGGAGAGCTTCAGGCTCTTGTTCATTATTATATGTGAGGAAGTCTGTCAAATGTGAAAAATAAAATTAAAAATGTGTAACGTTATGCATTTTGGGAAAAGAACAAAGTATTGTGGACAGATTTTTTTGTTAACTACAATTTACCAAGTATATCATATCCTTTGTCTTCATCCCCAAATGTGTCCATGTGTGGAGTGAAGCTCTGGAAGCTAACATCCGACAGGCCAGGGTGGTTGCTTTGAGTGTCTGCAGGAAAAAACGAAATAGCAAAAATACTGAAAAGTGTCAACAAAGATTTTCAGATTATGTGACATGGACTCAACATGTATCACTCCGAAACAATTGCATTAGTTATTCTCACCAAAATGTGAAAACTGAAAAAAGCTGGGGCCAAAATCATCTTTTAAAGTGATTTCCTCTGTTCGACATTGATTGAGAGAAAAGTGATCCGCCATGTCGATGTTACTGCAAGACGTGCCCATTTAGCGTTAATACAATGATAACAGAGCTGTATGCTTTATATTAAGCTTTATGCATCTTTGTGTCAACAAAAACACCAGTTAAAACCATAACTAAACAACTACATACTGTCACCTTGGATCTGGCAGCTGGGCATCAAAATCTGTGAAATCTTCTATCAAGGTGATGGCTTTAAGCGTAGCCTCAAGTCCTTCCAGAGGTAAATCAGTCTGACCTGCAGAGCGGAGAACAAAAACCAGCTGGCCGTCATGTCATGTTTGTCACTGTAATAGCAAACTGTGTAGTATCGGTTAGGAAAGGTCGAAAAACAAATGTCAAAATAAACCCACCTGGCCTGAATGCCATTTTTATTTTCACCAAAGCATCGCTGCAGTCTGCAAGCAGGTACTTCGCTTTTCTGGAGTAAATCCGAACAACTCCAAGAAGCAGATGCCCCGATGTCCTCAAACCAATTTTCATCTACAAAGAAAATGCAGCTCAAAATCTCTTGGATCAGGAACAATATAAAGACTAAACTACATTAAACTAAACAAATGGTTTAGTCCCCCCCCCCTTTTTTTCTTCCTTATTTGACTAACATTAATGTGCCATCCATTATAAACTTACCTTGGGAGAGATGATATCATTGACCGTGTTTTCTAAATTGCACTCAAAGATGTGGGCCTTGGTGACTTTTCTCTCCCAGTGAGCTGCTAACCAGATTTTAGCCAGAGGACCTCTCTTTGAGGTGAACAGCTGAGTGTAGAACATCATGTTGTTTTCCTAACAAAGGAAATAAATACATATTTAATCATATTCATGTGTTTCAACTTCTTGTTTTATAAAACAAAACAATTTTTTTTTTTCCCCCCCTTCAAAGTTTTGTTAACTTTGAGCTGTCATTAGCTTAGCTTAGCTTAGCTTAGCTTAGCTTAGCTGCACAGATTTTAAAAGTTTTTTTATTTCCACAGAATAGCAGCGTTGTTTGTACTGAAAATTGGTGGGGAAATGAAAAAAACTTTACACATTTTAGGCGTAAATATGCCCAATAAGAGCGGTTTTATGCTCTTACCTGTCGTGAAAAGATTTGACACGAGCCTTTGCACTTGGCGCGTAACCTCTGACGTCACCAAACAACTTGGGCGGAAAAGTAGAGAAAAGTAACACACGTTCTTTTAATAGGCTAAACACTAAACACTAAACACTAACTTTGAGCTTTGTCTGGACTCACAATGATCCTATGGTAAGTGACTTTATCAATGCACCTTCTCCGGTGCATACGACCCATCGACCAAACCAAAGGTTTATTAGTGTTTAGCTAGCTGCTAACATTATAATTGCCTAGCTGCTTCTTATGTAGATACATTTGTTGAGTAGTTATTTGAGCTTATTTACACAAGTTATATGTTTTCGTCTCAACAGTATAATATCTTAAAGTTAAATTGATGCCCAGGGACTGATCAGAGGTTTAGGTTTGACTATGAACAGTGATTATTGCTTTTCACTTTCAGTCCTTACGCACACACAGGCCTGAGCTCTCTGTGTACTCGCTCATGCACTAGATGGCGCCACATCATCAGTTGTAGACATAACAGCCTCTGCGTTGAAACGTCTCCACAGATATCAAGTAAACATGTTCAAATAAAACATTGATTTTACGGATGTAATATTTTATTTACAATTATACAATAAATAAATAAATAAATGCATAACTTGTCCCTGGGTTCTCTGTCAGATTCACTTTTTATTGTCAATCCAATGTTCCTCGTTAGCTGTTCGTTTGCTTTTTTTGTTGTTAAATGCTGTTTCCCCCCCACATATAAATATGGATCTAGCAGTTCTTGATAATGATTGATGAGACAGCATATGTCTTGTATTGGTTTCACGGATTTTTCACACAAATCCAAACACACAAGAGTAAACCATTCTTCTTAACTTGTCGTTATAGAAAGTCACCCTGCGATATTTCTGTGGAATCCTGGTTCAGTGTCACCTCTGTGCAGGACGGTCCCGTGAGGATGCAGGCAGTTCTTTGGGGTGTGGCCACATGACCGACCGTCGCCCCATCTGATCTATAGAGGCACGCCCCGTACTCATGCTGCTGTCCGTTTGAGAAGCGATTGGACTGACTGCTTACTTCCTTATTTCGTGGTAAGTTGCTCAAATATCCTTTCAGATCTGACTGCGGGCTCCCTCCTGAAATCCTCTGTCGTAATGTGGTCGAGTCCCTGTATAGACACTGTCGAAAGTTGGGTTTGCAGAGCAGATACACCAGCGGGTTGTAGATGGTGGAGGACTTGGCGAAGAGAGCTGCCAGAGCAAAGGCAGTGGGGGGAACCAGCAGGGCGTCTCCAAAAGCAGCCCACATGGCCACAGCAGCGTAAGGGGTCCACGCGGCAAGAAAACCAGTGCATACGGCTACAGAGAGCTGAAAGAAAGAGATTCAGGATAATTTCACACCTATTATGTGTAATGTCTAGACTAGAAATGTAACAGTGTGTTATTTTGGAAAATCATCCTGGGAACAAAGCATAAGCATGATTGTGGCTATTTAAACAGCACCTGGCTTGTGAGACCAATCCATGAGTTTCAGTAAGATGAAAAAATGAGG
The DNA here is from genome assembly GCF_026437365.1 of Eucyclogobius newberryi. NCBI lineage: Eukaryota > Metazoa > Chordata > Actinopteri > Gobiiformes > Gobiidae > Eucyclogobius > Eucyclogobius newberryi. Next base: position 9,936,607 of record NW_027315801.1, on the reverse strand, counting down.
GCAGTTGCCCTCATTTAGACAATCTAAAAACTAAATATTGCATCTTCTGAACGTTAGTAATCCTCAAAATGTTGCATATAACAGGAAGCCTAAACTCATTAATACCTTTTCAGTGCCTATGCGGTGTTTATCATGTTCTAAAACCTTAAAATAAAAGGTTTTTTGAAATGTATTTATTTTAGCTGGTCTGTTTGATGATTTTTCTACAGCTCTGTTATACCACCAAATCTGGGTGAACTACTACATATGTTGGTTTCTTTTTATAATTTATTTTTTTACATTTTAACCTGCCAATCCATGATACTTTGCTCAGTTTTTGTACAACAATAATAAAGAAATCAGTATTATTACTTTATTAGTTTTAATAATTTGAAATAAAATAATACCTGTGCTTGCCTGTGCTGCAGTAGTTTCTGGCCTTGGCCATTTGCCAAATGGTAATAGCTTCTTCCCCCCATTTAAAACTAGAGCTTTCTTGTGAAATAAAGCTTTCCGGAAGGAAATTCTTTAAAGAAAGAAGAAGAAAAAATAATAAATAATGTAAAAAATACCAAAGTAGTAGTGCCTTAAGAGGCCTTTTGTGGTATTATATTCTTTTTAATTTTTTTTATCCATCCCTCTTCTTCCACTTATCCAGCCGGATTGTGGGGGCAGCAATCTAAGAAGGGACTCCCAGACTTCCCTCTCCCCAGACACTTCCCCCAACTCCTCCGGGGGATCCCGAGGCGTTCCCAGGCCAGCCGAGAGCCATAGTCCCTCCAGCGTGTCCTGGGTCTTCCCAAGGGCCTCTTCCCGGTGGGACATGCCTGAAACACCTCCCCAGAGAGGCGCCCAGGAGGCATCCGGAACAGATGCCCGAGCCACCTCAGCTAAGACCGACCGGTAAATCAAGAGCTTTGTATTTCGACTCAGCTTCTTCTTCACCACAACGGTCCGATGCAGCGACTGCATCACTGCAGCCGCTGCACCGATCCGCCTGTCGATCTCACGCTCCATCCTTCCCTCACTCGTGAACAAGACCCCGAGATACTTGAACTCCTCCTCTTGGGGCAAGGACTCCCCACCCACCTGGCAAGCCACCTTTTTCCGGTTGAGAACCATGGCCTCGGATTTGGAGGTGCTGATTCTCATCCCAGCCGCTTCACACTCTGATGCAAACCGTCCCAGTGCATGCTGCAGGTCCAGGTTTGATGGAGCCATCAGGACAACATCGTCTGCAAACAGCAGAGATGAGATCCTGTGGTCCCCAAACCGGACACCCTCCGACCCCTGACTGCGCCTAGAAATTCTGTCTATAAAAACTATGAACAGAACCGGCAATGCAAACACAGCTCCTGCTCCGGTCATACAGGGACCGGACAGCCCCTAGCAAAGGGCCCCGGACCCCGTAGCACCCCCTAAAGAACACCCCAAGGGACACGGTCGAAAGCCTTCTCCAGATCCACAAAGCACATGTGGACTGGTTGGGCAAACTCCCATGAACCCTCGAGCTCCTGGTGGAGAGTCTAGAGCTGGTCCAGTGTTCCACGACCGGGACGAAAACCACTGCTCCTCCTGAATCCGAGGTTCAACTATCGGTTGGATTCTCCTCTCCAGTACCTTGGAATAGACCTTACTGGGGAGGCTGAGGAGTGTGATCCCTCTGTAGTTGGAACACACCCTCCGCCCCCCTATATATATATATATATATATATATATATTGATATATTGATATATATATATATTGATATGTCTATTAATTATTCATCATACTGTGAATGTGCTTTTGATATTAGGTAAAAGAAATTAGGCTTTAATATTTGATAAATAATAAAATAAAATAACACAACATGTGTTTGAACACAGTTTAGTTGGATTGCTTAAATACATTATCTTCTGATTACTGTTATTCCAAATTGGGATATTATTTTCATGAATATCGCTCAGCCCTACATGAAAGAAATGTGGATATTGTTACATTCCCAGTGCTTCTTAAGTCTTAACCTTCTGCTCTGACCTTGATGATGAGAGCGTGAGCGTTGGCGGTCTTGGTGTGTGGTGACACGTGCTGCTGCACAGCCTGACGCGAGCCTCGCACCGTCAGCAAAATATACGTGTACGACAGAAAGATGACGGTGCAGGGCAGAACGTAGCAAAAGATGAAAAGGCAAAGAATATAAGACAGAGCGACGAGCTCGTGGTTGGGCGCGTGCCAATCAATGCAGCAGGCAGTGCCATAAGGTTCAGCGCTGTAGTGTCCCCACTGTGCCAACGGCCCCAAGGCGAAGATGAAGGCGTAACACCACACTGCAGCCACCAGGAGGCAGGCGTGAGACGAGGAGAACTTGTTGCCTGGAGATGTAACAAACACATTAGATTCAGCAGTCAGTGGATCTTATGCTGTAAGGTTTCCCAACCTTTATGTCTATTAAAGCCCGTAGGCTTCATTAGACAGGACAGCTGAGCATGAATGGGGATGAGAGAGAAGGGAGGACATGCAGTAAATTGTCGGAGCCATTCAAACTGTGGCCGGCTGCACATAGAGCCTGGCATATGTGCTAACGTCTTAACCACTTGGCCACCGGGCAGCACACAATTGGCTGTTTTCAGATGTTAGAATGTAATAATGTCAAACTACCAGATGGGGCAAGAGACAGATTTCTCTATTGATTACATTTTTACAGTGTATTTATTTATTGGATTAGTCTTTACATAAGTAAATACTATTCTTCCTGAGTTTTACAATAAAATCAATACATTGAAGTTTGTTCCCACTTTGTTCGATTAGCTATATTACCTCAATAAACTGCAGTTAAACTACATTAATTTAATATGTGTTAAATTTGATTGTCCTATGGAATGTTGTGATGTCCCCTGAACCCCAACAATACTATAATTTCAAACTCGATTTTTATACGAAGAAAGGCTCAAGACTCAGTAGTTTGTTTTTTATTTTACAATGTGGTTTATACTAGTTCTAATATACCAATACCAGGAGATAGGACCGGACGACATCGCAAAAAAAGAATCCAGTTTTTTCCCTCATATGGATTTATTTTTGATACGGTGCAACCAACAAATATATTTTTAATCTTCTGCTGCATTACTTGAGTAATATTAGTAATAAGATATTCTTCCCAACACTTGACTCCAAAACAATTACCGGTACTACAAAAGAACACTTCAAATTTGACCTTTTTAAAACCTGATATCATTCACACCCCCAGTCCCCCTGCTGTAAGGGAGTCAGCGTTTCCCATAGAAAATGCAATAGGATTTTTCACTCACCATAGTTTGGATAACACACTTTAATGCAGCAAACAGCAGAGAGGGCAGTGAGGTTAGTTAAACTACACAAACCAAACAAAACCCCACAAGCTGCGTAAAGCTGACAAACGATTTCCCCAAACAGCCATCTGCAAAAAGGACAGTTTATTTATACATTTACGTTCATGAAGTTAGTTGAAGGAGAACAATGTGAGTTATTCTCTACCTATGTGAAAACAAGGAAGCAATTGCCAGTGGGAATAAAGATAGTGTCATTCCAAGGTCGCTTATGCAGAGATTAATGATGAAGTATTCGGCCGGCTTCAAGGTTGATCGTTTCTGATTTGCGACAAGAAGCAGGATGCAGTTTCCTGTAAGAGACAAGACGCCTGAAAGAAAGCGTTACAGTGCAGTCACGTGCTTCTGGCAGTGGGGGAAATACTTGTGTGACTTTGTTTGACTTACAGAACACAGTGTAGACAGCTCCCATGAGGATGTCGTGCTCTTTGGAGATGGAGGACACAAACGCAGCGGAGGTGTCTGAAGTGTTCCCCATCTAAATGAGAGGAAGTGTGTAGTTTGTGTAGTAGAGGTACCCACAGCCATCCTCATCATTCAATACAGGCGATATATGCAGTAACACAGCCATTCCCAAAGTCTACAGTTCCAAGGCCCCCCAATAGGAATTCACGCTCTGTTCAAACTAATGTGTATTTTTTTTCACCTAAAACACTTATAATGACTATAATTTTTAAGTGCTTGCGTAATTAAATAAGTATATAAGTATAGATATAAGTATAAGTCGCACCACGGCCAAAACTATGAAAAAAGGTGCGACTTTTTATGGTAATCATAACGCGCATTCAATATTTAACTCACATCAGATCAAAAAATATAGCAAGAATTGCAAAATTGGATTTGAGCTTCACAAAAATAGAATTTGTGGTAAAGTATTTGTATATCTAGGTAAAATGAAAAACTATTGCCGGATTAACATTTATGTAAGAATTTCTCCCATAAAAAATAAAAATCAAGATTTTGCCTTGATTAAAATGCTGTGTCTGTCATGAGCTCCTGTGAAAAAAACAAATTTAAGACCATATTAAATGTCCTTTACTTGATTTTGTCATATTTTGGTTAATCCCAATTTCTTCATTGAACTCACTCAATGTTCTGCTTAGTTTTGGCCTATTTCTGGAATTCAGAAGGATTTTGTTTGCAAGTATTTAAAGGGTCTATAAGTTGATTGATATTTTCTTTTATTTTCTTTTTATGCAGAAATCCTTTGTCAAGCCCCGCTTTGAGATCCACAGTAACACATTATAGTCTTTTTCCACAGAAACACCATCTCAGTGCCTTGATAATGCAACATTATGTTATGTTGCAAGTAGAATATTTGAATGACAAAAAATTCAGGTTGATCATTTTGAGGCTCAACTTTGATTCATGAGTTATCACAGAGAAACTCTCTGACTACACAATTTGTTTAAATATGATTAATGGCTGAACAAATCCTTTCAAGATTAAAAACACAACAACAGATGGAAAGTAGAAATGAATAAAAATCTGCACGTCTTTTGGGATTTGCAACTGATTTGAAAATGAGGGATTGAGAGGAGAAAAACACTATGTCATCTGCAAATGTATTATGTTGTGTGGACTAAATAAAGCTTGAGTAAGACTAATGTTTGATTTAGTCCAGTAGATGATGTCAGCTGTAAAGCACTTCAATGACAAAGGAAAGAATCATCTATCAAAACTATGGGCTCAATGAGTTCATGAAGAGTTTATACTGGCTCTATCTCCGGTCAGGATACATCATCATTACTATGCAAGTCACTGGGAATGACGGAATATCCAGTCTGCGTGAGACCAGTTTTATGCCCTCTCTGAATGTAAACTGCAGATAAGCAGATCCAAATGCACTGCTGATGTTTGATAAAACTGTTATTTGAACATGGCTGCGCAAGGATGGCACTTTTAGTGTTACGATTATTGTGAGAAAAAACATCAGGATTTGACGATTATTCAGGATTATTGAGACTGTGACCTAACAACAGAGGAATCAATTCATTTTCTTTCATTCCAGTGGTCTGACATCTGATATTGAATTTTCTGAAAGACAAAATAAAGTTAAATTTGACAAAAACAGCCAGATGAAAAAGTTATTTACATTTAGGTATATTTTCTGGGCTATAGAGTGAACTTAAAAGGCTTAGTTTTGCTTCTGAAATGGTCATGATTATTTTTTTTTGGTTCTTACAATTATATTGTGACCTGAATAATCACGATTATCACGGGCCGCAACTAATGATTATTTTATCAATTCATATTTTGATTAGTCAAATTATTTTTCTTGTAGATTCAAACATGAGCTGCTGTTTATTTATAGAGGGTTCTTTTGGCATGTGTTTTAGAGTCTGAATAGTCCAGATAATCAACAATTATAAAAATATGCAAACGGTTATTAATAGTATTTAATAGTCCACTAGTCACAATTATTCTGATCAATTTGCAGCTTTAATCAAATCGATTTATTCTCATTCAGTGCGTCTTTAACTCAGTTCTATGTTTAAACACAGACACAGACCCAATTTAATGTGAGTGAGTGAATGTTGGATTTCAGAGATGTGTGAATTTTCAAAAGCTTTAGTTACTTCCTAATAATAGTATATTCCCATATACTGGTACATGTTCCATACAGGTTTGTTTTTTTTACAGCAGAATGACGAAATAGAGGTTCATAACGGTTGAAAATACGGCCAATACGGTTGAAAGAAATACGAACCGAAAATCAAACTAAAATTAGCATTCAAAAAGACAAGTGTTAAAGCAGTAAGTAAAACTCCATGGCAGCTAACTAGACCCTTTGTCTCGGTGGGTGCGTTTCAGGTAAATGAGCAGCAAGAGATGATCCTGCTGTGGATTGGTTCTGTCTGTGATTATTTTGAGCCGCCGGAGCTTTGGCACGACAGTTATCACTCCTCTGAGCCGCGCTGAATGACTTCTCTGTTCTGATGATAAATTGGGTGTCTTCAAGCCAGACGTGGGCACTGCGCTGTGGGCACTGAGTCACTAAACTTTGATGTACGTTTGTTCTAAGGCTGCACAATATTTTAAAAATAGGATCTTCACTAACTATGTAAGAGACTATTGACAATTGAAAAAAATTGAGTCACATATAAACCAAACCAAAGGTCCCAATTAGTCATGTTCATTTTCAAATCAAGTCGACTTTAATTTTTTTAATGTTTAGAATGTCCAATATAGAGTGCGTTGTAAGGGCAACAACACTTTATATTGGACATATAGAGTAATGAACTATTGGACATATAGAGTAATAAATTGTTGGACATATAGAGTAATAAACTGACATATAGAGTAATAAACCTTTGGAGTATGCTATGAGCATACTCCAAAGGTTTATTTTGTCCATGGCTGGTGTTGTGAGGCCAAAATACATAGTCTGTATTTTATTGATCTCAGTCCAAAATATCCCATTTAAAATTACCCTCTCTTTCCCATTTATGTTTTAATGTAATATGTAGAGTGGCTGTCCAAATTGTCAATCTATTTATATTTTTCCCCTTGAACGTCCTGATTTATAATCCTTGATAAATAATTCAGACAGAAGGTTATAATGGTACATGTTTTTCAACTTATCAAAGCTTTTCATTTTGATTTCTTTTACAACCTGGTAGAAAATCATTATCAATTTTCTTACCCAGATCTTAAATCTCAAATCTGTGCTGTTAGGTGCAAAATTTGATCACAAGCCAGTTTAAGATTTGTTTGTAGGTTACATATGTTTTGTTGTAGAAAAATATTCAGTTGCAGTCTTATGAATATGGACATACAAAACAAGACATTTGGACTCTCTTCCAAGAGTCATTCTCAATCTGAGGATCTAGTCTGATAATATTTATCCTACTCTGAGTAGTTTTTTGTTTTTTTTAAACACTGTCCAGAAGACTACAACTGAATATGTTTCTACATGGAACACCCCTGGACGAATGAGGGATTACACCGGCGTATTTATACATTTTGATTAGTTCTTTCCATGTCTCAAGCACAGTTACTCAGGGATTTTCCAGTTCTTCAAAGTGAGTCTACCGTTTGTCATGTGCCTGTAAGGCCCCTACAGGAACCTGTTGGTACTTGGATGGGAGGCCACTGGAACACCAAGTGCCACATAGAGGCGCTAGAGGAAATGTTGTGTCCATAGGCAAGACACTTCCACATTTCCTAATAGAGCGCTATGAGTGCCCTGAAGTTGGAAAAGCACTATATAAATACACAGTAATAATAATAATAACCCCTGGCGCAACACTGCTCTCAATATTTTCCCATTGAGCTTCATATTCTGGGTCACACCAGCAGAGCAACGCTCTGATTTGAGCTGAAATAAAGTCATTTTTCAGACACTTTTGATAGTTGTAAAGTTTTAAACCGGATACGAGGCTTCTTGCCTTTCCAAACAAATCTTGATATTTATTTATTATTTCACTCGTCAAACAACCGGTTGGGGGTGGAAATGGGAACAGTTTCAATCTGTATAATTTGGTAGGTCATTATGGAAGACCTCATCTAAATATCTAAGAGCTTCCATTTAAATGCGTTGGTCTTTCTAAATGTCAAAGGGGGTCGCGTGAATAACATCATTTAAGTCTGCTTTGTATTTACATCTACAACCTCAAAGTATTTTCAAAATTGAAAATAGCCGAAAGAAAGAAGATGAACGTTAAACTAGATTTAGTTTGTCATGATCATATTCATACTACTTTACATGACACAGAGTTCCTCTGAGCCACATGATCTTTTAGAGATTGATGCTAACTGTGACTGACCAACTACTCTGCTGTTTACACTGCGCTAGAGCTGTGACAAAAGGCTCAAAGCAACATTCTATTTGTGAAAAGGTCACACAGTTTAGTTTGGTTTAAAAATCGCCTTTAATCAATTGATGTTAGCAGGGACTGTGTTTGCAGTCATTTGTAAGACAATTATTGGTGTTGTATTTCACACTTTCTAACACATACTTCTGTCTCAAATAGTCCTTGTGTTGTTCTTTGTTTGCTGTTAGCCAGATTTATGCTTATGCCTTTGGCAGTAGCAACAAGCACAAAAAATACCAAATATTTAAATAAATGGAAGGATACAATTCTGCCACCTCAGTAACTCATGCCTTTATAGTACAATTGCTTCCCATGGAATAAACATATTATGTAACCACTCTTAAGATGAAAGGACAACAAAAGACAAGGGGAATGATTTGCCAGAAATGATACATTTCCTAGCTGTTTTTTAAAAGTTCTTTAGATTTAAACATTAAAAGATAGTAATAACAATAATGTAATGTATTGCATGTTTGAGGATTAGAAAAGCTAGTGGCAGTGGCTCACAAATGTGCCAGCGCAGCTTACTATGGTTGTCCTTGAATTCACATATGTGACATATGACAGCTGTAAGCTTGTCTCTCAAATAGTATTTTAAAAGCACAGGGAGACACTGAAAAAAAAACTAAAATATAAGAAGAGTTTGTAATCCTATGACTAATCTTAATATTATATTTGTCTTCTGATCAGTATGAGCAATCTAAATATAGATAATCTTTATAAAAATAACTTAGATGTCATACAATTATATTCATGAATCTAAAGTAACAAAGCTTTAACACATGCAGCCTTATCAATAATACATTTATTTTATAATTGCTCCATAGAAAGACACAGAAGAGCCACTGTCGCCACGCTGCTTACCTTCTGCTGGAGGAAGTGGTGACCTCAGCTAAACTCATGTGGACTGTGTGGAGCTATAGACGGGACGAGACGTTGGACAGTCAAGTACGTGATCTCAAGCTCAAGGTACCCTCCTCATCCTCAGAGCCAGACATGTGGGCACACATTCAGACCACTTAATCTTCATTGTGGAGATGCACTGAGCCTCATTGTGGTGTGAAGAGAGAGAGAGAGAGATGGCAAGCAGCTCAAGAGAGGATGGACAGAGCGCGAGAGAGAGAAGAGAAATAAAAGGAGGGATCAGAGTATAATGCGGGCAGATTTGACTCTGACTGGTACCACACCCCCATTTCATCCTGTAGCTGTCCAATACAAGCCTACTTCCATAATTGCATTTTTTCCTATAAACTGTCCTTTTCATACTTCGTTTTAGAGAAAGTGTCCATTTGCCTGGGCAATGCAAGAAACATTTATGGTATTGAAAATAATCATCATCATTTACCGTTTTAGAGGGCTTTAAAACTAGGTCTGAAAGTTATTGCTTAATCCCAACTAGTCAATTATTGAAATAATCATTTAATTTAGTAATTGAATAATCATTACGTGTCCTATATAATGACTCCTAAACCTGTTATGTTCCTCAACAACAACAAGAGGTTTTATGATTCATACAAAGTACAACAGTACCATTTTTGACCGTATTTTGCCTCTGGAGGTAGCGTTAACTGGAGCTGTTTCCAGGGGGCGGGGCCAGGGCGCTATTTTGCTACCTTCCTGCCCTTAAAGCTGGCGCAAAGAGGCTGGACTTGGCCTGGAGGCTGGAGTGGGATGGTGCCAGACCATATATGGTGATAGTGTTTAATTCAATTACTTATAACTGTGGCATTCAAAATTCCCTCCTGTGTCCTTCCATTCATCTGCATCCACGCTCAAACCTGTAATATCTTTGTACAAGCACCAATCAAGGTGTTTGATAGAAAGCCTATGAGGTGGCTCCATTGTGATATCATCCAAAAGCACAAACTTTTTACATTTGAGAATTTTGTATGTTTACATAATCATGCGCCACCATTGTTTTCTGGTTTGGCCGTCAGACGTCAAGGTTCTCTCAGACCAAACACCAGAGCCTCTGGGAGTGGGGACTGTGTGGTTCCAAAGCACAGAACGTCTTTTGGACAGTCCAGCTTCTCCTCTGCAGTGGCTGAAATCAGGACAGAACTGTGCACATGGTGATGTATAAAATGAAATGTATTGTATATAGTCTGTAAATTTTGTATTGGTTTAATTCCAAAAGCCTCCTATGGACAGGTGTTGAAAATTAGCTTATTTTGCTATAACACTTAAAACATTGCATCTGGTTCATCCATTTAATATGCTATGTCCATATTAAATAAATAAAAAAATAAAAAAATATAAATAAAAAAAATAAGTTTGTCATGGCCTCATATCCAGCAATAACATTGTTTGATTTCCTGTTTTTCAATGAGTTCCAAAATTTAAAAAAATAAAATAAAATAAATAAATAGCAATATTGAAATGCAGCCTCGGAGCGTTGTTTCTTTATTTAATTCACCTTTATTTGTTTTGCACAACAGGGAGTATGTCTTCAAGATGGGCGTGTGCCAATTTGTGTCTTAGTGCCCGGTGGGATGCTGCTGGTGCGGAGGGCTCGAGAACACACTCGAGAACAGCTCAGTCTCATCTTATGGGTGGATCTCGTGTTGGGTTGTCAGTCTGTGCCACTTTTACACAGACTGGGACAAGGATTTTGGTGAATGTGATGTGACAGTGGGGATTTATTAGACTTTCCAAATAGACGTTCCTCTCTAAGCTGAGCACATGAGTCTGCAGGTCCAGTCAAGTACCAGGTGTCCAACGCAGTGCAAAGAGCTCTAAAGGCCAATTCATACGTGATAAGTTTGTTCGTTTACCTATAGGGCTGCGAGCACAAGAACAAAGTTAGTTTCGGCTCTGGCATTCATACTTCAGAAGAAGCGCAGCAGCTTGGCCCAGCCCACCCCCGTCATCCCCAACAACTGTTCCCACGCTGTTGCTATGGACATTATTATCACTGACCGCTAGTTTAGAGATTGTGGAGAGAGTTTTATGTATTATTACAATCACACATTCACAGAGAAATGAGCCTAACGAGGAAGTGGATTTAGACACAGCAAAATGCAATGACACAGGCGGAGCGCAGACGTACGAGATACGGTCAGCATTTTATAACGCGTCTAAACCTGGCCCGCAATTAAATGATTTCTTGTCCGGGACCAACCCAACCTGGGGGTTAAAACACAACCCGCGCATCACTAGTGTCCTGTGTGTGTGTGTCCTGTATCAGGCGAGAGAGAAGGAAGTTTCCCCTCATCTGCACCGCTCTCTCCTCAAATATAACGCCCACACAGGTTAGTATTTGTCATTTATGCTTGAGGAAAATATCTAAAATTGATAAACATCCCCAATCTATTATTAACGCTAGTTTGAAGTTTATTATTTACGATTCTGGCCATTCACAGAAGACCAGAACACGCCCTCAAGTTGCTTTACTCCACCTCATATTTTGATATAATCACGCCTCTTGTTTTGAATCTGATTGGTCAAAGCCTCACAACAGGAACAAGCTGAAAAATCAAACTATTGTTAAATCCAGTCAGAGCAAAGCAGACTTATCTGTCCTCAGTTACACAAAGGTCCTCTATGTGCATGTTTTTTAAAAACAAGCTAAAATAAGGCAAAATATTGCGTTTCTGAGCGCTGAGAAATGATGGACAACAAACCTGCATGAATAAAAACTAGTAGTATGCTTATGTTGAAGGGAAAATGTACTAAAAGCTTATAAGCAAAATAAGTAAGTACTGCATTGCAGCTCTATGAACTTTTTGTTGAGTCAAAAGTGGGTCTCATAACAGTAAAGCATTATTGAAGGTGGCACTAGAAGGAAACAAGCAAGAAAATTAACAATCAAAGTAGTTTCAACTGAAAATCACAATCAATTCAGCAAATCTCAAAGGCAACAATCATTTGACCCCAGGAGAAAACTAAATAAAACAGCTTTCTCTATAGTTAAAACCTCTAGATCATTTGTTACGGTTGTGTTAAGTAGTCGGTCTGTCACAATAAAAACATTTGAATTGTGATATACTGTGGAATGTCTGCCGTAAACCCTAAATGTATAATAAAATCAAAAATATGTTCTGCAACAAATTAAACATATGCTCTGCCACCAATTAAAAGCTAAATGAAACACTTTAGTGCTTCATTATTATTAATATTATTATTATTATCATTATTGTGTATAATTAGTCATAGAAGTGGTTTATTTGACACTCCACGACTGAAATTGTATTGTCAGAGGAAGTTTGGCGCTTCACAACTTGAATGGATGTGGGTTTAAATGGGGCTGAGGAGCAGGTGAGCTCTGGGAGAGGAAGGTGTGGTCTGCAAATAGATCCAGGATGAATTTATGTTTAGCTCCGTATTTGTCTAAAATAATAAAGCCTTGCTACTTTTATTATTTCTGACAATGATAATTCAACAGTGATTCTCGATAGACAGGAAAGGAAGTCAAATTGATTACCTTTTGCAATATACTGTGTACCATGAGGTAAACTTAGAATTTCAGTGATGCTTAAACCTTCAGAATCACAAGTGGGGCTTCAGAGTGATCCTCACTAATATTTAATATTCAACACAAAGAAGAAGAATAACTACACCCTACTCTCTTGTCTTGTTATATAACCTGTTTTCTACCAAATACTCATCTCTCAAAATGTAATAATTTTAATCTGAAACATAATTTTTTTATTTCAAAGATGCTAATAAGGTAAGGTACTGGTAAAAATAATAATAATAATAAACTAAACTATTCTGTTAATACTCTACTGCCCTCTTGTGGTCTTTAGTTTCAGCAGAAAGAATAAGAATTAAACAAATGCCGTACTTTCAGTGAATTTATTTTTAAAAAATATATCCATATAAATAACAAGATAACCATTATGCTAATGTCATATTACTGTAAAGACAAGGACACTTTGAATTTGATTTGACAGATATTCAGTATAAAACAGTAACATGTAAACAATTTAATCATTGAGCAGTAAATGATTGCGTGTCTGTCATTTCCTCAGTCACCGGGGCATGAAGAAGCTAAATTAAAAAAAGAAGAAGGAAGCACCTTTTTTTTGCAAATTGTCAGTGGATTTAGCTGCCTTTGTAGTTTCTACTTGTCAATCATAGAAATGTTCAAGACACAAGCTATTAGCATGTTTGCTTCAGTGCAGGTTCAAAACCAAGTCAACTCATGTGAACTTTAGTGGAAATGTTTGTTGTTAATTTAGTGTGAAGGTGTCCCCTCGTGGAGCTTCCTCTGACTCTATAATGTGTTGTGCGGACTCTAACTTTGTTGTGCAGTTTCTAAGTTCATCCTTGAGCTCAGACAACTGCTGCGTGTGGCTGGACAGTGTCCCGTTCACTTGTAGGAGGAGTCCCGTGGACTGCTTCTCCAGCTCCTCCCGGATTCTCTCCAAGTCTTCTGTCAGGAAGGTCAGACCTTTGCACTGATTCTCCACACTCGCCACACGCCCGCCAACCTCGGTCACCTCTTTCTGGACACCCAGAGCCGTACTACGGCAGCCCCTCACCTCATCAGCCAGTCTCCTCTTCATCTCCTGCAGCTCTCCCTTGAGGCGGGTCAGTCTACGCTCTCCTGAGCCCAGCATAGAGGCCTGCCGGCTAACCAGCTGCACCACACCCTTCATCTGATGGGCCAAACGAGCCTCTCGCTCATGCCATGAGCTGTTGGCCTGGTCTACTTGGTGCACAACTGTCCCAAGGGACTCCTGCAGCCCTCTCACTGTGTGGTTCACAGAAAACATGTTGAACTTCAGAATTGTGAGCTCCCCGTGAATTGGAGATTCCTTTTCTTGCTGATTGATGAGGCGCTTCATTATGTTCTGCAGTGTAACGTTGAGCTTATTCAAATGGCCAGCCTGAGCATCCAGTGTCCTGCTGATGTTTTCCTCATTCAAACTGGCAGAATCTCCCTGAATGGGTGAGGGAGCTTTAGGGGAAGAGCAGGAGGCGGAGCAGAGCATCTCCAGGCTGTTTATTTGTTTCTGGACTCTGTCCACATCCACCTCCAGCCTGCTCTGCAGCGACTCCAGGTCTGTCTCGAGTGTGGCTATAGCATGCCCCTCCAGCAGAACTGGGGCAGTAGCATTACTCAGCTCCTCCACAGCGGTCAGAAGGCGGTCCTCCAAAGCCTTCAGCTTGCCCTCCATTCGGTCCTCTAAAGCAAGTCGCATTTCAGGCATCTCAAACACATCACTTCTCTCCGTATCGTTACTCAGTGCATGTCCTGTAACATTGAGTTTCTCCTCTAAGTATGCAAGACGCCCTTCTAAAATGCCCTCAATGTGGTCCTTATGTCCGCTCATCTCCACTCGAAGATTTCCCTGTGACTGGTTTAGACCTGTCATCGATGTTTCAAGGAACGTAACTCTCTGAACAAGACCTGTCATTCTGCTACAGCAGCTGTTAGTTGCTTTTAGGTCATTGATTTGCCCCTGAAGCTGACTTATCTCTGATTTTAAATCTGTGGTACTTTCCACTAAAGCGTCTTCTATGTGCTCCTCTGTTAATCCTTGCTCTTTCTTGCACTGACGATGCACATCGCCAGCCTTCTCCACACAGCGACTTTCTGCCGTTTCTACACGTTTTTCAAACCCTCCCAGGATCTCTATCCGTGCAGAACTGAGTTTGGCATCCATCATGGATTCGAGATCTTTCTTTTCCTCTACTTCAGAAATGACCAGGGAGCCAGAAGCTGTTCTAGCTCGTTTTGTCAGTTTGTTTATTGCACTGTCATGCCCAGTCACTGTTGCTTTCAGCTCTTTAAGCTCTGTTGACTTGACCTGCATCTCAGATTTCAACCCATCTACTTTTTCTTTTAGTTCTGCTAATCCTGGAATCATATGCACCCCATCGATGCCGTCTGTGTGAGTGTCTCCTGGAATCTCTCCAAAGCCCACAGTTGATAATCCAGAGGCAGCAGCTGAGGCCTGCATCGGTGCAGGCGCAGCAGAGAGCAGAGTGGAGAGCATTCTGTTGGCGTCCTCTCTCAAAGAGGCTCGTAGGTTTCCCTCTAGTGCATTCACAGTGCCTTGCAGCGTCTCCAGACCATGGTTCAAACGCTGCACTTCTTCTTCCATTTGCAGTAACCTTTCCTCCATCACACTGTCAATAGCTTGGCCTACTGGTAGAGAGAGATAGAAAACGGATGTTAATTAAATTTGCCAATAAAATTAAACTGCATATTTTGTTTAACTTATAAGTGGGTTTACAGTCCCTACCATCAATATGTTCACCTTCAGGTGCTGCAGTCTCCTCTGGAAGATGTTCCTCTGGGCCCTGGAGCTCAGGGACTGGCCCATGCTGTTGGTGTAGGAGGTCTGGGTGGTGCAGGGGGTCTTGGTGTTCAGGGTGAGGCCCTGTCTCAGCTGGGTGTGGCTCAAAGGATGCGTCTGGGAAGGAGGAGGATGTTGGAGGATCAAAGTGATGCATTGGATTGTTAAATCCAGTGGTTGGAGGTCCGTTGGGTTGAGCCCATTGCGGCCCATTAAATGGTGGCCTGCTCATTGGTGGTCCCTTCATCATTGGTGGTCCCTTCATCATTGGTGGTCCCTTCATCATTGGGGGGCCCTTCATCATTGGGGGACCCTTCATTGGTGGACCCTTCATCATTGGTGGACCTTTGAAAGGGGGCACTGGGTGATGATAAGATGGTTCCTCCATACAGGCATAACCAGAGTACCCTGGACAGCAACGCCACTCCAACTCAGTCACAGTTTTATGTGCCACTTTAAAAATAGGTTTATACATCAAACGATAACTGAAAGACCAAACAAGACAGAGGGTTTTAGGTTCTGTATGAATTCTAGAAAACATACTATATTATCTGTGACTTACAGCAGAGTTGGGCATTTTTGTCCCCAGGAACATTTGTTGTATTCTGCTTTCACATATGGTGCTGCTCCGTCCTGTACAGTGAAGGACACCATCTTTTCAACAACAAATGCACAGTGGTTTCTTCAAAAAGAGAAAATAGAATGCACATACAAAAAAATTAAAAAATGAACACTAATGAAGGGGCAAAAAAGACAATGGGTAATTCAGTACTTACTTGTGTCGGCTGGTGGGGTTTCCTCCTTCATAATGGGCACTTGGACCTTTGTAGGGATAATACTGAGGTGGTCTGTAGAATTTAGTCTCAGCCAGTGTCAAAAACACAGAAATGAGAACTATAGGATTATAAAACCCAGCAAAAAGCATCTTGCAATTAGCTAAAAAAAAAAAAAGGTTTTTAAACGTCTTATTGTCTGAATCAAGAGAGAGTAAATCCAAAAAAATACACTCCAGATATTTCAATCATCTGGAAATAATTACAAAAAAAGAAAAAGAGAGAAAAACAAGAAACCAAAAATGTTAAAAAGTCAAAGGATGAATTCCATCAAAAGTCAGGTTGTCGTATCCTTGCTGCCTCTGCTGTAGAGTTGAAATGTCAGTGAGCTCCGGCAGAGCGACAACAGTCCACTGTGAGGTGTGGACCTTGTGCCCGCTCCTAAATGAGCTCCCCTGGCATCATCTGCATATCCCCTCCCACTTACTCACAAAATGGCACCAAACTGACACTAGGAGGAAAAGTGGAATTTCTTATCATGTTGTATAATCTGGTTTTATTATTTGTTTGCGCTCCAATCCCGGCACACACTTTAATTTTCCAAAGTGGCAACATATAGAAGAAATAAGACATACATTTACAAGAAACATAAATGATAGATTTCACAGGATGTACATCCTACTATGAATTCTAATTTCTATATCATTTATTCTCCAAAGTACCTTGTCTGAAAAGGAAACCACCTTGAAGAGGGAGCAAAAGAAAAAACACAGGGCCAAGAGACTGAGCATTTCAAAATACAAAGCTTTGTTTCATAATACAAGCTATTTTTATACTTGTATTTCCGTATTTCTACCTTATATTACATTATATTATGTCAACCTTTCCTCCATTTCCAGGCTAAAAGTAGATACTTTTTTTCTCTCCCTTGAATAAGACTGGCATTGTGTGCATTATTTTTCAGTGATCTTTTGCTTTGCTGTTTTTAGTGAGCCCATTTCCAGTTTCCTGTTTATTGTAGAACCCACCTCTTTTACCTAGAAACACCCTTTTACTTACACATACTCTGCAGTGTGCATATAAGTGGGCTATATATTCCTCTTGATTTGTCAACAAGCTCTTATTGTATTGCTGAAACATGTTTGAGGGCGCTCGGCATCCACTCTCAGACTTTCTGGTGCTCTGAAACAAGTGCACCTTTATTCGGCTGCACACTGGCAGCCCCACCCTGCACTGAGCCTCAATGGCATCACTGAGCTACAGCTGTTCCAGCTTCACCTGAGCGTCATAACACTTACGTCACGGGTTATGCTGCTCATGCACCACTTTGTCACTTTCAAAACAAGCTCTTTTTCTGCATACAAACTAAAATGTATTACATTTGTCTTGCCCTGCTCCCGGAGGTCTGGTTAACACATGGGCTCCCCAACTAATGTGTATCTATTTAATATGTGTTTAGTTTAACACCAAAGGTCTACATTCTGAATCTCTGTGTAAGCCGCTTTGTAGACTTTTCTCCACAGATGCTAAACCAGATTCAATTTGACACAACTCTCCTTCTGTGAGCTGTTTTATATCACTATGAAATTACAATATTGGTATATCTGGCAGTGTCATTGTTGTTGTAATGTTAATACCAGATTAACTTAACTTTACAAAAACAGTTTGAACCTCTGCCGCTCTTTGTATGACAAGAGTGGTTTATATCCGTTCTCATTAACAGCCATGTGCAAGGACAAACACCAGACTGGGCCTTAAACTTCACAAACACAGACGTCTTTGGCCTCATGTGCATCGTCTTACTTTAACATTTCTACTCGATTATTATAACAAAGGTTGTGCTCATTGATGACTTTGGCTTAGTATTGTTGAATTTAAAAAGTCTAGAGGTGAAAAGTGTTTTGTTCAGGGGGACGTACTGTCCAGGCACATTCAGTACGAGCGTTGTGTGTGTGGCTTGTGAGGCGCTGCGACCGTGGCACATCTGGACAATCTATCGACACTTGAGCTTCTGCTTGTGAGAGATGACCTCTGACCTCTGATCGTCTCAAATTAACCACTGACAAAAAGGTGTTGCGGTTAGATGGATTTTTCTTTTTAAGTAAGAGTGTGCCCCACAAGTATTTTATGAACATTTAGCTGAAAATGTCTATTTACAGTTTACAATTACTGTTTATTTCCATGTATCATCTATGTATATCGTCGTATCATATAAACTTAAACTATCAATACACAATACGTCCAACTCATAATTAGCCTTATAAGCAAGTATTGAGTACCTGTTGCATTAGGTCTGTCATTAAAACAAGAAAGAGAGAGTTCACATGATAAACATCGAGCCCTTCCAGCTTTAATTTATTAAACAATGTGTTGATTTATATGAATTATTATTGTGAGGGGCTTAATCTTTGAAATGGTGTTTTCCCTGCTGCTGTTAGTGACTGCCCTCTGGTGGCCCCACTGAATTTGACATTTATGGAAGAAAATCATTCAAACGTGACCTCATAATGAAATGTGGTTATAATAATCTATAAATCTTGACATCTGCGTGCACCCGAGCAGCCTTTAACACATTCCTCAGTCAAACAAAAGGCAGAAGCTTTTGACACTGACCTAATCTTTAATGTATACTGTGAATATTCAGGGCTCTTTGAAGTTCTCTCCTGTGGAAACTAATAATTCAGACCATCCCTTTTATCTTTTGAGCCAAAAAGTAAAACGCTTAAATTTTACGCAGAGCTCCAATAGCCCAGATTTTCTGCTGCAGTCTACAACTCATTAGTGGATCATGCCGTTTTAAAAGTTCAAAATCTGTGGGTGTGGGGATTTATACAAAGTCCCTGCTTATACTTATTTCATTTTTTGGGTTTGATTTCCACACAGCCTTGAAGTCACCTCAGGGAATAATATACATTTCTATCAGATATTATCAGGTTTAGGAACCTGAAAGAGCTGTCAGTTTGTTGACAGCTAAAAAAACTAAATCATTAACAATCTATCTAGTTTCTTAGTTAATATAAAACACGGTTCTGTGAGCTGTTTTATATCACTATGAAATTACAATATTGGTATATCTGGCAGTGTCATTGTTGTTGTAATGTTAATACCAGATTAACTTAATATAAAACACGCATTATGTACATTCTAATTATAGGGTTGTTTTATAAGCCTAAAATTAGACCATTTACATTGACATTGTTTTTAATAAGTCATTCATTCCTACATGAATGTCATACATCACATGTCATACATTCTGTCACCAGACACACGTTTTTTGATGATAGTGTCCTTTTCTCTTCTGCTTTATGAGGTTCAGGGTCTGTGTTTGCGGCATCATTGCCTCAGCCAAAGCCTCTCCGAGCAGGCAGATAAAAGTATAAATTATTCAAACATGACACAAAAATTGGCACAATAGATTGAAGCCTAGAAATGTGTGGGATGAGGCTATACCCCAAAACATGGAGTCAGATTTCGCACTGGATCTTGTTATCTTCCTGTTTATTGCAACCTTTTCTTGCCTTTTGCCCATTCAAAAGATATAAGATTTTGTTTTAAATCAAATATAGCTAATTTAGTTTGTCAATCATACTTTACTGCAGTATATTACATATTCAGCCCTTTTGCACATTACTTTATTTATCCTGCGCTATTTATTTACGCTGCTGCTCGGGTCCTGACTAGAACTCGGAAGTACCATCACATTAGTCCTGTTCTCAGGTCTCTGCACTGGCTCCTGTGGCTCAGAGAATAGACTTTAAAGCAGCTCTGCTTGTGTACAAGTCTCTCCATGGCCTAGCACCAAAGTACATCTCGGACATGTTAGTGCCATATGAACCATCTCGGACTCTGAGGACCTCAGGGACCGGCCTCCTGCTGGTGCCAGAGTCAGGACTAAACATTGGCCGGCCTCCTGCTGGTGCCAGAGTCAGGGCTAAACATGGGCCGGCCTCCTGCTGGTGCCCAGAGTCAGGACTAAACATGGACCGGCCTCCTGCTGGTGCCAGAGTCAGGACTAAACATGGACCGGCCTCCTGCTGGTGCCAGAGTCAGAACTAAACATGGACCGGCCTCCTGCTGGTGCCAGAGTCAGGACTAAACATGGACCCGCCTCCTGCTGGTGCCAGAGTCAGGACTAAACATGGGCCGGCCTCCTGCTGGTGCCAGAGTCAGGACTAAACATGGACCGGCCTCCTGCTGGTGCCAGAGTCAGGACTAAACATGGACCGGCCTCCTGCTGGTGCCAGAGTCAGGACTAAACATGGACCGGCCTCCTGCTGGTGCCAGAGTCAGGACTAAACATGGACCGGCCTCCTGCTGGTGCCAGAGTCAGGACTAAACATGGACCAGCCTCCTGCTGGTGCCAGAGTCAGGACTAAACATGGACCGGCCTCCTGCTGGTGCCAGAGTCAGGACTAAACATGGGGAATCTGTGTTTCAGTTTTATGCAGCTAAAATCTGGAACAGTCTTCCTGAAAATGTGAGACAGGTTCTACTCTGACAATGTTCAAATCTAAGCTAAAAACAGTTTTGTTTAGCTCTGCATATGACTGAAAGGACTTTCTTTGCACTCTTCTCTTTTTTTTTGTCTTAAACTGTTTTGTGATTTCTGTCTTGTTTGTGTGATTTTTATGCATTTTTTCCTGTTGTGTGAAGCACTTTGAAATGCCTTGTGTACGAACTGTGCTCTACAAATAAACTTGCCTTGCCTTATCCTAAGGAGAAAATCAGTTTGTTCGAACAAAATAAAAGTTAAGAATCTAAAGTCTGTAAGCAAATCAGTGTCACTTTATCACATCATAACTTAATCTTATAAAAGTTTGAGGGACAGGCTTGTCACTCATATAAGTGCATTAACACCACATGAGATTGGAATAATATAGCAATAGGTGCCAACATAGGACAACCCCGAAAGTCAGCACTACTTTGGAGAGAGAGGAACTAAAATGGTCAATGATCAAATCAAAGAAAAGGGGTGTGGGACAGGGGCCTAAATGCCTGTGCAGGACAACCAGAAAGGAGGGACAGGTTGTTACTGTGGAAGGGACAGAGAGAGCTAATGGACTGTCGGTGATGTTTTAGACTCGGCACAGTCCAGAGAGAGGCCGGTGCCGCGGGCGCACAGAGACCCCATTCTTTAAGGAGGGCAGCGGGGAATTCCTTGTGTGGATGCTGCAGTGATGAGAAGTCTTTTCATCCGCACTTTTTCTCCTCCAAAGGCTCCACTCGCTGTGCTAATTACAGGGCCCCGGGCTGCACTTTTAGCTCGCTGCGTGTCCTTACGCTCTTGAGAAAACGCCGCGCATCTGATTCTCACGGCACAGATAAACCACATGCGCAGAGCTCGCGCCTGTCCGCCTGTGTCCGCCTGTGCGCGCCTGTTTGTGCTGTGTGCGCCTGTTTGTGCTGTGTGCGCCTGTTTGTGCTGTGTGCGCCTGTTTGTGCTGTGTCCGCCTGTGTCCGCCTGTGTGCGCCTGTGTGCGCCTGTGCGCGCATAGTTCAGAAAGCGGCTCGGGGACATTCCTACTGTCTGTGTTTCAAACTTGAGCGACGGAGCGCCGTGCGTCAGAGGCGTTTACTTGTGCCGTTTAGGAAAAGACTGAAATGTTGTGGCGCTGATCCTCTTCATGAGACACTGGAAACTTTGAGCAAAGACCTGGAACAAGACGCAGATAAAGATGGGACATTTTAACTAAGCGCGCTTTGGATCGGAAGTGCCATGGCTGTAGATGGTAAGAGTTATATGTATTTGTGACAAATGGAAGACTATATAGTCTGCTTTGCTTAAATGTAAACCAGGGAGACTGTTTTCACAGGTGTTCTGCCAAGTCTGCTAAGCACATGTTTTTATATTATATATATATATATATTTATATTTTTAATATTTGCAAAGAAAACCTTGCTTTCATGGGGAGAGTAGCCTAATGGAAGTGTTTTGTATGGTATTTGTCTCAGTTTTATTGGTCCTAAATGTTTGCTTTGGGTCATTTTTGTGTATTTGTGTAAAATATCTAAAACAGGTGTTACATTCAACGCTAGCCTAAATTAATCATTTATAATCAAATGTGTGAACTGTGTGATGAATGGCTGCCAACCTGGTTCTGAAGAGGCTATAATTAAAGCTATTTCGCATAATTTCAAACATGTTCAAAGTTCAAAATGGAAAGAGCCTGTATCTGTAATATTTATGTCAGTGAAGTTTGCCTTGATGCTGCTCTGCTCTCATGTGTTCTCAGTCGGTGATGCTAAAGCACACACATCATTCATCTAAAACCCTCTTTCCCGCTGCAGACTTCTCATTCTGTACTTTATTATTCTTTTGTTCAATAGAGATGATAAAGTTATTGAGTTTATCAATATTTTATAAACTAATAAAGCTCCACACATCTCTCCACACTTGGCTAAACCCTCCTCTGGCAGACGACTCATTAAAGACCTGTGGCTTTCTGCCACTGACAGCGTTTTTAGGACTTCAACACATTTTAGTTTCTGGATCAGAAACATCCTGCTGTGGGGATTTGTGTGGTTAAAAGGTCCTTTAATGCATTCAATTAGATCATTAATTAATCAACTGATTTCACACTGTACAATAGATTAGACTGAATTGTAATAACAATAATAATAAGTAATTCATGACCTGTATACATGACATGTATACAGTAGTTTAATTTAGATAATGTAAAGCCCCGAATTAAAAAGTAAACATTGGATCTTTTATTTTTTTTCTCTTAAACAAATATTATAATAATTGAAACAGTTTACCCATCTGTATTAAGCTTTTCATAGACAATCGTTTACATTATTCACTTCACATTTTAAAGCTTTACTGCTAGAATTGAGACGCTGACTCAGCTGACTTCAGTCACAAGTGTGTTTTCCTGAAGCAGGTTTGTGCATGTAAATATGAGCTCATTGATGAATGACATGCCTACGTGTGTGTGTATCTTTATCTGTTTTTCATGACATCACACAGCTGCTTCCAGTTTTAGTTTCTGTAGACCTGCGATGGAGTACAGGGCATTGCCTGAGGACTTCAAACAGCTGCTGACTCGACGCACAGGTGGTAACCTCACCTGGCACGACGGGCGAGGCAAAGCAGGAAATAGACCTGTGAAGCTCCTGCAGCAGCCTGGTACAGAGGCTCGCCAGGTATGGACACACCCACAGAGCCAGAAATACACAGCGAGTATACTTCTGACTTGCCCGTAGCACCTACCGCCTGTAAGACGTAGTCGCAGTGGGCTGGTGACCGACCCATTGTTGCAAAGATATATTTGTTAGTGGAGAATGGAAGTTGCGCTCTCCCCAGCGGGCTGTGGGCTCTACCATCCTTTTAGTTTAGCTTTAAATAGCTCGAGTCTTCCAGCAGAATAATTGTTCCTCCACCATTAGACACGGACAAACACAGCATCCCAGTCGCTAAACAACTATTGCTTTCTATTGAAAACTATAAAATGTATTTATAGGGCTGCATCTAAATATTTTCATCGCAATGAGAGCTTGATGCTTTAGTTTACGCACGCATTTGTGTCTGTGGTGCATCTAAGAGGCAGCAGGCTGGCTCATTTACAGCCTGTGCCTTTGTTTTTCTCCCTGAAAGGCGCTTTAAAGGGCTGCCATGAGCTGAGGCTGCAAACATCGACTGGACTGGAGTGATAACCGAGTTGTGTACAAAGGATAGTTTGTTTCTATATGCAGTGGCTGGGTTATTTTGGTCAGTGAGAAACCACATCAGAATGACAAAATGATAATGTCCCACGTTTCAATTTCTTAGTCTTTCATATTGTACATATTTTACTGCCTTTTTCTTTTGAACAGCCACAGTCTCTATGGGTTTAATTAGTTTCACATTGGCTGGAGAATTCTGAAAATGCTCATTAGAGACTATTTTGTATGCTTTATGTTAGTGGATTATGCAAACAGCTATGCTTCTAATTAACTTGTTTTAAAGCAAATTATATTGTAGCACATACAGTTTTGTTAGAATTATATGGGGCTGGGAAAGTTTTTGTCTGGTACAGTTACTTAATGCCTGGAGTACAAAACTGAAACATCATTTTTGGTATGCTGTATTAAATATTGTCTGCTAGAACAAAACAAATCATGTTCCTAATTTCTAAGATAGGTGAAATATTTGAACAAAACTAGTTTAAAAAAGGTATATAAACTCCATCTACAAAGAAAATACAATTGAGATAATGGATTTAAGATTTTCCTGCCCCAGGGACGTGCAGTAGATGGAGTCAATGAATTGTAAAGTGCTTTGGGTAAATCACTGAAGCTTTTTCATTACTCTAAACCACCATTTCTTTACGATTGGGCTGGGGCTCCTTGAAGGCCAAACAATCAGTAAAATACAATCCATTTAATATGACATTAGGCCCAGGTTGTTTTTTACAAAAGAAAAGTCAAACTAAACCGATCCAATGTCTCTACAGTTATATGTTCATGATTAAAGAAACCTCTTCCTTCGCTGAGATACACTCGCTAAACATACAGAAAACGATGTTTACCAGAGTTTGATGTGGGAGTATAAAGCCACCATGGTCTTTAATGAGTTTTCAAACTGGTTTAGCTCTACAGAGGACTGCCTTGTTAGTTTGAGCAGATTTTTGTCAGAATGGGTTGTTTCGAGAAAATAACTAGACCCAGATGAAGAGAGTGTGGACCTCTGTTTAATACTCTACATTCTGGTCTTTATGTTTTGTTTTTGTCCCTGTGTCTACAGTACCATACCAGAGATAATTATGGGATATACAACACAAGCCCGACACAGCCCAGCTTGATGCGGCCCGTGGTGCTTTGGACACAGCAGGACGTTTGTAAATGGCTTAAGAAACACTGTCCACACAACTACCTGACCTATGTGGAGGTGTTCTCCCAACACGCCATCACAGGTCACTGCACACATACTGTACATTGCATGTCCTGGTAACACTGGCACCTAGGACTGGGCAAAAACGTGTATTATTCTTCATTTCCAATTCAAACATTTTTTTAATTTTATTGTTATAGGTGGGGATGAATAAAAACTATTTGGACGTAACTTGATGTTGGGGATCTACCTGCTTATCTTCTTGGAGATGTTATTGCTCTGTTTGCAATGTTCCACAATATGAGAAAACATGCTTTCTTCCAATCCAATCCAACTTTATTTGTATAGAACATTTTACCAACACAAAGTCTGCACTGCACAGTACAAAACAAGCACAAGCTAAATGAAAAAAATAGAAAAACAAATAAATACTTACAAACCAAATAAAAATAAATTAAAAACAATATAAAATATACAAAGTAATAAAAGATGGTCAGTTCTTACAGTGAGCTGGGCCTCCAGAACCTAGAACTCACCTGAGTCGCCTGCTTGTCACCATGACGATGGATAAGTTCAAGGCCATGCCATACCGTGGAATAATACTATTCAAAGCAATATAACATCTCCATGACAAGCATGTGGCATAGAAAAGTTACAAAGTGCACCTTTATTTTATTAACTTCATTCCTCTAAATTCTGAGCTCCTTCACAAACCACACGTTTTTACTTCCTCGTTATTTCCTGATGTCATTTAAAAAGCCCAAGCTTAAGTATTAGTTAACTAAGTATTAGTTAAAGCACCCTGTCCCCCTTTTTGTAACAAAATGGTATCCACAGCCTCAGACATGATTGTGACACCTTAGTTAAAAGACGGCAGGGGTTGGGGGTGGGGTCATCTTTTATTGTCTGTTCATGTAAATAAACTGAAAAGAAAAAATAAATGATTCCAAAAATATTTGCACGCCAGATAAAATGAATGGCAATGTTGGTACATTTAGTGATGACCTTTTAAACAGGAGACCTGAATAACTAAATGTCTGCAGTTCACTGGGGGCGATTTATGCAGATTTGTGATTGTGTTTGGGCGATTGACACGTGGCCTTATCTTGTCTTATTTGGCCAACTGTCTATTAATTAACAATTAATCATCTGAAACTAGAAACTGCTTGGTATATATATATATATATATATATATATATATATATATATATATATATATATATATATATATATATATATATATATATATTTTTTTTTTTTTTTTTTTTTAATTTTTTCATATTTTGTCAAAAAGGGCCTCTGGCTGGACACAAATAACCTTAATAATAACTATTAAGGTTATAATCATAGAGGAATTAAACTTACAGTATTCTCTGGATAAAGTGGACAAATTCATCAGAGTTTGAGGGCCAAGAAAAATGTGCCAGGATAAAACGGTGTATTGTTGAAGTAACTTGAAAAGTACCCAGCCCAGCGCCAACATAAGTGTGGTTTCTGTTCCAGTGCAGTTGTAGTGACTGTGGCTGTGGTTGTTCTCAGGCCGTGCTCTGCTGCGTCTGAACGGAGAGAAGCTGCAGAGAATGGGGCTGGTGCAGGAGACACTCAGACAGGACCTTCTGCAGCAGGTTCTTCATCTGCAGGTCCAAGAGGAGGGACGCAACCTGCAGCTCCTCAGCAGAAGTGTGTGACCACTATTCTAACTTTAATATGTTAAGTATGACTTTGTACTCATCATCATTTTCTTCTTTTGCAGCTTCATTTGGGAACATATCGTAGCGTTTGGCTTAAACACCTATACTATGCTGCTCGAACACGTGTGAGGAAGACTGAAATGACTGGATATTTACTGAAATGTGAATCAGATTTTGTTGGACTTCAGCAAACTCATAGGACTTTTTGCACGTCAAATTAGGCATGGAACAATGCTCCTGTACATGAAATGGAATGTTGAAAATGGAGAAAAGGACGAAAGACTGTAAAAGACAATCTACTTTGAACCGTTTTGTTAATTGTTAATTCTTATCAATTATATCTCTAATTTGTGGTTTTATGCTACAAAATAAACTGGAGAAAAGCAAACAAAATATGTGTTCAATTAAATGCCATATGTAGTAAACTTTTTCATCAAAGAGGTGTTAGGTGCGTTTCTTTTAAGCTGCGCCTCGTCTTGAGGATCGACGAGAGTTGAAGTGTCCAATGAAAGCGTAGAAAGAAGCGCGTGCCCTCGTGCAGACCAATAGCGTTAAACCGGAAATGGACGTTTCGAAAGACACCGATCGCGTCTAATTGGGCCACAACAGCCTCTAACTGTGGTCACGTGATTATTGCGTGGCTCAAGCTGAACTACATCTCCCACGATGCATTGCGCGGCTCAGTGCCTATCTGATGGTTGTAAACTGTGGTTGTGAGCAGCCGATGGCTCCGAAGCTCACACATCGCCATGGAAACGGAGTATGGGAAAATCTTGTCCTGCCGCTCGGACAGGTATCAATGTTTCCGATATGTTATTAATAACGTGAGTGTTTGATTGTCTGATGTTGAGCCGCATCACTGTTCTCCCCCTGACACTGTCAGTGGGCTTCAGCTGACGGACCAAACACGAGAACTAGGTCACATTTACTATGACATACGCAGGCTACACTTTCAAAAGCATGTTTAAGACGGTTTACTCTGAATAATCCAATATCAAACGAATAATGCTTTACGTTTATACAAATAAAGCCCTGGAAGAAACAGACGCTCAAACGTGAGAACGCTGCGTGAGCGTGTTGACAGGATGCGTCATCCTGCCTGGCCAATGGCCACTATGGAACCCACATAACATCCATGTTACACCATGAGTAGCAACATAATCACAGCATAGGAGGTAAAATTGTTAAAGACCTATTATAAACATGAAATCTTACCAAAGTCTGTAGCTTATTTAAGCTGGTTAGGACATATTTTACCCCCTACCACTGACATTTATACAAGCACCCACGTCCATCACTATTTATTCATCCCAAACTAATATTGTAAGTGTTGAATATTGACTATCCATTGTTCCGTTCTGCTGCTGTGTTTGTGACATTCAATGAGTTTTGAGTTTCTGTGCCTAGGAGTCTCTAATAATATCAGCCAAGCGGCTCTAAGAGTCCAGTCACAGTGATCCTCTTAGCCACTCTCACTTACAGCCAAACAGAAGCAAAGTAACACACAGACTTTTGAAGAACAAGAGAAAAGTGATTAGGGTTGAATAATGTAGATATATTTAATATCTATAGCTGGACAAAGGGAGAGTAGCCTTTAGTTTTGTGCTGCTGGTGAAAGGATGTTGTCGCAATCAGATATAACCCTGAGTGACTGCTCTGGGGCAAGGATCTCAGGCTGCTGGGCCCTCAGGTCTGACACCAGGTAAGAACTCGCACTACTGCTGTGTTTCTGTGTGAAATCACGCAAGGTTCCTTTGAATGTAGATTTGTGATGGATTTAAAAAGGCAACAGTTGATGGAAACTACAGAAGGACATTTAGTGTGACGTTTTCTAATCCCTTGTCTCGTGTCTGGATAAATCAAGCTTCTTAACTTCCACTGTAGTGAAATCTTTGGTTTATTTTGCCTTACAGCATTACTACACATTTTTACATGCTGTAATGTAACACATACCTCTAGTTGTTTAACAGCTTCAAAAGTAGATTTTCTAGTTCCATGGGTTAAACATACCAACCATTTATTGTCTTGTAGTTTCCTTGTAATTTGAATATGTTTTTTCCATATGCATATTTAATGTTAATGTTGTCTATATTGCTTATAGCCTTTATGTCCTCAGTGCATAGGCGAGTGTTGTATGGGCAGTTATGCCTTATGCCTGTCCTGTCCTGTTCTGTCTTGTAGTGGGAGCGGGGAGGACTCGCTGGACCGGCTCCTGCCTCCGGCCGGGGCCCCTCGTCGAAAGAGCACAACTTCCATAAGTAAAACGGAGCCTTCTCTGCTCCGTACTGGCACCCGTACCATCTACACTGCCGGCCGGCCCCCATGGTACAACGAGCATGGCACACAGCCCAAGGAAGCCTTTGTCATCGGTATGACACTGACGTGACATGGATGATGTTTTACCCCTCTAAATATTTGTCACGAAACAATTCTCTGTCCAATTCTATTTTTATGCACAGCCCGTTTACTGTCATCTCACAGGCACACTGCAAGACAAAATTAGACACACTCTAAAAAACACACATAATGGTCCTTAGAATGTTATGTTGATGTGCAGGGCTGTGCGGGGGCAGCGCCTCAGGGAAAACCACTGTGGCCAACAAGATCATAGAGGCTCTGGATGTGCCTTGGGTTGTGCTGCTGTCCATGGACTCCTTCTACAAGGTAAGACTGAACAGGGCTCAAAATCATTTGTCAAAGATTCAGGTGATGGAATGTCCATGCAAACAACAAAATGTTCTGGCTTTTTATGGAAAAGACTTGCTAACCATGCAGTCCTCAAACATGGGATCTGTGTATTTGTTAAGCAGTTCATATTTTAGTCTTCTCTCAAATGTTGATGCTCCTGGACCTGTTCAAACTGTGCACAGTGTGCACTGAATCTTGATTTGATAATATAATTCATTAGTCTAATTGCAATCACAAATGTAGCCGTGTTTTCATTTAAATGTTTTGCTGAAATTATTATAATGATTGGGAAGTAACACTTTAAATACACCCTAATGCTTCAATGACCTAATTTGATTCTAAATACAAAATCTCACATTAATCACATGGTCATGACCTGTCACCGTGACCTGGAAATATAATCCCTGCCCGGCCATAGCAAATCATGTCATATGTTTCCTTCACTATCTTTTATATGCTCATCAATTGCGTCACTCTAGATTTATAGATAAACCTGAAACTTTAAACATATTCCATATTACATAGACTAGACTAGTGATTGGCGATACGATACAAAGTGAGACTAGTACAGTAATACTTATCCAATACCGATACCAAGTTTTGCATTAAAATGCACCAAAACTCCTTTACTATAAAGAATTTTACAATTTTTTTGCGCCATTAATTTTGCTTCACTCCAGCAGGTACCGATCTTTAATTCAAAATTAAATATACCTTAAATATAAACGGTGTATAACGGTGTGTGTACAAATTGACAAAAGTGATAAAAAAACAGCACAATATTTACATGAGAATTGACAGGTTTCGATACCTAAGTCAATAACAATACATCAATATTTGGTGTCAGTCCGCCCATTACTACTGTTGACTAGAGACAGTCACAGACATTTAAGGTAAAGCGGCTCATTTGTTTTACAGGTTTTATCGCCTGAGGAGCAGGTCCTGGCTTCAAGCAACGACTACAACTTTGACCATCCATCGGCCTTTGATTTCGAGCTGCTGGTGGCAACGCTGCGAAAACTCAAACAGGGTAAAAGCGTGAAGATTCCTGTCTATGACTTCACAACTCACAGTAGACATAAAGACTGGGTAAGTTAGTGTTGGAAAGCAGGAATGTCTAACCTCAAAAGAATGTCTTCAGGTTGTTAATTTGTTTCTCCTTTTGCAGAAAAATGTCTACGGCGCAAGTGTAATTATATTTGAAGGAATTATGTCCTTTGCAGACAAACAGCTCCTTCAGGTAAAGCTTTGTATTCAAAGTTGTCTTGCTGTTTAGCTTAAACGAATATCCCCAAACCATGGCTTGCTTTTCTTCCTGTCTGCAGCTCTTAGATATGAAAATCTTTGTGGACACAGACTCGGACATCCGATTGGTCCGCAGGTTACGGAGGGACATCACAGAAAGAGGGCGGGAAATTGAAGGCGTGATCAAGCAATACAACAAGTTTGTGAAGCCTGCATTTGACCAGTACATTGAGCCGGCCATGAGGCTGGCGGACATAGTTGTGCCGAGAGGTGAGTTAGATAAGCAATACACTGTGTAGGAGTGGGAAATGTTTTGTTCTCATACAAGATAATATTAGAAATGTTGTTTTAAAGATGTGCAAAATTAGGCTAGTACTTCGGCAATAATGACAAAATTGTAGAAAAAAACAGCCAATAGAGTAACTTGCAGTGTAATTTTCCAAGGTTACCAAGTAGGGATGGGAAATATAGACAAAATTAATATTTAAAGCTAAAACATGTCGTTAAACATATTAGTTCCAGACAGATGTGAAAGGACAAAAGTGCAGAAATATCACTTTATAAACTTAATTCACACTAATTTTGATGTAGACTAATATTAATAGTTAATAGATATTTAATTGGCAATTAAATATTTTGCTTACATTTAGTGTAAGGTGATATTTGTGTACTTTAATTTGAACATCAATTAACTTTGAAGTGCTGTATTTAAACCTCAACCAATACATTTGCGGTCACGTTCTAGCACGTTTCTGATGGATTCAACTGATTATCATTATTAGGAGAGAATCAAAATATCAATTTTGCCCACATTTTTACTGCTGTACCAATAACACACTTGTTTTCAAATGAGGTGGTGGAAACATGGTGGCCATAGACCTGATTGTGCAGCATGTACACAGCCAGCTGGAGAAGGTGAGTGATTCATATAGTGGTCGATTGGACAGTGGTGCCACCTTGTGTCATGAGGTTGTAACACATAAACACAATTATTTTATAAAAGCTAAACCAAAACTGATTAATCTTCAAAACCCTCTTGATGCAGCGTGAGCTCAACGTCAGGTATGCTGCTTGTGCTCTTATTGTTGTTCTCTCCCTTAAGTGTCACCTAAATGTAGATTTGTACTTAATTCCTCTGTTAAACACCATGTTTGCATTTTGAAGGGCGCTCCTGGCCTCGGTGCAGCAGACACAGCCTCTACCTCAGACTCTCTGTGTGCTGGAAAGTACACCTCAAGTCAAAGGCTTACACACCATTATCAGGTATCATAACACTACTTATTCTAACTTATTAACAAACTAATACATGAACAATTACATATTAACATTGTATTTATTGATAATCGTGTACTTTTACATTATTTTACATTGAGAGGAAAACGGTTCATTGCATCTCAGACAATTGGCAGAAAAGCACCTGTTCTAAGCTCTTGCAACAACCATCTTATAATAATTGTATTCTCAAATGTTGGTAATTAAGTCAAATAATTATAATGGCTCTATAGTTTAATTTCAAACAATTATTTCATTTCATTTTTATAATCTTATATCGTTATTTTACATCGAGGGCAAAAGGGTATTCAAATGTTATCCATGATTTAGTGTATTCTCTATTTTTAAGCAATATACTAATTATGGCTCTGACGTTTTACATATTTCTAATACATTGTTTCTGTTATTGATTTTTAGAAACAAGGAAACAAGTCGAGATGAGTTTATTTTCTATTCAAAGAGGCTCATGAGGCTGCTCATCGAACGTGCTTTAACTTATCTTCCCTCTCAGGTGGGTGGACATAACACAAAATATGATACTTTTGGTCTGTATGGTTTATTGTTAGGACAGAGTAAAACAGGAAATAAAATACAAAGTGGGCAGAGATGTTATTTTAGCAAACTGGACAAATGTAATCAAACATCCACTATGATGAATTTGTTTGAAATTGTAATGCATTGATCAATATACTATAAATTATTGAAGGAAATTAGCTGTTCTCTTGGAGGTTTATCTAAGGAAATAGCGCTTACAAAGTTACCAGAGCGTTTATTCAGAGTGGTTTGTCTCAATTTAATATAGATTTGTAAAGTAGCATCTGACATACACGGGACATTGTGGATTATGTGCATGAACAGAAAAGTAAACCCTCTTTTATTATTTACCAGACTTGTGTAGTCCAGACTCCACAGGGACAGCAATATGAAGGCCGGCGTTTTAACGGGAAGGGGGTGAGTGTTGTGTGTGGCTATTTTATTCAAGAGTAATGCTTTCTGTTTGATTTATTATAAACAATGCAAGTATACCCGTTTAATATGTCTATCTATAGAGGTTCTGCACTTGACATCTGAATTTTAGCAGTGAGTGGCAAAGGTGTTTAAGTGGCTATTATTATTATTTATCAGCTACAATCCAATTACAACAATATGTAGACTGCTGATATCTTAAAAAAAATAAAAAGCAAGCAAACATTAATAAGCAAGTAAACTAAACCAGAACTGTGAAGGATTCGCGCACATATTATTGACACATTATTGATAAAAAGCGGTTTCTGAGTCGGTGTGTTATTCTTTTCCTCCCCTGCTGCTGAAAACTCGAAACAACAACTGGAAAAATGTAAACTATAGGAACATTTGAGCGAGGTCACTAACTTTATGGACAATATGAAACCAAAAAAAGCAAAGAAATATGTTTTATCATTTGCAACCTTTGTAAGTGCATAACCTCTATGCTTGTCATGAGGTTAAACATGCAACTAGCTGTAAATGTAGCTGTCCAATCACACTAAAACAAGTACTTTAAAGTGTGCTGCAGGTCTGACTCTGCTGGGCCCTTTGCAGATCACTGGAGTGTCCATTCTTCGCGCAGGAGAGACCATGGAGCCGGCTCTCAGGGCTGTGTGCAAGGACGTGCGCATCGGCAAGATCCTCATCCAAACAAACATGGACTCAGGAGAACCAGAGGTGAACATCTTTAGCTGCTGTTTGCTTTTTGCCATTTGCTTCCCACTGAGGGAAATGATGCAGGAAGTCATATGAAAGCATCATCACCATCAGTGTTTTCAGATAGTAATAAGTACCGGTAAGTAAGAAATAAGTGTCCCTAGCCCCTT
Source organism: Eucyclogobius newberryi (assembly GCF_026437365.1). NCBI lineage: Eukaryota > Metazoa > Chordata > Actinopteri > Gobiiformes > Gobiidae > Eucyclogobius > Eucyclogobius newberryi. Next base: position 9,902,903 of record NW_027315801.1, on the reverse strand, counting down.
CAAAATAAGTCCTGTAAAACATTTAGTGTGTACCCTTTCTTCATTTGATTTTCAATTTCAAAGCAAAAACTAAAAAAGGTATAGATAGTTCATAAACGAAAAAAACTAAAATATGATCAGATCATTATTTTTTTCAATTTAATGTTTGGATTAGAATATAACATTCAAAAGAGGGTTTGGTGGGAGGATTCCTTTATTTATTAAGCTTAATTCATTTTGCTAAACGCGAGTTGGTTCTGGGCTCAACCAACAGTGGGGCTCAAGTGAACTGACCTTCTACAGCTCATGTGCTGATAACCATGGGGGGCTCAAAGGCCGGGCACCGGGACTGTTGTGGGTCATTGCCGTGGACAGATGAAGAGGTCTGGGGGCGTGCGCTAGATCATCCCTCCTGTGGCTCTGCCGCCGCCGGCCCAGACAGACCAGAATTTTCTCACTAAACATAGACACGTTGTTATATCCGGGAAGTGTCCACATTTAGAAAGCAAGTTCTTGTCACATCCACAGCACGTGACTCGCAGGAGTCCCGGGGCCAGGCTCAGCACTCGGAGAGCACCGTCAGTCATTCCCTCACTGTTCGTGTGGTCTCACTTCTCAAACAACTTCTGCATCATGTAAAACAAATAAGGCTAAATTCACTTGTGAATCTGCGCTCCAAACCATCTTTTGAATTGTGTATTTTTAATCCAAATCTCAAATGGAAAAATCAAATCTTATTTTTGCTTTTTCATTTCATGAACAGAAAAGTGAAAATCAATACTTTTTCCCCCTTTTTGTCAAATGAACCAACCCATTTACTGGACAGTTTTACTTTATTACAAGTTCCTAAATCATTTTTTTTTATGATTTTCAGTCAATACCTCATAATTACAGATTTATTTCTCTTCATAATTACCTAAACAATCTCTGAGTGGAGTCTGCATGTTCTCCCCGTGTTACCGTGGGTTCTCTCCGGGTTCTCCGAATGAATGTGAGCGTGAACTGTCTGTAATGTCTATGTCTCTGTGTTGGCCCTGCGACAAGTTGGCCACTGTCCAGGGTGTACCCCGCCTAAGGCCCGAAGTCACTGGGATAGGCTCCAGTCACCCGCGACCCCGAAAGGGAACAAGCGGTAGAAAATGGATGGATGGATCTTGGCGGGATGTGAAATGTGATTTACTTGTTACCACTTAAATAGACTACAAAACTACAGTGTCTCAGCTTCACAAAGAGCCCAGCCATTTGTTTTTACTCCAGAGGTTTCATAAATATCTTCCATTTTAATTGTAGGTCATTTTAGCCAGGCCATTTTAGGAAAAATCAGCCCGAATCACAAAGAGTCAAGTATAATTTTCAGCGGCAGCGGTACATTTTTAACCGTGTAACTTTTATTTTAATTTGAGGACAAACTTTCAGTACCTCATTTTGTGGTCTGCTGGTTTAACAGTTATGCTCTAAATCAAATGCCTCCCAACTCGCCTCAAACACTTTCTAAAACTGTAGCAAGTGTTTTTTTCCTACACATTTCTTCCATATGTTTGTCACTGTGGCAACTGCCCTTCCTGCTTTGGTAGCCATGGTAACCGGTCTCTCCTCCGCAGCTGCATTACCTGCGTCTGCCCAAAGACATCAGCGAAGACCATGTCATCCTCATGGACAGCACCGTCTCCACCGGCGCAGCGGCCATGATGGCAGTGAGAGTCCTGTTGGTGCGTGGAGTGTTCCAGAGTTCACACCATTCACATTCTCCCTGTCGCCCTGGGTTTCCCCGCATAATCTGCACTAAATGTTAATGAAGCGCTGCATGAGACGAGGGGGTTTTGAACTGCACAAAAGCACGTCCCACAGCAGAAACGAATAATGTGTTAGCCTGGTTAAAAGTTTGAGAACCCCTGACTATAGTTTAAAATCACGATTCAGAATACTATGTCAGAACCTGTTTTATGGTTATTATCTCTGTAATTACTGGGCCTATCCACATGAAACAAGAACTGGCATGACATTCAAAGGGTTTTCTGTCAATGCAAATGAACTAAGGTAAAAATGTGTTTTCCACAATAGCGTAAACATTTTTTGCTTATTACACGATTAAAACACATAACACAACTTAAAATAGATTAACTGTTTGGGTGTAACAACTTTTACATTCAGAGTGATGAATAGATATGGCAATTAAATGACAATTAAATAGTCAAAGTTCCCCAATATTGTGCCTATAACAAGAGATTGAGACTTATAATAGACAAAAAACTAACAAAGAAACTCAGTGCTGAATTTAAGATAGAAAATGCAATGTTCAAATCATTACATTGCAAGTTTGTGGAACCAATTCCCAAAATAAAGAATGATAAAGTGTTTGTGGATTGTTACTTTAGATATTTCTCCCTCCTCCATCTGAATCAAATTCTACGTGAACACATCTTACTCAATTCTTAATCTTATATTGTCAATAAATGGTCAAATGACTGCTCTCTCAGGACCACGAGGTGCAGGAGGACCGGATCGTTTTGGTGTCGCTCCTGATGGCGGAGCTGGGGGTCCATTCTGTGGCCTACGCTTTCCCAAAAGTCAAAATCATCACTTCTGCCGTGGACAAGAGCCTGGACGACTCCTTACATGTGATTCCTGGTATAGGTACAGTATGCTTTTAGTGCGCTCTGCATTGTGAACGTTCAGCTGCAAATCGCTCACCGCTCGATGAATAATACATTACATTTTCAGGGGACTTCGGAGACCGATACTTTGGGACAGACGTATCCGACGACTGGAATGAGGAGGGCGACCACGAGCCGGGCTGTTAGCACAAACAACTGTGATCGATAACGTTTGTTTTACACTTTATTAGGCCACATAATAATCATATTTTCCTGTAAGAGACGGAAGGTTTCACCAAATCTGATCCATTGACTATTTATTTTAATACTTTGCATAAAAAATGAGCAGCAGTGGGGACAATACAAAACCATTGCTGCTCAAATATTCAAATTACATTTTTTAACACAATGGCATCGTGTTAGCAGTATTTTTTTGTAAGAATCGTATGCAAGAATTGGTCTTGGACAGGTGAATTTGAATTATTCTTTGCTTGCAGAACGGTACTTTGTGGGCTCGTGATTAATATTTACATGTTATTTATGAACAAGCTCTCTCAGGGTTCACACACAGGCCTCTCTGCCCTCCTTGTGATACACTTTCAAGCCAGAGGGTGTCAGTATCGCTCACTCTAGGACTCCCTTTGATTTAAATGACATGTTCCTTCTGAGAAATCATTCATTGTTACAGTCCAGAGAAAACTACACAGGTTTGTCTCACATTCTCAGCTACAGATGGAAAATAATGGGGATCAAAACTATCTGTGTGCTTTTCAATTATCGAATCTTATGTTGGACACATGCAAACAAATGATTTATACTGTATATGGCAATATGAATTCAGTCATGGATGTAATTGCTTATGTTAAGTAAAAATGTGCGTGATTTCTGCTGTAATTATCAGTTGTTGGTTTTTTTTTTTTTTTTTGGGGGGGGGGGGGGGTGCTTTAAAACTAGCACGTGATTTTACATTATCACACGGTGGACAACAAAGACACTCACAAACAATTGATTTACACTGTATATGACAACACCGTGGTTCAGTCAGTCAAACAATGTACATCATTTATATGGGATCGCATTTGTTTGGGATTCGGGATTGTCTTGAAACCGAATAACACCTCAATAATAATAATAATCTCAGTGTTACGGGCCGTACTCATCGTCTCCAAAAGCAACACAGTGCATATTTCGTCCCAGATCGTAGCCCATTGATCCTTCCTCGCCCATTCATCATTCACCCGGTCATTCACGCCTCATCATGTGCTCAGAACACGTCCTCCGCCCGGTTGGCTTCAGCTCGGCTCCTCCGCCTCGCGCCGCTTTTCCCATGCGGAGCCGCTCTCGGTGGGTGCGATGCTCGTGACGCCGGGGCCGGGCTCGCGGACGGTCGTACGATGCACACGCGCCGCGCCGTATTCTCCAAGACTGCCTCAAGGTTAACCTGTTACCATGGAGACAGGCTGACCAATGAGAATTCGGCAGATGCTTGCCATGTTGACTGCAAGGTTTTTGTTTTAAGGGGGTGACCTATTTCTTCCCTCCCCGCCGCAGATACTCACGAGATGAACCCCCCTCTTTTTACTACTGTGGCACGTGCGGACGGAAAGACGCGCGCAGGACACGCGCTGTGCCATGAGGTGGTACACAAAAGAAGAAAGAGGCTTCAAAGGATGCCATCAATATCATTTCAACCATTTTACCCACAGAAATGTTCTTGTAGTTGAAGGAAAAATCATTCTATTGGCAGCTCCTAAAATATTTACATGGAACATTTCTATTGCATTCGACCAGATTGTGCACAAAGTTACATTGAGCTTTTAGAAAAATCACAATTTTAAACAATCCCTGTCTCCATTCATCTTAATGACTGAGACTATGAGATTAACCATTTTTAAAGTGCCACTTTATTACAAAAGTATAAACTTGACTGACATTTCATGAATAGTAATCTTGATATAAAACATTACAATCTTTTGCACTTAGCACTTATTATTACACGCTTCGAGTACAAGACCCTGTAATCTGAATAGCAAACACACAACATTAGCTGCCACATTTAGCTTAGCTGGGCTTTCCAAGAATACACTGTAGCTTCATGGCTTCAAAAACAACAAACAGAATACACTGAAATGTACATTGCAGCTGTTTTGCAGTTTGTCACAAGTCATTCCAAACCACAATTAACTGTGATAGAAAAAAGATAGATCCTCAACACTGATGATATATTTATTATTTCTTTCTCTTTTGTAATGTACATACACATTGCATCAACATACAGAGTTAATCACATTGGTTGTATTTGGTCAAATTATTTCATTGTCATTGTCCATCCAGGGTTGGGGGTTGTATTATCTTCTCCTCGGGGTCTGCTGCTTTGTAAAACATATGCTTCACATATATTATGTGGTTTTTCTGCAATGCTGCTATATTTTAACACTGATAACAAAGAGAGGAGAGTGTTCGTCGATGGATGGTGATGGGACATGATGAAACGTGCTAATACACACACGTTTAGCTGTAGTTTTCTGATTCAAATGAGCAGGACACGTCAGGACAATGCAATGAATGCTCCACAGACGTCAATGAGCTACAGGACCGCGTTTAGGTGGACTGTCTCCATCTCCAGGTCTCACACGAATCGTTTACACCGCTAAATTCAACTTTAAGATTTGATTGAGTGAGTCGGTGGCACAGGAGGAGGATGGTGAACGTTCTCCACGCTTTCCTTCTGTGCTACAAACAGCCTAAAACAAACTCATATTGTGCTCTACGGAAAAAAAGAAAGCAACACACTCAAAAAACAAACAAAATTGGAACAAAAAAAAAAGAAACCAACAACTATTGAAAATAAATAACATTCATATAGGTACCACGTGACAGTGATTTTTTTTGTTAGATTTTAGATTTTTTTAGCATGCAGTTGGCAGCAGGCAAAGTGCAGAAACAAATCAAAACACTCATTTACAGACAGTGGTGGAGACAGTGTTCAGTCCATGTAAGATGAAACAAAACATGACAGACGGTTGTATATCTTTGATTGGCTTTTTAAATATGGAAATGGTCAAAATTCGTTACAAGAGGAATGCAAAATGTGTGCAGTTTTCATTTAGTAGAATATTCATAATTGTTTCTCTTGGTCCCTGAGCTTTCAAGTATTTGATTAATAATTCATATATTATTTATCTTATGTCCTGAATCACATCTTGACCAACTACAGGGAAGGCCTGCGCATAACGGACTAAGTGCTACCAGAAGATCCACACAAAGATGTGCAGCTTCCCCAAAAGAGAACCTTCAAGAACACAACAATTACCCACTAAAATTGAGGACAAATTTAGGCCTTTAAATTGTTTGTGCTTTGCACACATTTCCCAGTAAAACCCAAGTGCTACTGTTACCTACAGAGTACTCTGCAATGGTCTTGTGCTCATTTATTATTCATTACCTTTGGATTCATCTAAAGTCTACAGATAGGACTCTAGAATTCAGCCCGGGTCACAACATGTCAGCAGATTGACCCATTGGCTCTGGGCCAGTAAAAGGCATGTGTCATGACTGAATGTAAACAGTATGTGATGAAGCGCGGTCACTCAGAGCCCTGTGACGTACATCTCCATGCCGTCGTTGAAGGTGAAGATGGTGGTCGTGCTTGAGGTGGTCGAGCCTGTCTTGAGGTCCCCGATGCTTTCGTACAAGCTGTCCCCCGGCAGCACCAGGGCCTGGGCCGGCAGGTGCTGCAGTTTGGGTGTCTGCTGTGTGGGCGGCGGCGGAGGGGGCTGCTGCTGCTGCAGAGGCTGTTGGGCCCTTTTTCTCCGGGGCCTCAGAGTGGCACACGTGTTCGGGGGTCTCTCTCGCCTCCAGCCCGCCCCCTCCAGGTTTTCATACGCTGGATCATACTCCTCTGTGCCGATTGACTCGTAACAGTGCTCGTCTAACGGCCCTGCCATGGCTTTGCCCTCAAGTGGGGCCCATGTCTGAGGTTTGACCACTACACTAAAGCCCCCATCCCTGTCTCGGTCCCCACGCCCCAAGGTCCGGAAGCCAGGATTGGCTGGAGGAGACATAGACCTCTTCTTTTTTCCTGGTTTGCACACTTTAGAGTACATTTCGGCCACCTGTAAACCAACAACAACAAAAAAAAACGATAAAGTAAGCAACAGCACAGTTCATTTGCTATTTACTATTTGTAGCAGGAAAATGCTAGCCATTGAGACAGTTCTGCCCGAAGCATGTCACTTAAATAAAGACTGATTTAAGTTATTTGAGCCAGCGCTGGGACTCACCGCTGCAGCAGACGGCTGTATGTTCTCCACAGTATGAGCTAACGGGCCCAGGGCTTTATTCTGGAGCATCAGGAGATCATCCTCCTCTGGAGGCTTCCAGATATACTGCTCCCCATTCCCCATAAACATCACTTCCTGTTACCACAAAACATATTACATTTGGAGAAAATCACATGTTTCATTCAGATTAATGCAATGGCATTTATAACATCATGGGAAAACATGATGACAATAGGCTTTGATTATATGAGACTCAAATATACACATATATGTATGTTCTCTTGATGGAATTTCAGTCTGTTGCATCATCCTCAGCGGTGTTGGCAGACTGAACACATGTAAGCCTCTGAACTCTGCCTGTTGCTAACTCAGGTCACAGCAGAGAGCGCACCCTTGCTGACCTCACAGAGGGCAGCAAATGGCCTACTGCCGTCACCTGAAGGCAGCACACACACTGTATTCACTGTAAATGCACCCGTGCCTCTGCTCCTGCTGCTGAAAACATATGGAGGAGGTGACACTGCTGAGAGCAGAAATGCCCCACTATCACCAATAACTCTCAACAAACTCTGCACTCTGCAGAGGAACTACCAAACAAGTGTAAATGCATTGCCACAGCATTCAAGCTGGAGGCCAGAAGTAAACTCTGACAAGCTGAGTAGGTCATTGAAAAGAGCCACTGTCCAAAACATTTATGAGAGATTGTTGAACTGTAAACTCACCTTTGGGAAGGAGGGCACATTAAAGGTCTCTAGGCCTATATTTCTACGGGGAAGCTTGGTGCTGTGGGGGTGCTGGGGGTGCTGGGAGTGAGGTGGCGGTGGGGCTGGGTGAGACGGAGGGCCATGTCTTGGAGGAGGAGCAGGAGGTTCTGCCATGTCTGTGCCACTGTCCCTTTTCTGAGGAGTCTTCTCCGCTTTCCTCAGTTTCCGGACCACTGCGTACTCTGCGGTTTCGGGAGGAGACACCACCTGCGACTCGGACTCGGGAAGTCCCCCCTCCACGTCGCCATCCGGGTCCGGAGGTGCCGGGGTGTTGGCGGGAACAGCAGGAGGAGCCGGCGTGTCCGTCTGCCCGGCTCTGCCTACCATGGCGTACAGGGCATCGTCAGTACGTGTAGTGGAGGCTCCCCGGCCCACTTCAGAATAAGTGTGCTCTCCGTCCTCTCCAGCCCCAGAGGGGATCTGGGGGAGCTGCCTGCCTTGAGAACGAAGGTCAGAGTTAGACCGCGGCTGGGCAGTAGCATAGGGCCCCGAGTCCACCACACGGTACAGTATGAGCCTCAACCTGCGCGTCCTCACTTTAGAACTGATTACTCACAAGTGAGATGTTTCCAGCTCAGGAGACTGAACTGAACAATAGTTTTGCTTTTTGATACTTGTATTATAATGTCCACTTCTAAGCCTCCTATTCCAAATAAGTCCAATATTAAAGTCTACCCCATCATAAGAGTTACATTAATTGAAGATCCATAAATGAATGATCTCTCAATCATCTGGGCTCTTAATAAACTTCTTCTCTGAGACTATAAATACACTAAACCAAACCAATTAGTTTACAATTATGAAAATAATCATTTATATTCCATCTGAATTATTCTTGCAAACACAGAATCCTAAAATGCCTGCATCTATCTATGGTTCACGTTTGTCAGTAATCTGTTCCTACCTAGAAAAACTGCCTCACTTCCTCGGCTTTGGACAGTGGAAATACTAGAAAAATCACTTTACTGAAAAATACTGTACCATTTGGTGGAATCGAGCCTTTAGGTCTCTGGTTGTTTAGACATGTTTTGAGAACCATACAGTCTGCAACTGCCGACTATATCTGATGCTAGTGCCCAGCGTTGAACAGAATCCACATACACCCTCCTGTTCAAGTCGAATGTGTGTTTATGAACTGAACGCCACTCTCAGAGGAGCAGCAGACTGGGCTCACTGCAGTGGCACCAGGACATATGCTGAGGTTTCTGTTTGTCATCACTGATCGAGCTCCAGGATTTGTCTTGGCTCTCTGTTCCTGCCTCTGAGAGAGATGCGTGTTCATAAATCAAGACTGAGAACTAGGCTGTAAATGTAATGTGAATTCTGTTTCAGGCTAAACTGAATATCAAATGTATTTTTGATCATTTTGATCGATTTGCCTTCGTCAGATTGGTCTTCCAATTTGGTGGATCTTATTCCTCCTTGTTTTAATAGGCCACATCACTGTTTTTGGTTTTGGCAGTTTGCTGCTTTTAAAAATAGCACAATTATTGCACACGCTCCTCATGTGTACAAAGAAACATTTAATTGCAACCGATGATGCACTAGTCTCCTAAAATGTGATTCTTTCAATATACTGGAAATGAGGGAGAGACTCTTATTTAGTGTGACCCCAGGTGAACAAGTTTGTGAAGGATGCACTCACTTTTGCCATTGCAGTTCACTTTGCTCATCTCAGAGGCGTCAGATTTACTGATGGACCGCAGCTTGGACTGCTTGAGAATTCCCTAAAAAGACACGTTTACAGAGTGACTAGTAAAAGCTAATTGTACCTGAAATTATGCTACTGTTTCCCCCTGATGAAGGAGGAGCTTCTCTTACCGGGGACGATACACAAACCACAGCAACATGGCCGACACCTACCATGTCCATGAGGCGGTGTTTTCCACTTTCCCCAGGGACATTCTGTGTCTTTCCCTTCCTGAGGTGAAAACGACAGCTGTCACAGGTTGACACTCACATTTGCTGACTCATTGTTTTTGAGTCACGTCTGACTGCGTGTTTACCACAGGCCCGGTGTTTGCATCATTCAAACCAAGCTCACCTCTGGCAGCCCACGCACAGGACCACGATGAGGATGGTGACCACGAAGGCCGAGGCAGCAGCGATGGCGCCCAGCAGCAGGACCTTGCCGTAGGGGGGAGCCGTGATGTGCAGCCCGTCCTGCATGGAGGCCATGTGTGAGCGCGGACGCTCGATCTCTCAGTCTGTCTCACCCTCTCTCACATGCACCCACACACGGGCGTGCACGTCACACTGGGCTCTGGAAACAGCACAATAAACTGTTAGATGTTAATATAAAAGTACAATCGTATCAAGTCTGATAAGACCAACTCTGTACATTTGTCCTCCTGCAGTAAAGAAAGTAAACTTGGAAGGAAACACATGACTGTAAGACATCCAACTGCAAGTCAACTTTAAGCCATGCCTAAGTCAGTAAATATGACAATGACATGACATAATCTGTCACTGTGAAGAGGAAAACAGCCATGTGCGATTTCCCTCTGCTGATGAGTACTCACAGAAGTGTTGCATTTGGCACTTGACAGTGTAACATGTTCCAAACACACAATAAGGACATGGCTGCAACAGAACAGCCCAAACAAACCCAGTGTAATCTCTGTCAACTGCTGCCATCTGTCTGCTGCGAGACTGCACTCAGGTCTGTCACTGGCCATCATCAAAACAACACCAAACATGGCGCCCAGTTTGTTCAAATCTGTTTGGAAGTTTAGCAAAGATCTCGCCTTTATATTAGTCCTTATGTTCACACGTTCCCCGAATGTCTGTCCAGCATTTACCAGTTTTCTTCACACAAACACGATCTTGTGACCTGTGTGAGGTTTCGGGACTGAAATCATTTCCACTATTGACATGTTGAATTGGGTCTTATAGAAAACAGTTGCAATTCTCAAAATATTGCACTTATGTCCTGCCAACAGATAATTAATCTTTTCTCTTTTTTAAAAAAGATCTGAACAGGCACTGCAGATGTGACAGGGCTTTAAATAGAACACAAGGCTTCATAACATAACAAGTTTGAAAGATTTTTTAATGCAAGTCGTGGCATTTTGTCATCAACCATTCAAACCAGTTAACCAGAGATGGAACAGACCAATGTGTCACTTTTTGTTGTTTGTCATTTCACAGAATGTTGATCCAACCACACCTTAACCAACATCAGTACATTGCATGTTTGATTTGACCGCAGAGGAGGCATGAATCACATGGAAATGATGTGATGATAATAATATCAAACCATACAGAGCAAACTTTCTCACAAATCAATATTGCACTTGTCTAAAAAGGATTTCCAAATAAAATCTAATTTAAATTTGGTGACACAGATGAAATCACATTTGATGGTGTCGAAACAGAAAATAAGTCTCATGTTGTTACAAAATTCAACATTTCAGAGACTGTCATCAAAGCTTGACTCTAACCCTGCACTTAACCACATTATTCAATTACTGCGACGCCTTGTAGCACATGCAGTATAAGTTTAATTTGGTGAAGGGGAAATGGGAGACTGAGAGAAGACATGTGAAGGCGGAGAGTGTGTGGGAGTTGTGAGGCAGGTGTCTTTAGATTCACATCTTTTTAAGAGAGATTTCCTAACTGAGCCCCTTTTCCCTTATAGCCGCTTCGGTCCTGTCCAAGCCCCCTCTTTTTTATTTTTTATGTGTGTGTGTTCCTGCGGTTCTCAGGCAGAGTGACGCCTCAGCACTGCAGTGTAATCTCGCAGCCAGCCCGTCGGACACACAGCCGGAGCAGAGCGGTCCCTGTGTGAAGCTTGTTTTGAAACCAGGTCCTGTTCAGTGCCCCTGCCTCAGACACTGGGCGTGCACATGCATTCACTTGACAGGAGGAGCTGTGTGGACACGCATCACAGAGCAGATTTGCAATGGACAAGGATATAGTCGTTATTTATTCATTTCATGGGACCAATAAAGCTCTTCTTCTTAGCTCATTGTTTTTATCTATGTATAATTTTTGCTTACACAAGATAAACTTAATGATTACATCCTCTGTTGGTGTAAGTCTTGTAATTTTTAGATATATTTTATGAACATATAGTCTGCTATTTATTTATTTATTGTATTTTATATTATTCTATTTTATATTTGACTATGACTATTCTTCTTAATTTCATAGCTATACCACATGCCTATGCCTAATCCTGTTTACTGTCAATAACAACAAAGCTTATTCTGATTTCCCTTTGAATTTCTAAAAAACAGTCTCTTCTAGCAGCAAATATCTAATAGAAGAGCCACAATAAAATGTTTTTAAAAAACTGACATGTTTTCTGCCCCTGCCACCTGACCGGACCATGGAGTCAACAAGGAATTATGGTCTAATCCCCTTTCAAATGGAGTTGTGGCACATTTAGCCCCAACAATCAATAGCTTTAAGGTTATATTCCCACAGAACGTGCACATCTCTGACGTTTGTGTTCCACACTTCCCCTTAACAAGCCGCAGAATCTGACAGTTTGTACATGGGTATCCTCTCTGCCAATCTGCTCAGGTTCTGATAAAGCACCTGGGAGTTGGTGTGTGTGTGTGTGTGTGTGTGTGTGTGTGTGTGTGTGTGTGTGTGTGTGTGTGTGTGTGTGGAGCAAAACCTCACCCCTTCTGTGTGACACAAATAGCAGCCATGTGTGCGTGGAGAGAGAGAGAGATATGTGGGGGGAGAGAGAGAGAGAGAGAGAGTCTGCTATTGTGTGAGAATGTGAATTAGGTCAAATGTTTGCTTGCAACAACGATTAACCATGCCCCTGTAAGGAAGAAAGCTCGCGCGTGTTTGTCTGTCTACGTGCGCCTCTGCCCCTTCCACAAACACATCCACTCTTTTAACATGAAGATTTCACTGTGAGGGAAGAACACAAAGGGTGAACAGGCTTTTTTCTCTTCTCCTTGTCCTCCCCTGTGGCCTTCTTTCCCATGAATCCAGACATTCGTTTCTATTTGAATGTATGGAAACTAGTCTGGCCTGGCTCCCCTTCTCTCCCTCTCCCTCTCTCTCTCTCTCTTTCAGCCTCGCCTTTGGGCTCTGACACCTCACACAAACTGCAGCAGTGGCGGTGACAACAGGTTACACACGCCACGACAGCACGCTCATAGGCTAATGCGCTGCGTTGGGTGTGAACACGGGAGATGCCCATGCAGGTGCTGGAGAGGCAAAGAGGGGTGAAAGAAAAGAGGAAAAAAAAAAAGGCAGTATTCTTCTTATGTGTTTAAAAATGCTTGTTGCGCGCCTGGGAAGATTTGTCATCCCCTTTGTCTCATCAAAGCGTCTCGGATCAAAGAGGTAGAAATGTGTCCCTGAGGTCAGCAGGCAACTTACACGACAAAGCCACTTCCCCACATCCCCCATTCTGCCCCCTGTATTTATGACAGGCAAGGGGTGGATGGGGGGGCTGCGGGGTGCAAATGTCAAGGGAATGTCTTGAGTTAATTATTATTTTTATGGCTCGCAGTCGGCGGGTTGTTACGCAGGAAAAAGGATGGACTGATTGAAGTGTTTTCAAGCCTGTTCCTCTCACCAAATCACAATTAAAGTTCTCTAATGAACGCGATGGAAAATAACAAACAGAATCTGCGTCGCGGGGGGTGAATGAAGAGTGCGCACGTGTCACGGTGTGGTCAGTGTGAGACAGAAAAGGCCGGAGAATAATTGCATGTATTGCGGAGATGGAGCTGGATGTATGTGGGTCCATATGCATGAGCCCCCCTCCCTCCACACTGTCACGCCGCCACGGGCTTTGCGCTAGAGCTTTCCCCGGCACTACTCACTCAGCTCTGGGGTTGTACGAGGCGCAGCGGCGGCGGCCGCATCGAGCCCGGTCTCTCGGTTCGGATTCCACGCAGACCAGGTGCTCCTTGCGACCATAATCAATAGCAAACGCGGGAAGGCGGCATCATCTTGTTTCTGAGGTTCCTCGTGTGTTGCCCTTTCGCCCCCAGCCACGCGAGGCACCGCGGACAATAAGCTGTCAAAGCCTCCCGTGCACCGCGCGTCTGCTCCAGTCCGGTCCGGTCCAGGTCGTCCTCCCCTTAAGCCCCCTCCATCACTGCGATCTCATGCATCCCCTCGGCTCCGCTGCCGCGCTTCCATGTGACACTGGCAGAGCTGGAGACCCCCCAATTATTATGAATTTGTCTTTGGGTTCTAGCGTCATCCCTCGGAAGCGCGGAGAAGTGCGCGTCCGCGCTGCCGAACGCACCCAGCTTCAGATCAGGTTTCACGTGGGAAAATGATGAATAAAGACAGGTAGAGTTTACATAAAAAGACACAGGTGTGGCTAAGTTCAATGCCGAAACAAACTGAAACCAGACATAGACCTGAATTAATTGTCACATTTAATTCGTGAACTATAGTTAAATCCCCCCAGAATGTTTTTGATGTATGCCTATAAAATACATTGGTGTCAAAATGAAGAAAGTTATTAATTTAATAGGCCTATTATCACATATACAATAGCATATAGATATACCTTCTAGTGCTGTTCAAGCTAAATTAATTGGGTTATAACAAGCCAATAAATACATATTAGGGCCTTTCATATGCTATCATTATCATTATTAAATATATTTACAAGAAGTTAATGGCTAACCTAACCTTAGAATACAGGCCGTAGAATATTGTAGTGAAAGTCCTGAGTTTACTGGCGTAACTTTAATCCTCTGAAGTTCAGTGTCGCTACTGCCCCCTACTGGCGTCTCCCGATCCTTTCACAATCCACCAATCAGAGCGCGCTGCGTGCTGTTGCTGTCGATGGTTCAGTCGAGCCGTGGCAAACGATGGGACATGACAGTTTCCTACGGCAGGTGGTGGTGGAAGTCACTGTGTCAGCTGTAGTGGTACACACAGAGACAGGCTGTTTACAGGTTCATTCCTAGTGTGATTTAGGATTAAATGTTAAATGTCAATGAACAGGCTGATGTCTGTACAATAAATAATGAGTCGCATTATGAATAACGTTGTAATTCCTTGATACACTATTCCTCAAAGACCCCTGCATATGATAAAGAGCATCCTCCGCCATCAGGACCTTCACGTGAGCTCTGTGCATTGTTTAGCTCCATCAGGCGCCCCTCCCCCCTGGTCCCATCACTCTGTTTCTCTCATGATGTGGGAGTGCACTGCGCGGACTCCACAACTCCGGGCATGGATTTGCAGGCTCCTAGATTTCTCCAGACTGTTTAACTTATTCGAGCTTTAAAACGCACTTGAGTCGCGTTTTTGTTCCCTTCAAAGCGTCTCGGTCACTGGAGACTTTAAGGGTGAAGATGGGCTGCTGCTCGCCGCGATGCACGCTCATAATCCTGTGCTGTCTGCAGTTGGTAAGGTGCTTTCTATCCTCTGTATCATCACATCTCTATTTCATAACTTACTCAGGGTAACTTTGAGAAACTGATTGAATGTACAACGTTGTGCTTGCTCACTTACTTACTTACTTATAGTTGTATTAAGTCTAGTTATAACTTAGAATGTAATAACACATAACTTTTCCATCTATCGCTTCAAATATATAGTCATAAAATGTATGTCAGATATTATTTATGCAGACACTGTTGACCTTCTGCTCACGTCTCATTATTAATGCATGTGTTCTGCAGCCGCATTTGAAACTGTATGCCTATGTGTATATCTAAAGCCACAGTCTTTAAGCCTGTAGTTATTAAGCTACACAGATGCATGTTGACCGCCCTCCTTTACAACCACCACAATAAAGGGCTGCACCCACTTGGCCCCCAGCCTCTGATTCCCACCCTGCCCCCTTTAAATCTCTGTAGACCCGACACCTCAAGTAGGACTATCTTCCCCTGGGCTCAGTTACCAGGGCAACCTATAAGAAAAATAGCATTGTAATTTGATCTGAACTGGAGAAAGTCTGTGTTGCATGATTTGTTTTTGTGGCAATTATACATTTTGCCATTAAATGAAAAAAATGTTCACAGGTAACACTTTTAGGAGTGAAAAAATCGAGAGAACACTAACAGTTTAAGTGGTGACTAATGCAAAAACAGTTTAGTTAGTTATTGTTTTATTCTTAACTTTTGTTGTTTTAGTGTTCATTATACCCACCTTTATTATGTATTTATTTTGTATATTCTGTCACTTGTTGTCTTATTTATTCATTTTTTACTGTTGTTCTTAAGTGTATTGTTTTATACATCATATTGGACCAAGAAAGTCTCAATATGCTAATAATCAGAAATTAGGGCTGCAATAGAATATCAAATTAAGAAACATTTACAGTTTACAGTTTTTTTTATAGTAATTGGCAAATTGCGATAACTGAAATTATTCAAGTAAGACATTTTCCCCTGTAAACAACAAAACATCTAGGTTTATCCTTTACAAAACCTGATAAGACTGTAGTTTAGACCTCTACAAACATGTTCTGAAATGCATGGGGTTTTTGTATTAGTTTAGCAGTTCTCAAAATCCTATTGTAATTGCAATGCTTTTCAGAAACTATAACTGTTGCTTACTCAGTGACTTGGACCTGGAGTTTATCTTGGGAACTCTACTCTAAGAGACTCGAAGAGGCAAAGTTCTTCTACTTTGCCTATTGTGGGACAAATAAAGGTCTTCTGTTATCTTTATCACCTCCTTGGAGACAATATACAGTATTATGCTCCTATCTAAATTATCTGAATCATTAGCCGCAAATGCTATCATGCTATTCTGATCATTCAAATTACAGTTCCAATTCAATGTTAATTTATCATTCTGGTCCATAGTGAGTTGTTACACATTTACCTGAGTTTATTAAGACTGTGTTTTGTTCTGCTTTACACAGATCACAGCTCTGGAGAGGCAGGTGTTTGACTTCCTGGGATACCAGTGGGCCCCCATCATGGTGAACTTCTTCCACGTCATCATGGTGATCCTGGGCCTGTTCGGAGCCGTCCAGTACAGGTCACATTACGTTGTCATGGTGAGAAAAGAGGAGGGGACACATGCCTGTTAAAAATACTGTGCATTCATCATTAGCCTGCTCTTCAACGAAGCTGTTCTCTTTTCCCGAGTTTGCCTCTAGGTTTGCTTTGGCTCCCTCTTTTCCTTGTTCATCTGCTGCTTTTACACAGATTTTAATGCTCTGTGATTTAAATTTCTGTTACAGCATATTTAAAGAACTTTACAAATACATTCAATACGGTCTGCAGCAGAGGAGCCCATCACTTTTTCCAGAAGCATATTTTTAATGTGTGTACTGTTTAGTTTGTTGGTCAAGTTAGTGCAAAATTAAAAAATAAAAATACACAGGTTTTTGATGTTGCTTTATTGCCAATCTCGTTACATCTTGTTGGTCATATTTTTTACCTTTCCTGGCCAATGATTCAAATGGTAAATAACTAGTGATATTGGGCCTTTGACAATTTACAATTTAATGCTTTTTAAAGAGGGTTACCCCTAACACAAAAAAAATTGTCTACCTTTTTATTGTCAGGTGATGATGATGTTTTTCTTTCCTCCAGTATTTGCTGTGGACATTGTTGTGGGTTGGCTGGAATGGCTTTGTCTGCTGCCTCTACTTGGATTTGGGAGGGCTTTCAAAGGTAAGTCTAATAGCTACGTTTAAAGTGTTCATAATTACAGCCCCACTCGATCCAAACAGTCCACTCTGCTCCGTCTATGTCTCAGGATTCTGACTATTTACAGGGAAATTACAACTCACAGCCTCAACTAAAAAAACAACACTCTGATCTGACCTTAAATTGACTAAACATTCTAGTCTATTGGCCACTATAATACAAAACTAAACTAAGATTAAATAATTAAATTGGTACTAAATTAGAAGAGTACATAAGTAATGATGTTCCTCTTCTAGAATTTAATTCAATTATTCTTTGATGTGGTATTTTCTAAAGAAATGTAAGAATGTAAGAATATTCGAATATCAAAATATTAAAGGCGCATTAAGAAACTTGTGGAGGGTCCACCACCTGCATGTCTCCATGGAGATGTTATTGCTATGCCTATTTCATAGTATCTTGCATTTATTCTATGTGTTTTTATCGCTCAGAATAAATGCAAGGTACTATGAAATAGGCATAGCAATTTGTTTTTATCACTCAGTTTTTCCCCATTCTTACTGCGAGCGGGTCGCCTCTCCACGGATCTGACCTGTAAATTGTCCTGGCGTAGACAAGTTTAATGGGCATATGAAAGGTTCTAATATTATATCATGAACCTGTCATGAGTATAATGAGTATTTTTGCACCTTTTTTGTTGACACATTTACTGTTACACATTTACAATCGCATTTTAGCACATTCCTGATGCATTTTTAATATATTGCCCACACCTACCAGTGAAACACTGCTAGCAAAGAAGCATAACGATTGAAGAAAGTAAAAGCCACATACTAAAACTTTGAATATTTACCATGTTCACTTTATCTTTTGGTATTGTTTTTTTCTTTTCTAGAAATTGTTTTTTTTTTGTATAAAACAAGTTGATTAACCTGCCCCTAGATAAAGAAATGCTCCATATAATACTATATACTGTACCAGGAAGCCTCAGGTTCTTTCTTTCAATTAATTCCCCTGGTTGTTTGTGCAGGAAAGTGATACTCTGACACTGGGCATTTCATCCCATCGCTCGTGGTGGAAGGAGAACAGTCCCGGCTGTGACTCCGAGTCGCTGCCGTCAGCCACATGGACCAACCAGCACAACCCAGAGCTCACCACGGTGCTGCGCTGCTGGCTCGAATACCAGTACATCGAAGTCTTGCACTGCACCGTCCAGCTCCTCGTCTCAGTAAGTCTCACAGATCAGGGTTTTGGTCTCATTCCAAATACTTAAATCTGTATTTAAAATTATTAGTTCAAATGACTTGGTGAGTAATTTCTTCATTTTGGCGGTATTGTCTATGTAATTTACTGCTGTCATCACTCAATTATTGCAAAGTGCTCACATTATTTCAACTGTTACACGCAGTATTAATTTCAACTGTAACACGCAGTATTTAGTTACTAACTGATGACTATTTTTGTATTTCAGACTTATTTTTATGTCTATCTTTATCATGTAACATAACTCCTTGGAATTATTTAGCTAACTTTCCCTTATGAAAAATATAGCGATTGTTTTTTTGTAATTTCTGTGCCTATTTTTTATGCTAAAGGTCAATTGTTTTAATATGACACAAAAGTAGTGTTGTTCTTATCTGTTCGCTATTGCTGGGAAGTAAAAATGAAACATGCAGAGGACATAAAGTGTTAAAAGAAAATAGGAAAAATATGATTGTGATTTGTATTTCTGTAGCTGCTGGGATTCGTTTATGCTTGTTATGTCGTCAATGCCTTCGAAGATGACAATGACAGCTGTAAGTAGAAATACAAATGATTGTTTATCTTTATTTGTGTTTTTATTTAAATATTATTTCTTTGTTTTCTTTTTCACATTTCCGTTCAGTTCATTTTAATGCTGAATTTCACCACCCGTCCAAACCCTTTCAGTTGCTCTTCTAATCTGTGTAGGTGTGCGGCCGATTGGCCTAATGATTCAGAGTTAATCGATATATTGTATTTAGTCTTTTTGTTTTCTTTCCTCTGTTAGATTTCAAATACCTGTGATGAAAGCCAAAGGACACAGGAAAACCACCAGGAAACTACATGGGACTGGCAAAATGGCACTGTTGTGTATCCATTGTGATGTGTAATAACACGTGTTTACCTCAATGTCACCTATCTACATTTATAAGCCATAATGGATAAGAGATTATGTGGCACTCCCAACACACAAATAAATGTAAATAAATAATAGTGCTTCTTAGTGCTTATGATGTATTTCCTTTGGGCAAAATACACTGCTGTTCACACTATTTTACGTCTTATTTACCTACTTCAGTCAAATGTGTAATAAAAGTGTAATATTTAATCGCTCACCTCTAGTTTACTGTGGTTTAATTTGAGTTATTAGAGGACAAAAAGACAAGACTCATTGAAAAACCCATCACGCCGCTGCTCAGTTAGTTATTGGGGTCCGCGTGCGTGCTGACGTCACTTACGTCCTCTTCCGCTCTGCGTGTCCCGGATGAAGCTGCCATTGGGGCAAGTGGAGCAGCGGCTACCGAGGCTGCAAAGAATCTAATTTATTGGTGCGAGGGCCGTAGCGTTTTGAAGCCCCGCGGGATTAATGTCGACAAACAGCGCCTCTCAACAGTGGCAGCACGGCTACGGCGAGCAAAAGGCCGTTTCTTAGCTGCCATTGAGTGCAAAAGTGTGAGCAAAGTAACGCGGAGGAGCAGGGGAAAAGCAGCAGCAGCAGCAGCAGCAGAAGAAGAAGAAGAAGAAGAAGAGGAAGAAGAAGCAGCTCAATCACGTTAGCTGCTTTTCTAGCATCAGAACAAGCAACGCCGAGTTTTTTTTTGTCTTTCTTTCTTGCAGTTTTCACACGCTGCATCTCGCCAGGGCTTCAAACCCCCACCTGCTGAATGAATGATGTCGGCTACGAGCTTAGACCCTCAGGTAAGCGCCAGAAATACTGCGTGTGACAGGAACAAGACGTGTGTGTGCATCCTACTTTACATACGCTGCTGCTGTCATGTCGTTAGCCCGCTGCTAGCCAAATGAATGCTTATTATGTTAGCTGGGAATGATCCTTTCCTTGTAATGCGCGCCCGCCTTCTCTAACATGCAATCTGCCATTTTCTGCCTTTATTCACGTGTCTTCTCTTCATTATTGGACCCATAGACATCAAAAGGACAAGATGCAAGCAAAGGTAAGAGCCAGGAAGATATTGACATACTGCAGTCTGTTTGGTAATTCCTACTAAGACAATCATGTTGCTATGATTTGATAAATATTTCAACCTTCGTTTGATATAAAAATATATTAATTTAAAGTTAATTCGACGAGTTAACTAATTTAAAATATGCAACACTAAAAAGGGATTACACTGACTTTGTTTCAAATAAGTCAATTCTGTTATATAATTTTACCAATTCAAAACATGCCTTTCTCTTCATTGGGGAATTCAATTTTTTGAGTTTGTTTGGTTGAATGTTGAGTCAGATTTGCTTCAGCCCAAAACCTATTTATAATTTTGGTTTTGCAGCTTTTCCAGTGTCTGTGCAAAACGGTTCCTTGCACCAAAAGGATACGATGCATGACAATGACTTTGAGCCTTATCTCACTGGCCAGTCCAATCAGGTTTGCCACTTCACAGTTTTTAATAACAATATTCTTTATTTGTCTTTGTGTCTAACAGTGAATTTTATTTTTTTGAATTGTAGAACAATAGCTATCAATCCATGACTGACCCGTACCTGTCCAGCTACTATGCTCCTTCCATTGGTTTCCCGTATCCGCTCAGTGAAGCTCCGTGGTCGACAGGAGGAGACCCACCCATCCCGTACCTGACGCCTTACGCTCCTCTCAGCAATGGCGACCATCACTTCATGCACGACACGGTGTTCGGGCAGCCAGGAGGCCTCAGCAGCAGCATCTACCCGCACAGGTTTAACTTTTTCCCAGAGAATCCCGCCTTCTCAGCCTGGGGCACCAGCGGCTCTCAGGGGCAGCAGACTCAGAGCTCAGCATACGGGGGAAGTTACAGTTACCCCCCCAGCTCACTCGGGGGCACCCTGGTCCAAGACGGGCAGACGGGCTTCCACAGCGACACCCTGAGCAAGGCTCCGGGTATGAACAGTTTAGAGCAGGGCATGCTGGGTTTGAAAATCGGCGGGGACATGGGCAGCGGCTCAGGGGTGAAGGGAGCGGGCTCGGTCATCGGAGGTGGAAGCGTCGGAGCCGTTCCCACGGGCAACGGGGGCACGACTTTAGGGATGCCGCCTCCAAAACTGACATCTTGGGCTGCGATAGCAAGTAAACCTGCCAAGCTGCAACAACAGAAAAGTAAGTCAAAGCCCATCGCGGCCATCGCTGGGGGGGTCCAGCCGCCAACTCCCCTGAAACACTCCGTGGACATCGACACTTGGGACAACAAAGTTCCCGCCACAAAAGTGCTGCCTCCCCTGCCGCCGCACCACCCCCAGTCCCTGCACTCCCACACCAGCCTCATCCCACCGCTGCAGCAGTCCATCCAGTCCGCTCAGTCTTTGGTGCAGCAGATGACCATGTCGGGGCCCCCTCAGTCCTACCAAAACCACAACCCCGCCCCACCGCAGACTCGTTGGGTGGCCCCTCGCAACCGCAACCTGTGCTACGGCGGAGGCAGCCTGGACAGCAACGGCTCGTCTAACGGCGGGAGCATGGGGAACGGCGGTGGAGTACTCGGGTGCTTGCCTCCCGGCTCCGAGTCTGGAGCAGAGTCGCACCCGGTTTTGGAGAAGCTCAGAGCCTCGCACAGTTACAACCCCAAGGACTTTGACTGGAACCTGAAGAACGGTCGCGTTTTCATCATTAAGAGCTACTCTGAGGACGACATCCACCGCTCCATCAAATACTCGATCTGGTGCAGCACGGAGCATGGAAACAAGCGCTTGGACTCGGCTTTTAGGTCAATGAACTCGAAAGGGCCCGTGTACCTGTTGTTTAGCGTCAACGGGAGCGGGCATTTCTGTGGTGTAGCAGAGATGCGGTCACCAGTGGACTATGGCACCAGCGCTGGGGTCTGGGCGCAGGACAAATGGAAGGGAAAGTTTGACGTGAACTGGTTGTTTGTAAAGGACGTTCCTAATAGTCAACTGCGCCACATCCGCTTGGAGAACAACGACAACAAACCGGTCACCAACTCGCGCGACACGCAGGAGGTGCCCCTGGAGAAGGCCAAGCAGGTGCTCAAGATCATCACGCAGTACAAACACACCACCTCCATCTTTGACGACTTCTCACACTACGAGAAGAAGCAGGAGGAGGAGGAGGTGGTGAAAAAGGTTGGTTCAGTGCTACTTTAGGTAGTTTCAATCATTTCTTAGTTGCATAATTACACTGTTATAGATATTGTGGAATTATTACTATTATTTTCAACAGAGCTATGAGCCTGCCTCCATACCAACCAGATCCAGAATTGATCAGGTAAAATACAGTTCTGTTTATATATAGTTGTTTTAATAAAAAGAAATATAGGGTTAGAATCTAGACGAGTGTTGAATATTCATATGTGCAACTTGCTGTGTATTTTGTGTTTCATGAGCTTCAGAGCGATTAAGAATATTTAACAATTCAAAACTAATTATTGTATCTTTAGTCAAAAGCACTCAAAGATATGCACCTAAAGTGCATGAAAAAGAGTTAATCTACTCAAAAATCATACATTTTACATTGGCTATATTCACATGCAGATCAATATCTGAATAGTCAGATTTCTGGACCTTTTTAAGAGCAAAATCTCATGTGAGTATCCAGAGGGATCATGCAGGAAGAATCCAGATTATTTTGCTGTTTCCATGTTATTTTAACAATCTTTTACCTCTGATGATAATTCAATGTCGAGTGTGCATGTAACCACAGCCTCTGATCTGAAGGCTGTATACATTGTATACATCGTACATGTTGAACTCAAGATGTTCTTTTCTGCTCCCAGGATCGCCAGAAGTGAACAACAGGAGCCTGCCTCTGATAGAAGACTGATATTAGATTTAACATAAAAATACATGGACATGAAGAAATTATAACAAACTAATATTTTTCCTATTTAATTTTGGTGACTTTGGCCCATTTCGAACTGCGAGCCACATTGCTCCCAGTCCTTACAATGCGTGCAGGGAAGAAGCTCCTTACAGTTACATCAGTTCAATTGCTTCAGAAATATATTTTCTTGATTTTCTGTATTTTTTAGCCTTATAAATCTCTATTGCTATTCCTGAAGTTGCATTCTTAACAAATGAGTAACAAATATCTGCACGTCTGTTTTAAAAAATCTCTCGACAACATGCTGCTGATATTCAGTGACTGTTCACTTTGTGGTTTGTGTGTTGGAGAAATGTTAAGTGCTTGTGTCGGTTAAACAACTTATGAGTGAACTACACTTTATCCACAAAACTGTCTGTTATTATCATTGTGTGAGAAGTTGTATTTTATATTATCCGAAGAAACGTTCAGTTCCACCCATTAATTTATGTAAGGGTGATTTAGGTGAAGGATTGTGTACACTGAAGTTATGTACAAGGTTGTGACAGTAGAAAGTATTAATGTTAAAAAAATATTTTTAGCATTTACTGGCTTACATTTAAAAAGTTGCATTAAAATAGGTATACACCATTTCTCTTCTCCTCTACGGAGCCTTAAGCGTTCTTCTGCTGGAGGTAATTTGCTTTTATGAGATTGTACCTCAAATCTGCAAGAGATTCAGAGAAAGATGTCTAAAAATGTAAAAGAAAAAAAAAGGTTGTTTATTAAGAGTTAATTTGACGCAGACACTTGTTTTCACAATTTTGCTTCTGCACTGCGCTCTCCTCAGCTCCACTGGGAGAAAATGTAGCATGTGCTGCTTTTTCAAATTGAAGCCAGGCCAGTCACTTTGCTGTTTTTGTTTAGTAACTTGCTTTATTGTTCTTTAACTTAAAACTCTAATATTTGCATTTTCATTGCTATAACCTGTCTTCATAATCCTTCACAAATGTAAGCTTTAATGTATTGGCGTTTCTAACTGAGATGGCAGAAGATTTCTCGTTCAGTGTAAGAAAACCTACATGCTAGGCTCTATGGTATATGTTGTGACTTTTTCTTTTATTGCTTGCTGTATTGTGTGTATGCGAGAGCGAGAATAAAGAGGCAGAATGATTGTGGAGCAGAGTTATATAACATTATTGGAAATATTTATTAACATTTATGCAAAAAATCAAGTCACCCTCAATTGTATCTTCATTGTATCAGAGCTCACCATCAGATTCTTAGATTTGATCATGTTCATTATTAAAGATATACTTATCTGTTGATTGTGTTTTTCTGTACTCGCCCTGCAATTATATAGAATTTTAGAGGCCACATTTTAGAGGCCACATTAAAATGTGTAATTGGAGGTCACATTGGACAGTTAAAAAGGTGCTTATTTGATTCCTTTAGAAATAATGACAAATCTCTGGTTTCATGCTTTGAGTGATGTGATTAGAATTGTTGCATGTTGTGAAGTGAGATTTTCAAGAAAAAAAGCCGGGTTAAATGGAGTCATTTAATGGTCCGTATCAAGCGCCAACATAAACGTAGGACAGTGAGAGCCTCGGTGCTCTGCGGGTCTGTGTCTTCATGAAGCTGCGGGCTCCCCTCTTGGCATTCACCGCGTGCCTTAATTGTATATCTATTAAATCAAGGTCCGCCGTGAACACGAGGAGTGGCAACCCTGTCCTTTACCGAGAGAAGCGGCCGGCAATAGGCCGCTGACAGGGGAGAAAACACAAAGGCTGTCACAGGCCACACCAAATAAAAAGCAAAGACTGGTTATTTGGCCCGCGCGCGCTCAAAACTCAAACAGGTCCTCAGATTTTATTCAGTTTTTCAACCAAACTGAATACAGCGTTATTTGTGCCCTATCAGTGTTTCTGTGGCGGTCTTGTTCCTCTCTTTCGCATCATAATTCTCTGTCCGCCTCTGGCAGCTTTGTGCCGCTGCGCGTCTTCATTCCGCCACAGCGCCGTCGGTAAAAGAAGATGGGCGCGCGCAATCTCACCGTTATCTGCACACGCGCGCGGGCAGAGGCTTCGTCCCGTTTACCTGCGATTGTCCCAGAACATTATGATCACCCACAGACCACCTCTTCTTGTTCTGGTGTTAAAATGTCTTTACAGCTGAATCTGCGTCTGGCTTCCACAGCTCAGCGCTGATTGGACGCAGACAAACGGCGTCATGACGTGCACCTCGTTTTGAAGGCCGGATGGTCCACAGGCGCGAGGCGCTGTCCATGGTGCTAAAAGTGGACCTGGGCTGTGCGCGTGCACGTGGAGGTTTCTTTTCTCTCTCTCTCTATTCTCCCCCCTCCCCCATTTTTCAAAAAACAAAAACAAAACAACAAAAATAACCAAGACAAGACCAGAGAGGAACAAATTTGGAAGGTGGGGCATCCAATGAAAAAGAATGTTAAGGCACACACAGTCCAAAATAACTGTCCCATTTAGTCCAGTTTCTGTAAAAAAAAAAATGAAATTGAGTCCTAATATGATTTTTATATGTATGTCAGTCAGTCAGTCCAGTCTTTAATTGTTGGCACAGTTTGTGTCATCCATTTTATTGTGATGGCCTTTTTCTCAGCTGCCTGAAGTATGTTCCAAAGGTAGCCATTTCTATTGTCCATAGCAAGAGTTTTAAGGCCCAAATAGTTCTGAATTTGAGTGGAATAGAAATGTCTTGTTAATTTCTGTCCAATATTTCTGTGCAACAGGACAGTCACAGAACACATGGTAATGTCGTACTCACACGCAATAATGTCACATTCATGTGCATATAACTGATGTAAATAGAGTGTTTATTTTTACCATTATTATTAGTATTATTTTGTCTTACGCTAGCTGTTTTTATTTTGTTTTATCTTTATTTTAAAGTCTGGTTTCTCCAAGCCAAAATACATTTGGTTTTCTTTTACAATCTGGTAAAAAAAAAGTTTATGCCTTTTGTTTTTCCAAATCATAAATCTCAGATCAGTGCTGTTTGGCTGAAACTTTGGTCATAAGCCCACCAGTTTAAGATTTTAACATCTTTGTTTAATTTATAGGTTTGATTAGCTTTTTCTATGTTGTAAGCACAGATTTTACCCAGGGATTCTCCACTTCCTCCAAATGGCGTTTGTCATCTGCCAGTAAGGCCTGTACAGGGACCTGCATCACAGCATTACACTCAATGTTTTTCCAGTGCGTTATGAGCTTAAATACAGTAATTTTTCAGGGAGTCTGGAATAGATAGAGAATATGGGCTAAACACTAATTCTAATAGTTTCAATCCTTTTAGACTAAAATATGGACTAATGTTCAATTTGTCAAGGTCTTTCTTTATAGAGGAGTAAAGAGGGGAATAGTTTTTCGCTAAATTTATTGACAGGTCTTTATGGAGGACCACACCTAAATAAATGGGACGGATTACGTTGAAATGGGTTGTTTTAAATATCAAAGGGGGATGCCAGTAAGATCGAAAACAGTTTGTTGTATGTTTATTTTGTATCCAGACATTTGGCCAATATTATAAAGAAAATCCATCAGTGTAGATATGGAAATCTCTGGCTTCGTCAGAACTAATAAGAGGAAGTTTTCATTATTTTCATTATGATGAGTTAATACTTAAAACATAACTGTCGGACAGAAAACAAATATGGCAAAAAAAACAAAGTCGTGGAAATCTGTGTGAAACTATGATGAGCAAAACCATCATAGTTTCACACAGATTTCCATGACTTTAAATTACTTCTAAATACAGTTTTATTAGAGAGTAATAGAGACTTAAAAACAGACAGTTAAGACAGCACATTTTATTTAAGAAATAACTTACAGACAAGAGAGCTGACATTTGAACATTTGTGTCTTGATATAACACTGCTGAGAGTCTTCTCTCCTCTTTGAATCTAACCACCCACTACAGCACAAGCTGAGGGTGATCAGGACTTTACAACACAGAGCCCAAGAAGTGCCCACCAGCTCAGAGGGCAAGGAGGAGGAGGAAAAAGCTGTCTAGAATACTCTCTCAGCCTGTGGTTACCCCGTTTATGCGCTTAACAAAGTTAAAATAACCAAAAAGCAGGACAAAAGGGACCAAAGGGAAACAGAACCAAGAAGAAATGGTCTATCCCTTATGTCTAGGGACTGTCTGAAAAACAAAAATCCTGTGTATTTTAAACCAGGCAACAATTCAAGACAAAAACTGGTTCACCCCCAAGGACAAGCTTTCCCTTCTCAAAAACAGAGCAATGTAGTGTGTTCTATTCAGTGCAGTGAAGAAAGTTGTAAAGTGCGGTACATAGATGAGACTAAACAGCTCTTACACATGAGGCTTTATCAACACAGAAGACGCGCAAATTCAGGACCCCAGAGTGCCATGCATCTTCATCTTAAAGCCACAAACCACTCTTTCTAAGACAGTGCGGTGATTCTAAGAAGGAGAAGAAATTATTTGAAAGGGGAGTTAAGGGGGCCTGTTTTGTTAAAAAAGAAAATCCCTCTTTAAACAGGAAAGGACTTTCCTCAGCCTTTCGACAGTGTACAGCAGCATATTGAAGCCATGGGGCGGCTGATGAGGGAAAGTGAGATTTCTATAGACCATTACAGGGCTGTAGTCGAAACGTTTTGACCAGATGACTACAACTGAATCTTTTTCAACAATGAAACACTCCTGGACGAATGAGGGATTAAACTAACATTACAGGGAAGTTAGGGTAAACAAAGAGTATTGGTTTCAGGTGTAATTCAGTGTAAACCAAAACAGGACAGGCTATTATCAGGAAGTTCTGCTCAGTAGGATAAATATCAGAATTCTCAAACTAGATCTGCAGATTGACAATGACTCTTGGATGAGAGTCAAAATGTCTTGTTTTTTTCTAAAACAGTGTCCAGATGATTACAACTGAAGCTTTTTCTACAACTACTGTTGTAGCTCCAGATATCACATTTTTTTGTGGTCATTCTAACCTATTTAATAATAATAATAATAATAATAATAATAATAATAACAACAACAATAACAATAACAATAATAATAAATATAGCCGCAAGCGGCAATGATCGGCCCTCGCTACGCCGCCGCCACGCCGCAAGAGGAGGGGGCGCTAACGCGCCCCAATTGTCCTTTTATTACGCCTACTGCTGAATCTGTGACGCTGTCACATCTTCTCCCCTTTGTTTTACCATCAAAAAGCAATTTTATTTTGAATTCTTGGCAAAATGTGCGGCTTTGCCGCACAGACACCGTGACTCTTTGAATAAAAATGTGGATAACTTTTGATGGTCCAGCCCTGAAGATGAGTCTCACCAAATTTCAGGTTAATAGGGCTGACGCCCTAAGAGGAGTTTGTGAAAGTCTAAAGTGTAAACATGTTCTGGCGATTTCCCCATTGGAATAACATGGAAGGTTTTGGTCATCGTTACGGCAACGCCATAACAATTATGACATGGGTCTCATTGACTTTTTTGATGGGGATTCTAAAATTGAGTTGTGTGTCAAATTTCATATAATTTCGCAAAACTAAACATTTAACCTCCATATAAAATCTGTAGGGGGCGCTGTGGCTCCAAATTAATTTATTTCACTTCAAGTAGGTTTAGGGCAAAGAGTTTAACAACTGATTCTAATTTGACGCAATTCAGACTTTATCTGCGCAAACGGCAGAAATGTAAAATTTGGGAGATTTCTGAAATTCTTGCTACAGTTTGCGGCTTTGCCGCACAGAGACCGTGACAGGTATCAATGTAGTTTGGATAACTTTTGATGTCCCACTCCTCAGTAGCATTTTCACCAAATTTCAGCTTTTTAGGGCCAACGCCCTGGGAGGAGTTCGTAAAAGTACGACGTTTGGAAAAACTCCGAAGTCATGTTTAGCCATTTTTGAAGCAATATGGCCGACATTTGGTTGGGCGGACGGCGTTGCCGTAATAATATTTTTTACTTCTCTGATTTTTTTTGGGTCATTTCCCATCTCTCAATGCATTTTTGGTACATTTGGGCGCGCTGACGCGCCAATTTTTTTTTATTTTAGAAAAGGGAAATAGCCAGAATGTAGAGAGGTACGATTTTTAGAGGTGTGCAAATTTTTGTGACTTTTCGTCAATGTTCACTGGGTGAAAAATAGGGGGGTTGGTCCCGAGAAGAAGAAGAAGAAGAATATTCCGATGCGAAAACAATGTTTCCCATTTTTCAAATATCATAAACTATACATTTTCGGAAAGCGCTCGCGCCTTCCTACCTCATGGTGTGGGTCCCTGGTCACTGACACACTTTGTGTTTTTGGCCCTCTATACAGTAATAATGTTCAATTTTGCATTACATGCTTATATGCACCGAACATGCAAGAGATGGGGAACGTATTCGTGAGGTACTTAGCGCAAATGAGTGCTTTATATGTATATGTATATATGATCAATGTAAAGTGCTCGTTTAGTGCGCACTTTTGCACGGGCTTCGCCCGTTTACAACGGTAATGTTCCATTTTCCTACTACTAATTAGTATGCACGGGGCGTGCATGAGTGAAGGAGTGCGTTAGTGAGTGTTTGGAAGTGGGCGAGCGCACTTTCGCAGCCGTGCTTCGCACGGCCTTACGAGATTAATAGGCCTCTCGCCAGCTTGTGGCGCTCGGGCCTAATAATATATATATATTATTTGAAGACATGTGCAAATATAATAATAATAGTAGCTTTACAATGTTGTGCATCATTAATTCATCACACACACATTATTGATGCGTAGACTGAAGTGAGACGGCCACTCTGTGCCATCAGCCCCTCCGACCACCACCAATCAGTCGCATTCATACTAGACAATGTGGGTGAAGTCTTGCCTAAAGACACAATGACCGTTTGCAGTAAAGCAGACTTGGGCATTGGCGGCCCCTGGGGCCAACTGTGGCCCATGGCCTATTTTAATCAGGCTCTTTGGCAGTTTTTGATCATTTCTATTTCTATTTTTGAAAACGGTCTTAGCTGTGGAACATGTGGCTGCATGAGTGTCCTTAACAAAGATCACATTAAATACAGCTCATTAAAAAGCCTATATTTTACAGAGAAGTGATTATAACGATAAGAATTTATTACACCAATGATCGAGGTCGTCCCAACCCTGCTTCCGATCTGACGATATTAGGGATTCTCGAGGTGGTATGACCACAGTCATTAAAGTCTTTTTTACACAATTCCCTCAAGAAAATATGAGGATATTTAAATACGCTTCGGGCAACAACTTAATTGTGTTACATAGTCTGTTTTGTATAACTTCAATAAGAGAAACGAGACAACAGAAAACTGAATATCTGCAGTCACAAGGCTTCATGTCGGTGTGGGCCAGTGCTCAGATGACAGTGACCGGACTGTAGCTTTTCAGGTCGAGGCGCTGAGCATCTCCAAATAACAAGTACACTCCCAAACCGGACAAGTTTACCAAGGCCATGACGGAGAAGAATGTAGCCCACGTCTGTGTTACTTCAATCAGGTATCCAGACAGAGAGACCATCACGACCCCTGCACACAGACACTGTCACACTGGGCCCTCAGCCTCATGTAAAAGTCACAAACCGAGTGATTCTGACCGGCTCAACAAGAGGGGAGAAGTCAAAACTATCTCGCCTGCAGAGGTTAAGCTGCTACAAATTAAAGACATTACATTTGTCACAGAAACACACAGATATTTTACAAATGTTTGGTGATGCTAAAGATTGAACATTTTGTCACAACCAGTGGAATGTCATCTATGTTGGTGGACCCAAAGAAAAAACTAAATGATGTGCACTTTGGACAGGCCATACTTTACAGTAGTGAGCATATCTTTTAAAAGGCATTGCCACATAATTGGGTTACTGACCTGACAAAGCACCCATCATATTCATGAATCCTAACAAGGAAAAAGTTGAGTTACTATTGCTCAAAATGTAATCTGTAAGAAAGATGCATCCAAAATGAGCAGAAACAGACCATAGAGGGCGCCAGCGCACGATGGAGTGAGATCTTGCACATTTACAGACACACCACTGAAAAGAGACATTTCATCACATACAACAATCATGTTTGTGAACCTGAAATATTAAGAATAATGTTTATTTCAGTTTGTCTTTTGCACTAACCCGCTGGCGAACGTGGTAGCTGCAATAGCCAAAGTGGTGAGCATGACAGCAGTCGATAGTGTGATAGTATCAGACATGGGCAAAATGACTAACGCTGGAATCCCCATAGAAATAGTCTAAAAAACAACAATGACACATATTAATGCAATACATATCATTTCATATTTAAAACAATGCTCTGGTATATCTCATGTGACTCCAGTGCTGTAGTGGGTCGAGTAGCCAAAATATTTACTTAAGTAAGAGTAATGTTATTTTAAAAAGAATATTTCTCAAGTAGTAAAAGTAGTGGCATAAATAATAATATTTGAGTAATAGTTGTAATCACACAAATCAAATCTGAAGATAGGGTAGTGCAAATATTCAAAAAAAAAAATGTTTTGTCAATTTTAGCCTTACTCACAGGGAAAGAAACATAAACCTTTATTCATGTATTGGAGTGACTCCAAACAGAGTGAAATGATGTCATCAGAAAACTCTTCAAGAATTCCCTCAAGTGAAGAAGGCTGTCCCAGAGAAATGCGATCCATATTCCCAGTAAGATAATACCACCCAGTCCCACAGCAACTCATGTGAAACTTGCTGTGCTCAATGTCAGATCTTTATGTAACATGTCATTTTTAATTAAGAATTGTATATCTTTTCATAATCTTGATTTTATGTTTTTAACTGAAATATTGCTCGACAAAAACACAGTTTGTCTTATAAAATCAGCTCCACCCACTTTAACTTTGATGATATGCTTTGAAAATCCTTCATGTTCTAATGTTGACAATTTGTTGAACTCTTGCTACATCTAGTCTTTTGAATGTTCAAAAACCAAGACTAAACCCAGACTCAATCTGACTAAACCAAGACTAAACCTAGACTCAATCTGACTAAACCAAGACTAAACCTAGACTCAATCAGACTAAACCAAGACTAAACCCTAGCACCAAAGTACATCTTCAGACATTGTTAGTGCCATATGAACCATCTCCGACTCTGAAGACCTCAGGGATCGACCTCCTGCTGGTGCCAGAGTCAGGACTAAACATGGACCGGCCTCCTGCTGTTGCTAGAGTAAGGACTAAACATGGACCGGCCTCCTGCTGGTGCCAGAGTCAGGACTAAACATGGACCGGCCTCCTGCTGGTGCCAGAGTCAGGACTAAACATGGACCGGCCTCCTGCTGGTGCCAAAGTCAGGACTAAACATGGACCGGCCTCCTGCTGGTGCCAGAGTCAATATTAAACATGGACCGGCCTCCTGCTGGTGCCTAGAGTCAGGACTAAACATGGACCGGCCTCCTGCTGGTGTCAGAGTCAGGACTAAACATGGACCGGCCTCCTGCTGGTGCCAGAGTCAGGACTAAACATGGACCGGCCTCCTGCTGGTGCCAGAGTCAGGACTAAACATGGACCGGCCTCCTGCTGGTCCCCAGTCAGGACTAAACATGGACCGGCCTCCTGCTGGTCCCCAGTCAGGACTAAACATGGACCGGCCTCCTGCTGGTGCCAGAGTCAGGACTAAACATGGACCGGCCTCCTGCTGGTCCCCAGTCAGGACTAAACATGGACCGGCCTCCTGCTGGTGCCAGAGTCAGGACTAAACATGGACCGGCCTCCTGCTGGTGCCAGAGTCAGGACTAAACATGGACCGGCCTCCTGCTGGTCCCTAGTCAGGACTAAACATGGACCGGCCTCCTGCTGGTCCCTAGTCAGGACTAAACATGGACCGGCCTCCTGCTGGTGCCAGAGTCGGGAATAAACATGGACCGGCCTCCTGCTGGTGCCTAGAGTCAGGACTAAACATGGGCCGGCCTCCTGCTGGTGCCAGAGTCAGGACTAAACATGGACCGGCCTCCTGCTGGTGCCAGAGTCATGACTAAACATCAGCATTCTAAATTTTATGGAGCTCAAATCTGAAACAGTCTACCTGAGGTTGTAAAATGGGCCCCAGAATTCAGGCTAAAAATTGTTCTGTTTAGCTGCAGCTCATTCAATTTAATTACATTCTAAAGTAATTATTAACGCTTTTATTTATTTTTTATTTATATTGTATTGTGATTTTAATATGTTTTACTATTGCTTTGAGTTAATTTTGTGCTCTACAAATAAACTTTGATTGATTGATTGATTGATTGATTGATTGATTTGTAATCGAGTACTGCCCTCCTCTGCCCCACTGCCATTCTTATACTGTACGTGAATTATCCTATCTTCTATGTGAATATTTGAGTTTGTTGACAGCATTCACAGTTAATCCACGTATTTGAAAAGGCACATGTGGCTTATGGTATGTGCTTTGCCCCGGGAGGCGCTGTGGCCTGTGATTACATGTTTAAAGGACTGAACCTCCCAGATTTTAACACCGTGGATATTTATTGGAGTTACCTGCATGATCTTTCTCACATACAAGACCGGGTATCCTGCAAAGAAAACCAAATAATAACATTTTAGGTATTTACAATGTCATATACAATACGGTCTATGTCTATTTCAAATACCGCATACATTGTTGGTTCATAATTGTTTGTGTGTTTCATAATTTATTCATTTTGTGAATAGAAAGAATAACATTGAAGACCTATTATGCTTTTGTTGCCGCTACGCATGGGCGCTACGCATGCCGTTGTGGCAGTAATTGTTTTGAAATGCTAAAAAACTCTCAGCAACGAGCATTAGGCCAACATTAGGCGGCGGGTGCGGCGCAGAGCACCAAGTCATTGGTTCAATAACCAATGAAACGGGTAAAGAGAAGTGAAGCCACTGCTGGATTCGAACCCTGGTCCCCTGCGTCCCGACCCAACGCTTTAGGGATCTTCTCAAAATAGGTTGAAGCTGAAATAACGTAATTTTTTTCATCTCTCTCTGGACCCCCTCCCCCCCTCAAAAGACGAAAGACTGGCTTCACATAAAATGTTAACGCGTTGATAAAACGACAGTAGCTTGATAGACCCTGCTCACCTTTAGTCCCTGAACATTCTTTGGTATGTTTATCAGTAGAAGTTATGAATTCTCCAAATAATGTCACCTGTTGCGTATGTTTGTTTACTCAATCCACATGGTTCACCGTGGCCAGCGCGGGGAGCAGGGCGGGTGCTCTCTCGCACGGGGAGCGCGTACAGGGGTGCACGGCGCACCGCGGCCCGTGCGCACAGTGCGTTGTGATCACGGCGCGCAGTGGCCCGTGCAAGAGAGCACCCGCTCCACTCTCTCATGTGGATTGAGTAAACAAACATGCGCAACAGGTGACATTATTTGGAGAATTCATAACTTCTACTGATAAACATACCAAAGAATGTTCAGGGACTAAAGGTGAGCAGGGTCTATCAAGCTACTGTCGTTTTATCAACGCGTTAACATTTTATGTGAAGCCAGTCTTTCGTCTTTTGAGGGGGGGAGGGGGTCCAGAGAGACATGAAAAAAATTACGTCTTTTCAGCTTCTACCTATTTTGAGAAGATCCCTAAAGCGTTGGGTCGGGACGCAAGGGACCAGGGTTCGAATCCAGCAGTGGCTTCACTTCTCTTTACCCGTTTCATTGGTTATTTTTGTTGAACTGATGTATGATTGGCTGCATGTAGAAAGTGGGCGGGAGCGTAGAAAATGCACGGTGTTTACAGCACGTCATGTTTGCTAAAGGTAAGACTGACATTTATTTTCTAGGTCGACTAGCCTAGACAGCAGAGCATCAGTCTGTAGACATTAGTGTTGTGATTTCGAGCCCTGTCAGGTACGTGTATGTTTTTCATATTTGTTTTGTCACTGATTGTTTTAAAGAACACCAAGATGTACAATTTCTTGAATAACTAAATGTCACCCCTGCTGTTCTGTTCAACGTTTTTTGGAGGGAGAAGCTCTCTCAGAAGGCAAAAAGGCTGTCTTTGCCTTTGGAGGGTTACTGTGTGTAAGTGCACTAAAACCACATCATATTGGCCAGAATGACCCCCCTCCTTTTCTTTTTGGGCTAAGCCCCGAATGTTTAGGATGTCTGGCTCCGCCTCTGCCGCTACGTCTATAGTGAATGTGTGACACCCATGGCTCATTATTTTATATTTTGGACATTTTAAATTGCAGTCTGCAAACTCCTGGTTGGAAACTCTGGTGCTAAATTCAGCCTGCCCTGTGTATCACTGATTAAAAAGCAAAAATGTTTTAAAATGTACAAAGCAGTGGCCGTATATCGGGGCTCAGAGAAACAGGGATTTTCTCGACTTCATTCGAAAAAAGATTACTCCAACATTTATGAATCACTATAACTATACATTAGAGTGGGTAAATGAGAAAAACATAATTAAAAGCTTGTACACGTTAAGCAGAATCTGTCTCTTTAAACAGGTCAGTGTATGGATTTTCTCTAAGTAATTTGTGCGTTTTATACCTTTAGTTATAAGAAAATCTGAGGCACACCCTCCAAAAAGAACTGTCGGAATCGCAGCTATCCACGGGACAGTGTTGTACACCCCTCCCTGTAGAAAAAGTCTGAGACTTAGTGACAAGTGAAATCATAATTGGCCCAAAAACACTGGCTGCACTTGTCACAAAACACAGTGGTGAAATGGGTGAAATGAGGATTTACCTTTGCATTCGGAAACGACTCCTCAAAATACGTTGGGAGCCATGACACAAGAGCATAGAATGTAGAGGCAGAACACGCATGAGCAATCATCATGGACCTTCACACAAAAATGCAACTGTCAGTGACTGGACGAGTCTGTTACGACTAGACTAAAGACCTTACCAGACCGGTGCATGCTTTATGAAACTCAACCACTGTGTTTTTGACTGACGTGGACCATCTTCAAACAGTTTCTGTTTGGGAATCTCTTTGCCTACAAAACAAAAACAGTTGCATATTCAATTTAAAATAAATCTCTAAAATATGCAATTCCTCAAATGAGTACCTTTTACCAGAAAGTACCAACTCAGGAGCGCCCAAAGCCCACTTAGAAAACCAATGCAGTAGAACAGATATTCCCATCCATAGTTCTTCAGCATGACTGACCCCAGACCGCCAGCCACCAACATCCTGAAACAAACAGAAACGCAAAGGATTTAAATGTTAATTTTATGGGGATTGGTTGAAAAGAAAAATAAAAAAATAAAAAACATACCCAAAATAACAGCCACTTTGCCAAATACTCAACAAAAATCCTCTTTCCGCTCTTACCACACGATATGAGCACAAACTGGCCAAAGAAGGAAAGAACACACCTGCAACAAAACAGAATTACATACAAATTATTAACCATTTTTCACTGCATCAAAATAAAATTCAATCAATTGTAAAAGACATAAGCAACCTATTTAAGGTTCATTTTGTAGCTTTTCTGGTGGAGGGTCTGCTTCAGTAAGATAAAAAAAATAAAGAACACTCATTCTTACTCAGACTCGCCTCTACACAGATCTGACCTGTAACTTGGCCTGCTTGTCTCCATGGATATAGATATGTTTAATACATATCCTAGAAGGTTCAAGACAAAGCAATGACATCTCCATGCACTCAAGCAAGAGATGGACCCACCACCGGAAAAGTTACATGCACCTTTAAGTGGCATATTCATGAATCAAGCACAACACTTTAAATAGCAGCGTCTCACACTGAAAGGTCTCACACTGAAAGGTCTCACACTGAAAGGTCTCACACTGAAAGGTCTCACACAGAAAGGTCTCACACAGAAAGGTCTCACACAGAAAGGTCTCACACAGAAAGGTCTCACACAGAAAGGTCTCACACAGAAAGGTCTCACACAGAAAGGTCTCACACAGAAAGGTCTCACACAGAAAGGTCTCACACAGAAAGGTCTCACACAGAAAGGTCTCACACAGAAAGGTCTCACACAGAAAGGTCTCACACAGAAAGGTCTCACACAGAAAGGTCTCACACAGAAAGGTCTCACACAGAAAGGTCTCACACTGAAAGGTCTCACACAGAAAGGTCTCACACAGAAAGGTCTCACACAGAAAGGTCTCACACAGAAAGGTCTCACACAGAAAGGTCTCACACAGAAAGGTCTCACACAGAAAGGTCTCACACAGAAAGGTCTCACACAGAAAGGTCTCACACAGAAAGGTCTCACACAGAAAGGTCTCACACAGAAAGGTCTCACACAGAAAGGTCTCACACAGAAAGGTCTCACACAGAAAGGTCTCACACAGAAAGGTCTCACACAGAAAGGTCTCACACAGAAAGGTCTCACACAGAAAGGTCTCACACAGAAAGGTCTCACACAGAAAGGTCTCACACAGAAAGGTCTCACACAGAAAGGTCTCACACAGAAAGGTCTCACACAGAAAGGTCTCACACAGAAAGGTCTCACACAGAAAGGTCTCACACAGAAAGGTCTCACACAGAAAGGTCTCACACAGAAAGGTCTCACACAGAAAGGTCTCACACAGAAAGGTCTCACACAGAAAGGTCTCACACAGAAAGGTCTCACACAGAAAGGTCTCACACAGAAAGGTCTCACACAGAAAGGTCTCACACAGAAAGGTCTCACACAGAAAGGTCTCACACAGAAAGGTCTCACACAGAAAGGTCATTCGAATGTCGAAACGTTTAGTTTTTTCCTAAAAACAGAGTCCAGATGACTGCAACTGAATCTTTTTCTCCAGGTCTAGTGATGTGTATAATTCTACTTCCTGGTTGGACATGAGCAGCAGATGTGACATAGGTAGAGGTGAAATTCGGCTCTCCCTGATCTCCCCTCTACTGTTTCACGACAAAAACACAGATAAAGGGGTTTCACAATTTACAGATGGTTAGGGTTAAGGTTAACAGATCATTTAGTTAAGGTTCATGCTTTGGGAAAGAGCTGATAACCAGCATGTTGTGAGTCAGGGGATCAGAATTGCCCAGAAAAAGCTGATTCACTCCACAATTGGTTAATAGTTAGCAAAACACAACAGTGCTTATGCCAGAGGTGGTTGATTCAAAAAAAAAAAAAAACTGGCTGCATGGGTTCGTCTGTATCAATATTTATTTATGAGCTTTTATTTGCATATAAGGAAATGTCTGTTACCACTGACGATATAACATATGACAAAACTAGTGCAACTGGCTCCAAAGAAATGTTATTGCTTTTCCCGGAGATAGACGTTTAAGGACAGACTGTGGAATATTTAAAGCAGATAGTGGAAAGTTACGAAAAGTTACATAGTGCACTTTTAATGATATATTTCTTCAGATAGAAATAAGTATACAGGGATTATTCAGATTAAGTGAGGTTTAAAATACTACAAATGATCACCTTTTTTGTGAAAAAATTTGTACAATCTGGTGTTGACGCTGACCCGGAGAATAAACTTCACAGACCTTTGTTTATTTAAAGGTGTGCGTTAGATCGCAGAAAGGTAATTAAAATGTCCACGCGTAAATTGTACTGAATATATTACGGACTTTACTGCCGCGTATGCACTGAAAAGAGCAGAGGAAGAGATCATCCGTGTGTGGCTATATGTAAAGGGATATATGTAAAGGGCTATATGTAAAGGGATATATGTAAAGGGCTATATGTAAAGGGATATATGTAAAGGGATATATGTAAAGGGCTATATGTAAAGGGATAGTTATCAGGACTGGTTTAGCGCTGTGTTTTGTGGCGTTCTCATTTGGTAATTTGGATTTCCCTGTGAACCGTGGCTGCACGCTGCTCTTTCGTTTGATGAGCTCACCTTGCAGCAGTCCCATGAGGAAGCGGGCGGCCGCCATGAGGAACAAGGCGTGAGACGAGAGCCGGGCTAGGAGCGGAGTCAAAGCAGTGACCAGGCTCCAGGACATGGCAGACATCAGCAGAACACGCTCTCCACCGATTCTAAAGCAAGACAGCATTTAAGATCAGTCACAAAAGAATACAGTACGGCCACATGCAATGTTTTTACATTCAGCACCAAACTGATTATGAGTTGGACTTGGGACCCCAGCTTTTATTAAGTTTATCAGTTGTTTTTCTACATCTGCCCACTGTTGAGAATTACATTTGTGATTCTGTAGTTTACTAAAGTATGTACATTTAATTAGAAGTGGAAGCTATAGCAGAAAAGGATACAAATGCAAACTTGCCATGTAATCTTTAAACTAAGGAGACTAATGTGATATTCCTTCACTATTGTAGGTACATCTTCTTTTTTTATGCAATAAATGAAACCCAAGGACCAAATTATTTTTTTAAGAGTCATTTTTGGTTTTATTTAACACAAAATGATCTCCCTTGTCATGCAGTTGCAATTGTAAATGTTTTTTCAGAATCAGAAATGGTTTATTCCAATGTCAATGAACAAAATTCACAGCACAGTGAGTGATTGATTATTTTTTTTAAGTTAAAGTGACAGGTGTTTAGGAGTGTTCATAAGTCCAACTGCTGAGGGAAAGAAACTGTTCTTATGGCTGGAGGTTCAGATCCGGAAAGACCGTAGCCTCCTGCCTGAGGGGAGTGGCCTCCTGCCTAAGGGGAGTGGCTCAAATAGTCCGTGTCCAGGTTGAGAAGGGTCGGCTGTGATCCAACTTGTTCGTCCCAGAGCCCTGGAGACGTACAGATCCTGCAGAGATGGAAGTCTGCAGCCAATCACCTTCTCAGCAGAGCTCACAATGCTCTCTAGTCTCTGTTTGTCCCTGGCTGTGGCTCCAGCGTACCACACGGTGATGGAGGAGGTGAGGATGGACTCAATGATGGCCGTGTAGAACTGCACTATCATCTGGGCTGACAGCTTGGCTTTCCTCAGCTGCCGCAGGAAGTATTCTCTGCTGGGCCTTCTTGATGAGGGAGTTGATGGTGAGCTCCCACTTGAGGTACCGGGCGATGGTGGTTTCGATGGCGAGTTCAAATCCAGACTCTGACTCATTTACTGCATGTCCTCCCTTCTTTTTCAACCCCATTTCATTTTGAGCTGGCCAGAATAATAAATCCAATGGGCCAAAAGAAAATTCTTTAAAAAAAAGAAATGAATTAAAACAATCTTTTGCTGTAAGATTGTTAAGGGAGACATCAAAGTGGAGCGAATCGCAAGGGCTGTGATTGGTTGATTTACAAGACTAAAAACTGATCAAAACCGATTGGAACCATTAAAGTGTGGCACAAGTGTTTGTACACAAGTATAATATGAGAATTTATTGTCCTAAAAAATAAACAAATGCAAACTAAGTTGCTTGGATTCCATTGATGCACCATTGATCAGGTCTGAGTCTGGACGTGAGCACGGGACTGAATGGAGCATAAACCAGCCGGTCCACAGACAAACAGCAGAAGCAGGTATTTTGTCTGAGCCGTCGATGAATTAAAAGACATATTAGGTTATTTGAACTATTTTTTAGCTTTTTTTAAAGCCCAGATTTTAATGGTGGGTGAGAATATTTTTTTATTATTTTTTTCAAAGGATTTTCTGGCCCACATGCTGCATGAAATGGGGACAAGTTTTAAAAAATATTTTTCAGCAAGGAAAAGACGTGTGTTTGAATAATCGCATGAAAGATATGTCTAATGCCAAACTGCAGAACATACCAGATAAAGTGAAACTAGTAGTGGAACTACCCAACAAACAGGTTATGCAGTCACATTGACTGACGTTTAATTAATAAACTTGCCCTTAAATAGTGTCCACTTAGGGAGTGTCTACAGAGCCGCGGCGCGCGGCCGAAACTGCATGGGTTTTTTGTGCCGCGGCTCCTGAAACTGCTGGGCTATTTGACCGCGCCGCGGCTCTGCAGCCACGGCCATGAACTTATTGCATTTCTTTTCCCATTTGTGCAGCTCTAAACGTGTATGTTGTCTTACCTGTCACTGACATATCCACCCAGGATCTGTGTGATGCAGTAGCCCCAGAAGAAGCCCCCAAGAACGACTCCAGTGTCAGTCTTTGTCCAGTGGAAAGTGGAGGCCATGGTGACGGCACAGATCGGCATGGCCATGCGCCCACAGTACAGGAAGCAAGTGCCCAGGAACAACACCACAGACCATCTTCGGGTCAATGGTCTGGAAGAGAGGCAAAAAGCATTTGGCTTTTTATTCAAAAAATTGCTGATACTACGTCACCACCGAAACATGACTTCCCAAAGAGGATTTCCGGATGCATAATAGA
This sequence comes from Eucyclogobius newberryi, assembly GCF_026437365.1. Taxonomy (NCBI): domain Eukaryota; kingdom Metazoa; phylum Chordata; class Actinopteri; order Gobiiformes; family Gobiidae; genus Eucyclogobius; species Eucyclogobius newberryi. Next base: position 9,861,557 of record NW_027315801.1, on the reverse strand, counting down.
AATGCCCGTCCGCCACTCTCCCTCACTCACAACTTTAAATCCCGCCTAAAAACATACCTCTTCACCCAAGCCTATGACCTCCCCTACCCCTAGCCTCCTCTACCCCATTGCCTACTTTTCTACCCCCTGTTACATCCCCATCTTTTTCTTTCTACCTCTTCTGTCTTGTTCATTTTATCTGTATATTATTCTGTACGTGTATTGTACGTGCTGCCCCCCCGTCTGTAAATACCCCCCCTTTTTTTGTACATGTTCAGCGTCTTTGGGTCACTGAAAAGCGCTATATAAATAAAAGTTATTATTATTATTATTATTATTATTATTATTATTATTATTATTAAATGACAATGTTAAGTTGAAAATAGCCTTTAAGAAAATAAAACACAGATACATTTTATAAAACCCTATGTTCAATTTCTTGCCAATTTAAGTTAATATAGTGTGGTTTTTACAATGAGGTCCAGAGACATTTTACCGGTAAATATTTTTTTACTTTGGGAGCATCAACCTGAAAAATTGCACGCAAATAACTAATGGAATCCTTAAATAATTGTCTGAATATATGTTATGCATAACATCTACTCAAAATTGTCTGAATAAATGTTATGCATATTTGGTCGGTCTTCAATATTATTTTTTATTTTTGCATTCTGACCAATTTTTGTTGGCCCTTAGACTTCCTGCTAAATTGGCCCAAACAACAAAAAGTAATACTTTTCACTGTAACATTTGAAAACTTCTGCTATATTAACCTAAATAAACCCACATTTTGATGAGATATAGACGTAATATTAATGTTCCAAGTCTATTATTATTCTCTCCATTATTCTATTCTGACAAAATATTTAACGACAAGAAACAGATTTAAGTTAAGTTATAAACTTTGTAAGGTTTATAACTTATAACAAACACAACCACATCCTCAAAACATTTTAAGAAAAAATACTTTTAATTTATAATGTGACAAAGTGACAAGTGTTTGTCTTGAGATGGCCCTGTTCCTCACTCTCTTTACACTGATGTGTCATATAAGACACGTTGTGTAGTTATTTCATGGCTCGTGCCTCTTACCTGGACCACAGCGTTTGATCCTCTTGTGACGAACATGACTTCAAATCCTCGCTCTCCAAAAGAACGCAATTCAATCCGTTTTTGTGACCATTCTGAGCTGAAACGACAGCCATGGAAAAACCTTTCCTCCCGTGTCTTCCCCGCTCTGATCTCCACTAAACTCAAAAACCCCGTCACTTATCCTCGGGCTAAACTGGACAGACAGGTTTCAACTCATACTGCAACTGCATGGTTCAGATGCGCCTCTTCTGCGCTGAGAGTGCGCCTCTTCTGCGCTGAGAGTGCGCCTCTTCTGCGCTGAGAGTGCGCCTCTTCTGTCTGCGCCGCGACTGCACAAAAGACGCATTTTCATTGAAGACTTCTGAAAAGCAACTTTCTAACTTTCATCAAGAGTTAAGCTAATTGAGCGTGATTTACAATGCTTGCGTAACTACTAACAGAAGAAGAGCGCTACTTCCCCATTGTTTCTCGCAAAGCTGAGGGCTCCGCCCATTTCCAAATTATGGAGCCCGTTTGTCACGTGCTGACGGTTCCCAAGCACAGGGCCGAGGACAGAGAGTGGAGCGCAATTGTCATTTTGATCGTTTAACTCCTAAAGGTAAAAAGGAAAAATCTGTGGTCGACCAGTTCCAGTTGGTCCAGTATTTATTCCGGTCATTGGCTCTCAAACATTTACACAAAGCAACCTATGGTATAAGTCTCACTCAAGACTGGCCTCAAACCAAATCAGAATCAGAAAGGTTTTACATTTGTCAGGGAACAGAATTCACAAACTAGGAACTTGCTTTGGCATTAAGGTGCAACAGACAACAATAATAATAATAGGACCAAAATATATAGTAAAAAAGGGCATGCATAAAATGTTGTATTTACAAATCAAATAAAAAATCAATTTGGTCTGAATATACACACCAGAACAGATTCTTTCCCTCTGAACACAACACTCAACACCAGCCATTTTCATAATTATTCAAACCAATAACCAATCATTACACTTTTTTTTTTTACAAAAAAATGTGTGTATGTTCTTTTTGATATAGTTGGATCCTATTATTATTCATTGTTGTATGTTGCACCTTAATGCTAAAGCAAGTTCCTGGTTTTTGAATCCTGCTCACTGAAACTGAAATCCCTTTCTGATTCTAATTAGGGTTAGAGAAATTATAGTCCAATATTGTATTTCCTTGTATTTTACTGCAAGACACTGCAGGCGATTATTTTTTAAAATCTGAATTGAATTTAGAGGTATATACATTTAAGATCTATTTCAGTTTTTATCATGTTTTAATAGAAAATAGATCATTCATTTTCTACCGCTTGTTCCCTTCCGGGTCGTTGGTGACTGGAGCCAATCCCAGTGACTTTGGGCCTTAGGCGGTGTACACCCTGGACACTGGCCAACTCGTCGCAAGGCCAACACAGAGATAGACATGACAGACATTCATTCACTAGGGCCAATTTAGAGTCACCAATTCTTGCCTAACACATGCATGTGTTTGGACGGTGTGAGGAGCCGGAGAACCCAGAGAGAACCCACGGTAACACGGGGAGAACATGCAGACTCCACCCAGAGAGATCATGTGATAGACCATTTATGTGTAAAAAGTGCACATATTTGTGAATATTAAAAATGGTTGAATCTTCATACTATCTACGTATTTATGATAAAAAATAATCTTAGAAAGATTACATATGCATTATCTCTGGAGGAACGGCTCGTCCTGACCCGAAGACATCAAATCATGTTATCTTTGTATTAGCCAAATCAGCTTCCACTGAACATTAGTGCAACTGTCTTTATCAGGTACATACGTCATGCCTCATTTTGTTTACATATTGATGGCAAAACGTAGAGGGAATTTGAGTGAATTATAGACATTACTTGATAAAAATGCAATAAAGAGAAACATTTTTGAGAGTTAAAACTTAAATAAATACTACAATTTGGCTTAGAATGATAGTTATCAACAAAAGTCAAGTTAAACCTGTCAAATCTTATGTCGACAGGTGCTGCTTTAAGGGCTGATCCATTTGTCCAAATGGAAGAAGAAAGCTCTTTAAAGTTATATGTTGCATATAAATCTATGGACACAAGTTGATTAAGTGAAATTATTTCTTTAGATGCAGATTGGTCTATGGTGTTTCCATGTGAAAGCTTTTATGTAGCAAGGTGACCTGTAGCGTTCTACTTTAAAATAAGTCGGTCGGATATGTGTGTAAACAAAGGGGAAAATGTAATAAAACCTTGTAATGGTTCTCAGTAATTGACTTGTTTGAAGCCCTTTGCAAAAATAAAGTTGAAAAACAGAGCACAAAGTTTACCTTTAATTTATTTTAATAATAGCAAATTTCATCTTAAAAATGTTCATTAATAAAAGAGATGTAAGCTCTCCAAGTCTTAATATTTTTTACATGACAATGTTTAAAAATAATAACTAGCAGCAAGTTTCTCAACAAAAGTAGGTTGAGTGAGGCTTATACCTTACTCAAAATAAACATGCAACATAAAGTGAAAATGCAAATGATTTGAGTGAACTTGAATCACAAATGATTTCAGTTCAATTTTCAGGTTTAAATAACATCAAATAAAAACATAAAGACACCATACTGATTTTCAGGTCAATGGAATTCAAAATGGTAAACTCTCCCGGGCACACACTGTTTTGTTTTTTTGCTGTAAAGATGTAGGCAACTCAACTTTGTGAAAACCACTCCTTTAAAAGAGTTTCTGACACAAAAACTGTAAAGATGTTTCATAGCTTAGTGACAAACTAAAATCAAGCTTCACTCCTAATATGTTTGAATTGTCTTGTATGAAAAATAATAAGCAACATATTCAGGTTTATAGGAATTTGTAATAAATGTAAATCTGTTCATTTGTGATGGTCTGCAACACGACAAGGTACACGGGTTTTGTGTTCGGATTTTTGGAAAGTGCATTGTACTTTATAGTTACCTTCTTAAAAAAATAAGTCGCTGATGATAAATACTAGTACTATTAACTAGTAATAATAAATAAAAAAAAACTTTAAAACTAAAATTAAAAACAGCCTTTTCGGAATCTGAGAATCAAAAGGACGTAGGCAATATTTTAGGTGACATTGATTTCAAATGATTATCAAATGATAATCTGCCAAAAAAGGCCACTGCACGGCGGCAGAGTGGCTAGTACTTTCAGCTCACAGTCAGAAAGTTCAGGGGTTTGACTCCTGGGCCTTTCTGTGCCTTTTTGGAGGCGAGTTTCATCCAGTTTCCCCCATTAACCTAAAACATGCACCATATCCTCCGGCTAAGGTCCTGACCAAGACTAGCTGAAGATCAGCAGATGGATCCCGGGCGCTCCACTGCAGCAGCACTGAAGGATGGTCAAATGCAGAGGACAATAAAGTGTACCATAACCTTAAAAATCTCAAGTGCAGTAACTGGCTCTAGAATATATAGTTCAGGTCTTGAAGTTTGTGCTGAAAGGGAGTTCTTATTTAGTGCACAATGGTTTAAATTGTAAGTCAAGAATGTATTAAAAATAATAATATAAAGTGTTTTTCCGTCTTTTTTGTGAATATTGAGCTTTTTGGATGAATATTATAAAGAAAGGAAACTTAGAACCGTGACTTGATATTTGACATACTGAATTGTCACGTATGAATCTTTTGATCCCCAGCTCTAGTGTTTTACTATAATTCTGTCCAGGATTTCAGTGAATTTATTGTGTTTTTATACTAAACTTGTATTTCACAAAATGTTAATAGTTTGCAGAGTGGGATACTGCTTATAATGTAAAATAACAGTTTAGTTTTAAACATGTTACCTTGTTGCCACAGTCACTGATAGATCATAAATTATAGACAATCAGAGTAGTTTCACTTTGGGTCCTCGATGGTGCCTGTGCTAAGGTCAGTCATTTTGGGATATTTGACTTTCTTCTGATCCAGCTCGTTCTGTGCCCACAGCAGTAACTTCAGAAGTTTAGCCAGCTTCGGTGTGGACTCCCTGTTTTCATAATCAAGCACAGCTTGGTTCACCTCACTCCAGACCTGTATTTGATAAGAAAGAAATTACAAGACAAGGCATTTGTAAATGAACAGCCATAAATGAAATACAACTTGCCTTCTGCCGTTGCATCATGTTGAGCAGATCTCCAAAAGGGGAGTCCTCTGGGTTGTCAAAAGCCAAGAGTGCAAGTGTCCGCTCCATCTCTGTGAGGCATTCGCGACTCTCCTCTCCCTGTTCAGCCAGTTGCGTTTGTGCAAACTCCAGTGCCGATTCAGTTTCTCTGAGACGGATCAACTCAATCAAATGTTGCTGCTGCAGAAGAGAAAATAATTGCAAATTTTTTCAGTGTATTGGGTTTTGCTTTTGCAATAATGATTTGGTCAACTTTATGCAATGTAATTTGACAACACAGATCAATCAATATGAGTGGGGGCCCATACAAACATACCTGCAGATGGAAATACAAGTATCGGTTTGTGTCCAGCAGCTCTGGGTGCAGACTGTTGATGAGGGCAATAGCTTCTTGTATTTGCCCCTTTAGGATCATTTCTCTGATCTTTATCCTTTCATCTAAAGAGTCCAAATCCACACTTGGCTCGATCCCTGACTCCATCCTAAACTTCTCTGCAGCCTCTTTGAATCCCTCTGGATAAAGGGACATGAACACAGAAGAAATCAAACGGGACAAACATAAACGTACAAACACTTTTACTCTTTACTCACCTGTCACTAGGTAATTCATGATGAGTCTGTTCATATCAGCCCGCTGTATGTGCACATTGTTCAGTTTGTCCATCCACTCCTCTTTTGTGATGTCCTCTGGCTTTTCAGCATAACTCATCATTAGGAACCTGCGGACAAAAGTGGAGCAGGGAAACATAAGCAAGACTGACACAGCTTGACCATGTTTAGTATCGGCACGTACAGCATTTGCAGATGTGCAGAGAAAAACTGCAGAACCCAATGATTTATACAAAATAAACAGCGCAACAACTATTTTTGTTACATTAAAAAACAAACTGCAGCCTCCAACCAGTGATTTGAAAACCTGTCGCCGCTTCAAAACAAACGCATTTCCTCCTCGAGCGCCGCAGCTGTTAGCCCGATGTGCGCAAACCCACACTCACCTGCGCACAGATCCTCCAGATGCGCCTTTTCACGGGTCTGCGGCTTAAAAAACAACTGCGCACAATAAACAAGGTTATTTTAAGAATTTACATAGAAAACTACGCACAGACAATTCAACCTTATCGAGGTTAGCTAACTAACCGAGCTAGCACGCACATCTCGCGAGATTCAGTTTGTTGTGAGATCCGTGATTGGCCGGAGCTGTAACGTCATGGTTGCTGAGGCAACTCTCCTCTGTGATGGATCAGATCTGGACCAATAATGGCTCAAATGGATGGGATAATCAAATATTTTGGAACGACATGTATAATGTTTGTGAATAGAAACCTTGATATTGTAGTTTTTCCTGGCCGAGAAGGAGAGTCTAAGGACAGAGGACCCTGGGACATCGTCCCTCGCCACCACAGACATTGTCTGACTTCATCGCCACCACAGACATTGTTGATTCATTTCTCCCTGTGGCCCTCAGAGGCAACTGTTGTTGTGATTTTGGGCCTTACAAAAATAAATTGATTTGATTTGATTTGATTTGATATGAACCCACACCACACAAACAAATATACAGACTTACATTTGCTTCAAGAAAAAATAAACATTGTAATGGGATATTCACAGTCCATAGACAGTACTTAAAATCTAGGTGTGTAAAGTCTAAATGTGAATATATTTTTCTTGAATATATTCATTTTCAAATTTTATTTAATTTGTTTATTATTTCCCCACAGTTATGATTGCCATTTTGATTATTAAAAAATAAATAATAATAAACTAAAACAATAAATAAATTAATATAATTAGAAATATATTAATTTATATATATATATATATATATATATATATATATATATATATATATATATATATATATATGGAATACTTATGCTTAAAAAAGTCCAGGCCTAGGGGCTAATCCTAGGTCAATTGGCCATCAAAGTTCTGTGTCTACAAAAAACAATACAATACAAAAAACAATACAAGAAGTTTTTAATGCCTGTTACTTTTCCTAAAATGATTTTTACAGAGGAGTAAAAAACACCCAGTTTTAGGAATCTACAAACTTTTCTGGTTCTTTTCAATGCCCTGGCAGTGGCAGTAAGCTTTAGTTTTGTGTTTGATAACATTGTTTAAGTTGAAATGTACACAATGTATTTAAGATAAGATAAGAGATAAGACAATCCTTTATTGTCCCACATGGGGAAATTTCATTGGTGCAACGCAGGTAGATACAGAGGTAGATACAGAAGAAAAGAACAGATCACTTATAGGAAGTTTGAAAAAACACTTTCAGTAGAAGATCTCCTATAAACAAAAACTCCCATAGACAAAACCCAACAAGGGATGGAGGGGAAAAAATAATAAAGATAAAAATAAATACATAAATACATAAATACCATTGCATGTGATCACGACAGTAATTGCACATGAATATGTTTCACGATGGCACATGGATTGCAGATGAATTTCACAGTAATTGCACATGAATCACGACAGTAATTGCACATATGACGGAATTGCACATGGTTAGGTCAGTATTGTGAGTGTTCAGAGCTAACAGTGTTTGTTATAAAGTCTGACAGCAGCAGGAAGGAAAGACCTACGAAAACTTTCCTTCACACAGCGAGGGTGGATCAGTCTCTCACTGAAGCTGCTCTCCAGAGCGGACAGAGTGTCCTGCAGGGGGTGAGACTCATGGTCAAGCATAGATGTGAATCTAGCCAGGACCCTCCTGTCCCCCACCTCCTGCACCGAGTCCAGAGCGCAGCCCAGGACGGAGCTGGACTTCTTGATGACTTTGTCCAGCCTCCTCCTCCCTCTCTGTGATGCTGCTGCTCCAGCAGGCCACACCGTACAGGAGGGCCGATGCCACCACGGAGTCATGGAAGGTCTTCAGGAGTGGCCCTGTCACTCCAAAAGACCTGAGTCTCCTCAGGAGGTAGAGCTGACTCTGGCTCTTCCTGTACAGTGCGTCTGTGTTATGAGTCCAGTCCAGTTTGTGGTTCAGATGAACACCCAGGTACTTGTATGAGTCCACTCTCTCAACGTCCCGTCCCTGGATGTTCACTGGTGAGGGGGCAGTGGGGTGACATCCACCACCATCTCCTTGGTCTTCCCCGCGTTGATGAGGAGGTGGTTCCGCTGACACCAGTCCACAAAGTCCTGCGCCAGTCCTCTGTACTCCGCATCAATGTCGTCCGTGATGAGTCCGATGATGGCAGAGTCATCAGAGAACTTCTGCAGGACACAGCTGTCTGTGTCATGTCTGAAGTCTGCAGTGTAAAGGGTGAAGAGAAAGGGTGCGAGGACAGTGCCCTGGGGCGCCCCCACACTGCAGGTCCGAGTGTCAGACACACAGTCCCGGGCTCTCACAAACTGGGGTCGGTCCGTGAGGTAGTCCAGGATCCACTCTGCCAGGTCATACTCCACACCAGCCGTCTCCAGCTTGTCCCTCAGGAGCAGCGGCTGGATGGTGTTGAAGGCGCTGGAAAGATCGAAGAACAGGATCCTCACAGAGCTGCCAGAGCTTCCAGGTGAGAGAGAGAGCGATGCAGCAGGGAGATGACGGCGTCCTCCACTCCGATGCCAGGCCGATATGCAAACTGCAGCGGGTCCATGGCTGAGCTCACGGTGGAGCGGAGGTGGTCCAGGACTAGCCGCTCCAGTGTCTTCATCAGGTGGGACGTGAGAGCCACCGGCCTGAAGATGTTGAGGTCTTTGGCGCGCGGTGTCTTGGGCACAGGTACCAGACAGGAGGTCTTCCAGACCTGTGGTACCACCCTCAGCTTCAGGCTCATGTTGAAGACATGCTCCATAACTCCACACAGTTCATCTGTGCAGGACTTAAGGAGCCTGGGGCTGATAAGATAAGATAAGATAAGATATTCCTTTATTGTCCCACATGGGGAAATTTCATTGGTGCAACGCAGGTAGATACAGGAGGTAGATACAGAAGAACAGATCACTTATAGGAAGTCTGAAAAACACTTTCAGTAGAAGATCTCCTATAAATAAATAAAAACTCCCATAGACAAATAAATAAATAAATAAATAAATACCATTGCATGTGATCACGACAGTAATTGCACATGAATATGTGTCACGACAGCACATAGATTGCACATGAATTTCACAGTAATTGCACATGAATTGCACATGAATTCCAACAGCAATTGCACATATGACAGAATTGCACATCAGTATTAGGTTAGGTCAGTATTGCGAGTGTTCAGTACTAACAGTTCTTGTTATAAAGTCTGACAGCAGCAGGAAGGAAAGACCTACGGAACCTTTCCTTCACACAGCGAGGGTGGATCAGTCTCTCACTGAAGCTGCTCTCCAGAGCGGAGAGAGTGTCCTGCAGGGGGTGACACTCATGGTCCAGCATAGATGTGAATCTAGCCAGGACCCTCCTGTCCCCCACCTCCTGCACCGAGTCCAGAGCACAGCCCAGGACGGAGCTGGACTTCTTGATGACTCTGTCCAGCCTCTTCCTCTCCCTCTCTGTGATGCTGCTGCTCCAGCAGGCCACACCGTACAGGAGCTGATGCCACCACAGAGTCGTAGAAGGTCTTCAGGAGTGGCCCTGTCACTCCAAAAGACCTGAGTCTCCTCAGGAGGTAGAGCCAACTCTGGCTCTTCCTGTACAGTGCGTCTGTGTTATGAGTCCAGTCCAGTTTGTGGTTCAGATGAACACCCAGGTACTTGTATGAGTCACTCTCTCAATGTCCCGTCCCTGGATGTTCACTGGTGAGGGGGCAGTGGGGTGACATCCACCACCATCTCCTTGGTCTTCCCCGCGTTGATGAGGAGGTGGTTCCGCTGACACCAGTCCACAAAGTCCTGCGCCAGTCCTCTGTACTCCTCGTCATCGTCGTCCGTGATGAGTCCGATCATGGCAGAGTCATCAGAGAACTTCTGCAGGACACAGCTGTCCGTGTCGTGTCTGAAGTCTGCAGTGTAAAGGGTGAAGAGAAAGGGCGCGAGGACAGTGCCCTGGGGCGCCCCCACACTGCAGGTCCGAGTGTCAGACACACAGTTCCGGGCTCTCACAAACTGGGGTCGGTCTGTGAGGTAGTCCAGGATCCACTCTGCCAGGTCATACTCCACACCAGCCGTCTCCAGCTTGTCCCTCAGGAGCAGCGGCTGGACCTCTGAAGTGGCCTGTTCATCTTTAATGATTGTGGCTCAGAATTTTGTGGAAAGTGAATACTTAATATTTTATTTAACTGCTACTGAATAAAAATGCTGATGCACTTTACACTTCTTTTGAATTTATTTTGCACGTAAAATTACGATTAATCGTGATTGATCAGGGAAATAATTTGATTAATCCCGATTTAAAATTTTAATCGTTGCCCAGCCCTAATATATATATATTTTAAAAGACACACAGTAGTCTGGCATAGGTCTCCTAAAGTACTTTTTTTTAATGTATTTGTAAAAGTACATTTTTAAAAAAGTAAAATGTTCCATTGTCCATAGTTATTTCGGTCCAGTCCTTGGTAGTTGCTTGTTATTGCTTTTGCTGCTGCCAAGGGTCCATCAATTGTTTCCATTGTTGGTGAATTACTGTTCCAGATAAGTATTTTTAAAGTCAAACCGATGTCAGTTTGTAGTACCTCTATAAATACTTGGGCAGTCACAAAACTGAAGCCAACCACTTTTCAAATGAGCTCTAATGGAATGCATACAATTGATTTCAGAACCAGCAGTGTTAGTAATAAAATATTATTCAGCTCGAGGTTGAGGCGGGGGAAAAAAGAGAGGAAAGGAAAGGTAATTGTACCGGATTACAGTTACTCAACTTTCGCATTAAAATATGAATATGTATTTTTGGTACATTTCTATTCAGTCAGTCGCTCCTCAATATCAAGTTTATATTATATGCCTATATATTAAGTTAAATGCCTATATTTATTGTGTAGCCTGAACAAAATAGCAGCCACTGTTTGGCCTATGCTGGTGACATGTAAATATTAAAGGTGCACCAAGTAACTTTTCTGGTGGCGGGTCTGCTAAAAACCAAAAAAGAATGACCTATAAAGCAATAGTCTCATAAAATACGTATTATTCGTTGGACCTATACAATTTGCATTTAGTCTCTTTTCTCTGACAAAAACGCTCAAAACAATATGAATAAAGTTTATGATCTGGACTTCAGCTTTGCCATCACCGCGCACGCTCAGGCTCGGGAGCGCGCGCGACCAGGCTCGGGAGCGCGCGCGCAGGGTCGCCGTGGGGTACCGCGAGGGTGGGGGCGGGGCCTGTCACTGCAGCAGCTGTCCATGGTTGTAGCGCTGGGTACGTGCGAGATGCGGCCATAGTAGTCACGCTCCTCTGTCAGAAATCAGGAGCTGTCGGGATCGTTGTTCGCTACGTAACGGAGCCGGCGTACAGGTGAGCCTCTTTGTGCGTTTGGATGACACTCTTAAATCAGAGACACGAGCCCCTGCCCTTGACAATTACTGCTGACGCCACATCCCTCTCTGTGCCGCCACCGGAGCAGGCCAGGAAACAAACCAATATGGATGCTGCGCGCTACGGCGGTGATGCTGATGCTGGCAGAGATTATGTGCATCGTTTACACAGGCTAATTCTCTCTTCGGGCAACACACGGTCGACTGCAGGCTACAACTGGACAAGAAATGTGCAATGAATGAATGATGTCAAAACCGACGCTGACGTGCAAACGAGCTGCAAGGCTTGAATCGGCCAGGGGCTGTCGTTTTTTCACAGTGACAGCCTTTTCCATACATCTACTAGACATAAAGCGTTTTCTACTTGAACCTTTGCAATGTAGAGACGTTTTTTAAAATTTCTATACCCTCTTATCATTTTAAGGTGACAGTTAATGAAAGATGAGGCCAATTCAGCATTATTGGGCCTAACCATGACATAACCAGCCAACTGCAGGCCTGTAACACTTCAGGATGGCTTTATAAATGATCATATTGCGTTTTAAAGTGATCCATTCTTTCTTTGCTTGCTTATTTTTATTCTTAGTTACTGAAGGCCTATCGGTTGCACGCAGCTCACCATATCTATTGTTTTTTATAGGCAGGCCTTTCTTGACCTGCCCCCCCCCCCCTCCTCCTCCTCTTTCTGTAATTGTTGTGTAACCTTTCATGCAGGGATTGACATGTCTGTTGTGTGCTCAGTTTGGGTGAGACATCATGGCCGAGCACCAGAGACAGCGCTCGCTATCCACGGCTGGGGAGTCTCTGTATCTGGTCCTTGGGGTTGACAAGGTGGCCACAGGTGACGATATTAAGAAATCGTACAGGTAATGCGTCCCCATTACGTTCCTTTTTACGATCTGTGTGAACATTTGGAACGTATTTTGTAATATTTGTGTCGCTCTCAGGAAATTGGCCTTAAAATATCATCCCGACAAGAATCCGGACAATCCAGAAGCGGTTGACAAATTTAAAGAGATAAACAATGCTCATGCAATTCTCAACGACCCCACCAAACGAAACATCTATGACAAATATGGTTCTCTGGGTCTCTACGTGGCTGAGCAGTTTGGAGAAGAAAACGTGAACACGTACTTTGTCCTGTCGAGCTGGTGGGCAAAGGTAAGTGCCACCGTAGACAATGTATTTGTATTTTTCTAATAAAGGGACAATGCCGGTATATAAAAAAAACAACATTTACCCATAAATATGCAGGATTTTAGCCAAAGCTTCATTCCCCTTCTGGACCAAAGCCACACAATCCGCACAATTAATAAAGAATTCATGACAAACGGTCAAGACATAACCCACTCGTACGTTGTAAAACACAGACATACTAATTTAGCACATTCACTAAGTATTATCATAGTATTAACCACTCTGTACAATCATGTAACATGGTCTATTTATTGCTGGTATTGTATAAAATGCTTACAATTTTCTTTCCTTTTTATATTTTTGTAATTTTGTGTTGAATGGAGCAGAAGGATCGTGGTTGATGTCGGATGCAAACATTTTTACGGAACGACGTTTATATTGCAATGACAGAAATCAGATGGTAACATTCTGAGCCTAAAATTATTGACAGAACCACATAGACAATGACTTATGTAGCTCTACATTAGACACATAATCGTAACATAACTATGGTACAACGTTACATCCCCATGATTGAATACTGAACATGTATCTGAGCTCTCTCTGGGTTTGCTCTTCTGCTCCACAGGCTCTGTTTGTTCTGTGTGGAGTGGCGACAGGCTGCTACTTCTGCTGCTGCCTGTGCTGCTGCTGTAACTGCTGCTGTGGCAGGTGTAAACCTCGGCCCAGAGAAGCACCGGACCAGGAGTTCTACATGTCTCCCGAAGACCTGGAGGCCCAGCTGCAGTCTGACGAGAGAGGTGAGGGTTTAACAGAGCCACAGAGGTTTGAGCGAGGCATTGTTGGGGCCGATGGCACAGATTAGCAGTCTCGATTCTCTCTACCTCAAGTAGCTTATGAGTGAAGGGGGAATGAATAATGACTACAATGTTCAGGTTTTGTGTTCAAGTGACTTTATTGGTACCTGTAGATACATCTGTTGTGCGGTGTTGAAATAAGCTCCTGTTCCGACAAACATTTCACATTTACTGTTACAGATTGTAATCAGGACACACAAGTTAACAAGTGTGCTGTTCTACGAGCTTGTGCAATTTAGCTGTTTATTAAAACCACAATCGAGGAAGGGAACAAGCCGCAACGTAGCACTTTCAGAGTTTTGTCAAGCTTGGTAAGGGCAAAACAAATGTAAGGCATTCTTCTAAGGAAAAAGGAAGGAAAAACGTCGCTGTTTTCCTAAAAAACCTAATAGGTACATAACATTATTGATATTTTATGAATTACTGAACAACACTGACACTTTAGCATTACTGCAATCCGTTCACCTTGGTACAAACAAATATTCCTTTCATCTTCAAACTCTGAAACCTGAAAACAAGCTGTAATTGAACATGTGCGTGTCTGTGTGTGCTGACAGAGGCCGGTGGAGACCCCATAATGCTGCAGCCCTCAGCAACAGAGACGACTCAGCTCACATCGGACGGGCATTACTCTTACCGCACTGACACCGGCTTCAACTAGACGCCCCCAAACGACGCCCCTGGTCGTACCTGTGTCCCTACTGTGTACCAGTCATAGGCAATTTATTTTACACTTCACAAAGAAAGCCACGCAGAAGAGGGAACAAGAGAGCATGGCTTTAAGATACGAACTCCGCAGACATGCCCTCCCTCCTTTGATCGGTAAATTTTCGTACAATACAAAGTGCAAATGGCAAAACAACTAAATTATTTCCATGAACAACACTGTCCCCTGCAGTATGTGTTGCATCATGTAGTAGCATGCACTCTTGGTTAACAGAAAATCACCAGAATAACATTGCTATGGCAACATTTTTTACTTTGCAAGGTTCATACGTGCAATGTGTTAAAAATAGAACAATTTACAGGAAAGATGATAGAAAGAGTAGTTTATTATTGAAAGTGTGAAATGTGCGTTTGTTACAAGGTTTATAGCCACCAATAATTCACCAACGACTGTCTTCTGTTGTAGATTTAACGGTAATGCAATATTAGGCTCATATAACAACAGTTTATTCATTGCATTTCAGGTGTTTATTGTGTGATTAACAGTTTGTTTAATGACTGAACTGTATCAGCGTCAAGCCAAGCAGCGCAATTCATTTCGCTTTTCCTCTTCACAGGCTTCTTTCCAATTTAATATTTAACATTCAGTCTTGGTAAAAGGGGAAGGCATCGGTACATTTTGATGCAGTCTGGAGAGATAGTTTTTATCGTCAAAGTAAGTCTAATGCTGTGATAATTTCCCTTGTTGATTCTGTCTTTTTGTAGAGTGAGAATTTTATTTCGAAGCATATCGTTTGAGCCAGCACTAAAGGCAGCTCGGGACTTTTTCATACTTCTGAATTTCTATTTTTTCGTCACACGGTTGTTACCAATTGTACATCTCTGCCACTCTTCCATCGATGCTAATGACGTGTTTGAATTGTTTACAACTGGTGAGCTTCTGTTGCCCACCCTATGCTATTAACAGTATGGATGTTGACCTCCGTGGTATGTGTCCTGTGATGAAGAAACATAGATGTATCTGTCATGGCTTTTTCTTTGAGAAACTGAAAAACGCTACTGTAAATGTTCTTAGTTGAATGCACTGTGTGTTTAAAAAAAATATAATGGGTCAATGATCAGGAAGTAACTCCACATATAGTGTAATTATAGTGAAATGGTTATAAGATGCAATTTTTTCTTTATTTATTTTAAACTTTGCCATAATTCCAAATTTGATTGGCTGTCGTTTTACCCGGTGTTGTAAAACCTCTGAATTGAGCAGGAATTATTTAATAGTTAAAGTTGCTTGTACATACACTTTACCCATATAAAATATAAATCTTCAAAGTTTATGTTGTAGCATGGTACTTGTGTGTTTGGATGAAAACAAGTGGATTGTTTGCTGTTGTTGAATAAATGTTCTTGAACATTTGAATGTCTCTTATTAATTATTACTCTGCAATATACAGTTTCTTGTTTTTGGATGTAGGAATTTCTATGGAGTCCCAAGATAAACCAGTAAGATAAGATAAGATAATCCTTAAGGGAATAACCGGTAGTTCTCATCATTAGTCGCAATGATCACTGCATCACCTTGTACACTTGTACACTTTTGGGGCTCAATATGTGTACTTTTGCGCACCTTTCCTTTGCAATTAGATTTGAGAAGATGAGTGCTGAATAAGTAACATCTATTACTCATTATAGATAGTACAAACTACTTAAGTCTTTCATTCTGCTAATTATTTGTTTCAGTTTATGTTTTTAACAATATTCTACATTTAGAAAAGGATTTGATACTGGGATTATCCTGCTTTAAATGGTAAATGGTCACATTTATATAGCGCTTTTCTACCGTCAAGGTACTCAAAGCGCTTTACATCAAGGAACCAGTCACCCATTCACACACACATTCACACCCCAGATGTACGCAGACACTGGGGGGCGAGTTGGGTTAAGTGTCTTGCCCAAGGACACAACGGCAGTATTCACATGAGGCAGCTGCGATCGCACCGCCAACCTGCGGGCCAGTGGATCTGACCGCTCTGACTGAGCGGGGAGTCGAACCGCCAACCTTTGGATCAGAAGACGAGCACTCTACCACTGAGCTACTGCCGCAGTAGCTCAGTTACTGTTATTACAGCTACTGTTATTCTAGAATTAAGTTGTTTCAAATATCTTTACTTGTGATATTTTTTGTACAAATATATTACTCTTCAAAATATGTGCATGTTTTATTTAGTTGAGGGAAGCCGGAGGTCAACGAAAACATGGGTTCCTGCACATAGAAAATGACCAGGAACATAAAGCTGAACATAAAGTCTCACATAAAGCTATTTAAAACACCATCATCCAAAAACATCCCAACCTGATGAATTTGAAAACTCTCTGTTCCTAATCCTACCAGCAGATGGAGACAACAAATATAAAACTGTACAGGCATTAAGACGAGATTTAGCATATAGTGTAGTATATACAATAAAATATAAAATGTATAGCTAAGCTAAGGCTACATTGTCAAACAAACAGCAGTTTTATTCTTCTGTCACGTTTTTAACTTTATAATATTATCCAACTCAATGCCAAAGTATTCTAAGTATTCAGAATACAGTATTCCCATTGGTCCATGTAACAGAATACGTTACAAAAGACAATGTTCAATGTTGTATTATGTAACTAAAGAGTTCTAACAGAGGTGGGTAGAGTAACCAGAAATTTTACTCAAGTAAAGTAGTAGTAAAGTAGTAACCTATTTATAATATCACTCAAGTAAAAGTATAAAATAGTGGTCCAAGAAAGTACTTGAATAAGAATAACTGACTGGACATCAGATTTAAGCCATATATTGAAGTTGATTTAATCAAGGACAAAACTTTTATTGTACAAAACCTGGTGTTTTCATAGTCCAGGTCCCAAACATTAGACAAACTAAATCATATTAGAATTAAGGTGAGAAGAACCAAAACCTTTACTCGAGTAAGACTAATACTGTTAATTCGAACCAAATATTACTCAAGTAAAAGTATGCAGCCGGAACTACTCCAAGTACAATGACAAATTTACAAATTAAAGTTGATTTTGCATAATATGTTTAATTAATTCTCATTTTGAATTAATTAAAATCCTTTTTATTTCCTTTTTATTGCGCTAAAGCCCCCCAGCTTAGTACTAAGAGTGTGTAAAAAGCAGCTCCAATAATAGCCTCATTGATCCTGGCGTTTCCTCTGTCGCCGCTGATTGGATGGACACAACAAGCTAAGAACGCACGTCTCAAAACTCTCCGCGGTGAATTTGGCAGCTATGAGTCGACAAGGTAAGTGTGTATATGCAATCTGGATCCGATTCCAAAATATCAACTCAGTTTTCAAAGTAAATTTAGATTCATTGTAGTTTAAACATCCGCGTGTGTAACAGGTCGCGCGTGTTAGCTTTAGCCGATTAGCTAAAGTTGACTTCAGCACCTCGGACAGTTCTACACCAAATTAGCACCGTAGATTTTGACAGAAAAAGTGCAATCGCTGCATACATTTTTAGCTAGTATTAATTTTGATAAGAGAACGCATATCTACTTTGCACGTTGCATGGTTTGTAAGAGGTGTAATTATCTTTCTTTTTTAAAAATAAGTAGATGTAATCATATTTGTCCATTTGATAAGGTTTTCCAAGGACTTCATCAATGAACTTCTCAGCTAGAGGCACAGGCAATGGCTATCCACCGCCTGAACTGGCTGAAGAGGACAAAGAAAACTTACAGACTGAACTTGGAAAGGCAAGACTGGCAGCAAAACCTCCAAAAAACAACTACATCAATGCCTCTTTTATTTTATTGTTATTATTATGTCATGTTGTTAAGGTGGAGGATGAAATTCGGACTCTGCGACACGTGCTACTGGCAAAAGAGAACTATGCAGCTGATATTAGAAGGCAGCTTGGCCTGACACCTCTGGCCAGCATCAAACAGAATTTATCAAAAGGTTGGCAGGACGTACAGACCTCCTCTCCGTGAGTAAATAATAATAATATATATGTTTTTGAAGACGAAAAATTGCCTTGTTGCATTGATTTATTCATTCACTCCATATCGGTGGCAGTAAGCTACTATTATTGTAGCCCCAGCTATCCTAGGACACTCACACACACACCAGACTCAAACAAAACAGTGTCCACTAATGTTGTCTCGTTTATAGTTTTTATGATATTCCTGTACCCCCTGGTAAATGGTCCCCATACCTGTGGTTGGGAAACACTACACTAATGCATTAAAGAAGACCTTGCATCAGCAGGCTTCAAACAAACAGTGCTGCACATTGTCTTAGGGTCATCCTATTACATAACAACACTAATGAACCCCAGCGGCCGTGTCTTTCTTCAGGACAATATACTGTAATGGTCTGAGTGAATTGTCCTGTGTTTGCAGATACCTCACAGCTTCTGCCACACTCGATGACATCAGCCACTCCAATGCGTAAGTGTTTCTCACATCTCATATATGCCCACATTGATTGCTGCATGGCTCTTGTAGTGGCTGCGTATGTTCACATGTTGTAGAGGGATTTGGTCTAAGAAACAAGTGATGGGATTTTCCAGGTCAAATAGGATCGGTGCCCTGTTAATAGCCTTAGCAGACGTATTAGCAGGCAACGACAGCAGTGGTTTATATCTCAGTAAGCCAGGTGTGCAGTGCCAGTGACGTAAATAAGCCAATTGTTTATAAGTTAATTGTTTGTGGATTAAGTTTGTGTGGTGATGTTGTGCTTATTTTTATCTGCAGCTATCTGAGGACCAAAGAGAGTTTTACCTACGCGGGCCATGTCACATCCTCTGCCTTGTCCACTGTGGGCGAAGCCTTCACCAGGAGACTGGCAGAGATGAGGTAGAAATATTTACTTTTGAATCTACGCATTCTTAAAATATTACTTACATTTTAATGTTCCTATCCTGTATCTACAGAGCTCTTCCTCTTCCAAGCCCGCCACGGTAAGATGCTACAAACAAACAAAACGTTTTGTGTGTGATAGTTTTAACTTATATTTCCTCTTCTTGTGCCATTACAAATAGACACACCATGAGCATGCCAGCCATGAGGTAAAAATGCTTGTCACATTGACCTTAAATGTGTTTGGTTCACCTCTTTTGTATAACTACTCCCTCTTCAACCACAGGACTTCCCCTTCATTCAAGTCATTTGAAGATATGGTTGGAAATGTTAAGGTGGGCTAACTATGGACGAATGAAATAAATAAACTCATAAATGATCAATTCACATTTAATCGATAATTGATATATTAAATTTTAGGATAAGATGTCTGGATCAAAGGCCACCAATGGAGATCCATCAGGATATGCCAAAAGAGTCGCACGACAAAGCCAATAAAATCATCTCACGCATAATGTAGACCACCAATAGATTTCTGCTCATCTTTATGTTTTATGTTGTCTTTTCCTAGTCTGTATTTTATTGCGAGACACTGGCACATACAAAACAATTACTTCTGAAAATGAAACGCCAATGAATATCAAAGAAAAATTGGTTATAAACTGTGATCAGATCAGATCAGATCAGAGTGAACAAATTGTGTGTTATTTAAACATGCATTGTGTGAATACACTTAGTGCCCGATTGTGTTTGTACACAAAGTGCACTGAACAGTTTCTATCATGTAAATGGTAAAATGAACCATCAGAATGATCTCATTTCTGCAATTTCTTTGATAGAAAATGCATGTAACTGTGTGGATCAGGTACAGATGACGACGCTATTATGGCCAAATTAATTTAAGAGTAATAAAACCCTTAATAGGACAAGACATTAATTTACCTTAATTGTAACATTTACTGTCATGTAGACTTATTTTCTGAGGTAGTTTTTGTACAAAACTATTTTTCAATTAAAGTCTCTGAATGATATAAAGTGTGTTTCAGTGTTTTTCAACATGAGTTTATGGGTGGGCAATATTGACAAAAATGATTTGGTTTGACTGTCTTTTTTTCCATTCAATCAATTCAGTCATCATTGGCCCTCAGAGGCAACTGTTGTTGTGATTTTGGGCCTTACAAAAATAAATTGATTTGATTTTGAGTCAATATTTATGGAGTTGAAACACTGGGATCCTTTCACCTATGCTCTTAACTTTGTGTATGGTCCGACTCTTGAATGAATAACTCACAGATGACGTCCTTTTACTCTGTGGGTCTGCAGCATTCTGTTCTGACTATGACATCAAATTTAACTCCAAAAAGAGTGTGATGATGATGGACAAAGGAGCATCTTAAGAGTGTGTTTCCTGGTTTTTACTTGTCTAGAGTTGAGCTATCGGTGTGGATAAGGTCAAATATATTGGTCATGTCATCTAGAGTGACCTCTGACCTCTGACAATAAGCACGTTCAGATGTGGTACGGCAAATTGTATGAACAAGTTAATACATGGCACAAAATGTTCATATGCGCACAAATAATGTTAAAATAACTCTGTTACTGCACAACATGTTGTACTGCCCACTTAAGATGAGATAAGATATTCCTTTATTGTCTCACATGGGGAAATTTCATTGATGCAACGCAGGTAGATACAGAGGTAGATACAGAAGAAAAGAACAGATCACTTATAGGAAGTTTGAAAAACACTCTCAATAGAAGATCTCCTATAAACAAAAACTCCCATAGACAAAACCTCCCATTACCCAACAACGGATGGAGAGGAAAAATAATAAAGATAAAGATAAATAAGTAAATAAATACATAAATACCATTGCATGTGATCACGACAGTAATTGCACATGAATGTGTGTCACGACGGGCACATGGATTGCAAATGAATTTCACAGTAATTGCACATGAATCACGACAGTAATTGGATGACGGAATTGCACATGGTTAGGTCAGTATTGCGAGTGTTCAGGACTAACAGTGTTTGTTATAAAGTCTGACAGACACTGTTAGTCCTGAACACTCGCAATACTGACCTAACCATGTGGTGCAGTTACAGTAAAAGTAAAGTCCAAAAGTTGCAGTTTTGCTTTTAATGTAGTTTTTTTGTAGTTTGTTGATTGCGAAGTGCCAGTTGTTCTCACATTGACTGGTTTATTACGAAACTCTGTAAAAAGGTTTGTTTGTTTGTCTGTTTGTCTGTTTGTCTGTTTGTCTGTTTGTCTGTCTATCTGTCTGTCTGTCTGTCTGTTTGTTTGTTTGTTTGTTTGTATGTTTGTTTGATTGTTAGATTGTGTGTGTTACAAAAGTTTGTGTAGCCCTTTGAGGCCTTACATAATTATTATCAACGTTTTCTCTTTCTGAGCAGTGCAGTTTCAGATTCACGTCTGAAATCTGGAGGTACTGGAGGAAGTGCTTGTATGGACAGTCAATAGAACGTTATTATATGTTGTTTGCTTTTGTATGTTTTTTAAATTCTTAGATATAGACCCGTTTGTGTCCAGATATGTCCAAAACAACTATTTCGATACATTTTTTGACACGCTAAAAAGTCACTATCTACTATAAATGATCATAGTGTGATCAATGGACTCCAATTACACAAGAGGTGTGCAAATAATGTCCACTAAGAATGTTGCACAAGTTATATAATGTTACACAAGGTATAAGATGTTACACAAGGTAAACAATGTCACACAAGGTATATGATGTTACACTGTGTAAAAGTAAATAACGCTCATTCAAAAGAACATTCCCTGACCGGGAATCGGACCCGGGCCGCGGCGGTGAGAGCGCCGAATCCTAACCACTAGACCTTCCCTGGTGGTCTAGTTAACTTATTTTACCCACCGAATTAGCACTCAGACAACGTTGTCTTGTAAACAACTATTGTAAACCTACTAGTAGCTGCACTCTATGTTTGTGATTTTTTTATCTTCACGATTTCAAATGAACCGCAGCCCTCATGACGTGATCCAGTCCCACTCCTTTCCCAGGCCGATGGTCAGATTCGGGGCAGAGCTGAGGTGTCATTGTCCAGATGGCCTTTTCTTATCTGGCGTCATCCAGTGTCTGTCAGGATGTCTGTGACCAGCTCTGCCAAAAGAGGACACGAGCACGTTTACTGTCCACGCCCCGCCCATCGCGTGTCCCGAGCTCAGAGCATAAAAGCCCCGGTGAGTCCAGCTGGAGACAGAAAGCAGTAGTAAGACACCAGCATCGGGCACGCAGACTGTTTCCACCAATGGGCCACAGTTCAAACTAGTCCACCTCGGGCCATCTACACCTTCAAACCGCATCAGGAGCCTCCATCAGCATCGCAGAGGTAAGAACACATTTAACAACGATTATTTTTTTAATAGACATAGAATCTCCCTGTGATAATGAATACATCCTCAGTCCTCGTGCATCTGTCCTCTTTGTGCCCATTCCTATCCCAACAACACTTTGTCTGAGGAATAATAGACTAACATA
Organism: Eucyclogobius newberryi; assembly: GCF_026437365.1. Lineage (NCBI taxonomy): Eukaryota > Metazoa > Chordata > Actinopteri > Gobiiformes > Gobiidae > Eucyclogobius > Eucyclogobius newberryi. The sequence continues at coordinate 9,838,908 of NW_027315801.1, read as the reverse complement.
TGTAAACTTGTTTGTTTGAGCTTTTGGCCATGAACTTCAAACAGACTACTTTGCACGGGACATCCCTCAAAATCCTTAAATCCATCTGCTGTTCACCTGGTCTTAAGCCGAACTGCTTTTATCTGGTTCACAGGCAGCAACCTGTTTTTCCAGGTCATCAGAGAGTCTTATGATTGCACTACACGGTCATCGTTTTGTGATTTTCGCCATGTAAAAATAGCAATAACATTTAACAGGATGTTTTTTTTTAATTCAACCACTTGTAAACAAAATATCTTGTATTTAGTCTCATGAAAACTAAGATATACATTCACTCTGCTTCTAAAACAAAATTGTTCCCGGGCATTGATAATCATGTCATTTATATATAGATTACTGAATGGGCACAGTTACTTTGGCCATGACTCAGTGTAATCTAAAAGCAGGACATTGGCTCCGAGCAGTGCCAGACACACAGCCAGGTCGTGCACATTGACCAGCACCCGTCACTCTCTCAACCCCGGTTATTTGAGACACGGGAATCCAGATCGTAAAAGCATCAGTGTCTATTTTAACACCTCGCACCAAGGCCAAAACTGTAACTTAGTCTCGTTTTGTGCAACAAGGCTGTACATGACTGACGTATTTCAAACTTAGAATGATATGATAGTAACGCTTTGACGCTTAATATTTCATTCTTTTTTCTGCTTTTCAAAGGTTATCATTTTTCTTCTTTGAGCGGAGAAAGGTCGGAGAAAATGGCAGCAATTCCATCAGGCGGTTCCCTCATTGCTACTCACGACTACTACAGACGTAAGAACTCCTTGACGTGCATTTAAAAGCATGTTTTATGGAAGACTTGAATGTTTTAAAATGGTTTCCTCTTGTTGGTTTTAGGACGCCTGGGGTCTAACTCCAGTAACAGCTCGTGTGGCAGTGCTGAGTACACAGGCGAGGTCATTCCACACCACCCAGGTAAAAACTGGACAGAAAAGTCAAACAAACCGGCATTAAAATCAATATTTGACTAATTTTGTCTCGTCTTTTCCTCCAGCTCTTCCGAGGCAGGACTCTGGACACTGGTGGACTTCCTTTTTCTTCGCAAAACCTGGCATGCAGAATGGATCTGAATCTCAAAAGTGAGTCAACTTAACAGACCTCAGTTACTTCAAATAAATCATGGACAATACGTTAACATGTTTTCCTTTTACAGAAATGGATCTTACACAGTGGCCAATGGTCAGGTGACGTGCATAGCCAAAGAGATGGTTTTGAACAGACAACTTAGTGAGACCAACGAGAGTGCAAAGTTAGAAACTTCGACTCCTCCTGCGGCTCCATCTTCCTAGTCCCTACTCCCTATGACCTTTGCCCTATGGACCCCACGACCTTTACTCCCCTGAAGTTCACCATCGTCTCGTAGTCCAGTGATAATCTGGAGACGATGACCACGGTGACCATGGCTTAGAGTAAATAGTTTGCCTTTTCTTTAACTTCTGTGTATAGTGTTTTTAAAATGTAAAAAAGTGTAAAAACGGTTTGTAAAATATTTTTTTCATAGACTAAAGTGTCAATACCTCTGAATAAAATATGAAAAATACTATTTCTGTGCAAGTGTGAACTTTGAACTTTTTATTTAGGGTGTTTTTTAGTTAAATGTGTAATCTTAGAGATGCAATAGGAATAATAATGCCATAATAAATGAAATAATATTGTTTACTACCTATTAACTGGCCACTGTTGAGCCTGATCATGTTAAAACTTAGTAGTTAGTCAGTTTATTTTTAAATAATGGTGCATCATTGGTGATAAAATATGAATAATAATGTATACTTATATAATATACATATTTGAAGGGAAGTTGCGATACCCTGCACCATTTAAAAGGTTTTCGTCTACATTCATCTTTATTTTTCATGTATTCAGTCATTCATTATTATATTATTTATTATAACATTGAATCAGTTGCGCCATATCACGATCACAAAGCATGATGAGCCTTTCAACAACGTGGCACTAGGAAAAGTAAATCTGAGTCATTTTGATGGTGACCTCACTGTGTCAGGTCGATATCACAGGGACTGAAAATGCTGAAACTCATGAACTCATGTTTCGTAACACAATGGAAAGATAAAACCTGCCTTTACTAAATACATTTAATCCGTTTAGGTTTTACATGATGCAATGTTTAACGAGGCTTAGTGATTACTCTGCGTGAGTATGTGGGTCAAACCTCTCTGGAAAACTTCCGAGCTGGTCATGAATGAATTCCCAAAGTTCTACAAGTATAAGCTTTCCTTGCAAATGAATAACAAGTCACTAGCCAAGCTTCAAAATATACGGGACTTTATTTTATTACAATTCAACACAACCTGTATAACACTCAAACTATTACACTTTTTTCCCATTACACTCAAACTATTACACTTTATTGCAATCAAACTATGCCAGCTTTTTTTGGCAATGTAAAAAAAAAAAGTGTATGTATTTCACATAATTTCATCATCCCAGACTATTTTACTTAACTATTTAACAATTTTTATTTTAAGATCTGAAATGAGAGAGATAGAGAGAGTTTAAAAAAACAAAAACATTTATGATTATTAAGTGAGCAAAATTCCCAAACTAGAATTAGCTTTGACGTCGTGGTGCAAAAAAAAAGAATGAATAATAGCAGCGTAATATAAACTGTGATCGAATTAAAGTGTGCATAAAATAAGATGTTTACAACACAAAATAGACTTAGTAGACAATTAGAGTATAAAAATGGTCAGAACATGTTTGCAGGAACTTCTAAATCCAAGTTCACGGAAAAGGTTTTACTATTAACAGTTCTTTTGAAGTGAAAACATTTTGCAACATCTGTCTAATAATAGTTTAAACAAGCACAATCTGCCCCCCATGGGAGATAAGCTGACTGGTCAAACACCAAAGTCAAACAACAAGCTACTTTTTGCATGTGAAACATTGCTCGGAAAGTCTTGTTTGTTACTTTTAAACACAACTTTACATCCAAACGCATGGATCTTTTGTGAAGCTATAGCCTTATTTTTGGCTCAGCATGTGAAGAGTGCGTGGGCCTAAAAGCGTCTCCGGATTCCTGGCATGCAGGTGGCACGAGAGTCTCTGGGGGGCCAAGGCCAACCTAGGTCTCTGTGTATAAAGTTCACAGACAAAGTAAAGGAAAAGTACTCAGGGTGTTAGCTTTAGCACCGGGACTCCACAAACAAACTAAAACATAAAGAAAATATGACTCTTTATGAATTGTAATGTTTTTTTTGGGAGGTCTTTGAATGCTCTGTCATCCAGTAATGGTTGACTGGATTATTTAGGTTAATTAGAAATAGTAATAGCCTATAAATTGTACAAAAATATTCAGTCAAAGTCATCTGGACAGTGTTCTTTGAAAGTGTCCAGATGACTACAACTGAATCTTTTTTATCTACAGTCCTGGAACAGTCCTGGATGAGGAATTGCACCCACCAGTTGACAATTAAGTTGAATGTTTGTGTTGTTGTTTGTCTCAGTGATTTTATTACTCTTCAGGTCTCTAATGAACTATTGAATGACCTTATTACGGTGTGTTATTTTGCTACTAGGCAAGTTTATTTGTAGAGCACATTTCATACACAAGGCAATTCAAAGTGCTTCACACAGCAGGAAAAATGCATTAAACTCACAAAGAAATTACAGAAACAGAACTACAATAAATTTTAACTAATTAAGAAAATAAAAAAATAAAAAACACCTAGCCACAAAGGGTAACGTGATTTCGGAGTAGAAACTCCTTTTAAATCAGTCCAACTGATTGTACATACTACAAGTTATTCCTTTTTTTTTTTTAAATTTGCAGTTTTTTAAAACTTTTTACTTTTACCCGCTCAACATTTCATCATCTGTTTTGAAACAATCAATAATTTTGTAGCTTAATGTTCAAAGAAAATGACCACATAGACAAATAAATAATTACTAAATATATTTGTTGTTGGTTGCCGTGGCAGCAGTCCTCATCAATAGGCTATAAAACTATTATTTTTAGGATTTTTTTCCATTCAAAAGAAATGGTTTAAATCGCTATGGAAACAGTCCTAATTTCATCATTCTAACACCCATGGATAAATAAAACCAGTTTTCTTGCATTGTTACTGTCACTGTACACTGTAATATCTATGATATTGTATGTAACCCGTGTTAGAAGTTAGAAGTTATATAGTACATTTGATTTGTTATAACATAATAGAAATGTTGATTTTAAATAGAATATTGCTCATTGTTGCTCACAGTGTAGAACAGGCAATTATTTGTCATATATGCCATAATTCAAATCCAGGCAAGTAGCAGAGGGCTGGCCCGCCATCATTGGTGTGAAAAAAAAAAAAAAAAAAAGATAAAATATCAAATAAAATATCACTTTTCTGTCAAATATAGGCTATTGAATTTATTATTTAATTCATTTCACGTCATATATAAATATGACGATAAAGATACAAGTGCAGACAGATGCCTAAGGGCAAAAAAGAAAAAAACGACAAACGTTTTTTAATTTATTTTTTAATATCACTTGGCATGTTTGGCGGGCCGGATTATAAAGACAAACGGGCTGTAGTTTGCCCACCCGTGGTAGATGTACAATGTGAAGTGTGCACGGTCTACAGTTACACAAAACTATATTTGGTTTAATGGCAAAAGCAGCTGAACCTTGACCTATATTTGTCTTTGTCTTCGGTCACCTCGATGGTAAACCGGCACGCTCACATTCTCCAAAACATAAATAGAAATGAGCTGGTGCAGAAAGTGCTCGTGCAGGGAGTGAAACTTGAAACTAAAGGAAAAAATGTCTCTAAGAAATAAGGTCAAAAGGAAATATGCACCTTTCACGGAATGAATACGACAAGAGGAACAGATGTAGAAGCCATGAAGGGTATTTTTTAAACAAGCAAGAGTGAAACAACAAGTATATTTAAGGGGGAAAAACACTTTATTTGCAACATGGCAAAGTTCAAAGTCATTTTTTTACAATAAGCAGCAGGCAGTGGTTCTGAAGAAGACCTTAACACAAAAAAAAAAAAAAATCATAAAATGTTCTCTATAAAGTCGGATAAAACTAGTAAAACTCAAGCAGGAAATATAGGAAATATGAGATATACTGGAAAAAAATACCTATCTTAAATGAGGTAATGTGTGAATAAGTGCTTGAATTAAGTAATATTCATCTTAAATTGAGTACTGGTCTATTTTTACCATCTTAAAATAAGTTTTAAGTTTTCCTTTTCCTTATTTCAACAGCTGTAGCTTTTTATTCTCATTTCAAGTGAGAAAATGCTTGTTTTTCATTTCATTCTTTTACATTTCATGCTTATTACACATTAAATCTTATTCAAATTAATCAAGCACTTATTTACACATTACCTCCAGGTAAATATAAGTTAATTCATGCACTTCTTCCATTATTATCTTATTTAAGTGTAAAGTGTAAAGCACCTGGTATAGTTACATCTGTTTTGCCTTTTGCCCAAGTTTTTCACATGATTTTGTTGATATTTGTTCAGTAGCACAAGAACAAAACGTGTTGAACCTGCCCTTTAATACACGCAACACCCGGAAATGTGTGGCATCGTGGTTTGTTTTGACCATTTGGCAAATAAATTAGGTCATGCAAGTTTATCTTTTTTGACTTTGACAATCTGCGTGGTTCACATGTGACGAAAGTGCTGGAAAACAAGCTGTCCACGACTGTTGAAAGAGCGCCAGCATTTGAGCCTGACAGTTTGAAAGCATCAGACTGCCACTCAAATAACTCGACCTGACCCGATGGATGTGTCATTTGAGAAGAAAGAGATGCAGGCAGCTGAGTTACTTACACCAACTGATTCAGGTCTTTGGGTTGTTCCTGCAAGACGTTTAGGCCCCTGTTCTCGTCCCAAATGTCTCACTTTTTCCACTGGTATTGCATAATAAGATATTTTCTTTTTCTTTTTTTAGTTTCCATGTCCTCAGTCCGTGCATGACGACTGATAAAAAAACCGAAACTGATAAGATGTTATTGCAGTTGTTATCAAAGAGCTTACATTTCCCTCGTTCTAACTCTCCACATTCAACAACTCCACATTCTACATTTTGAGTTGAGCGATCCCATATTATGCTGACTTGATCCGTTAAAGGAAACATATTGTGCTTTTTCAGGTTCTTAGTATTTAACTTTAATATAAGCAGATCACAATTTTATATTTTGTTCATTATACACAACACTATTGATCTAAAATGGCCTAGTAATAGAAACAGGTTCATTGACTTCCTGTTCAAATCTGCAGAACTGATAAGCTCCATCTCTTCATACTGATATTTCACCATAGCAAATATTTCACTGTCATTTACATAATTTAATATATGAAAAGGGGCTATGTGACATTTTGGAACAGGGATGTGGGCGGGGCTAGGGGCTAGGTGAAAACAGGGATTTTCTAAGCACTGGAGCCTCAGCCGCAGGACAATACAGGATTAGGCAAACATCAAAATACAACTTTGAGTAAACTAATGAAGAGGAAACACCGTTATGATTCTGCATAATATGCTGCCTTAAGTCACTGGGATAGGCTCCAGTCACCCGCGACCCTGAAAGGGAACAAGCGGTAGAAAATTAATGAATGTTGCCTTTAGTTATGGCATCTTTTGCGCCTCAAACACATAGAAGCATGTTTAAGTTATTCCACTTTCTGATATTCTAAAAACTCAATTTTAACTTTTTCTTTGCAATGGAAACCAAAACCATGATTCATCTGCCCTAAAAACAGAATTGGTAATGTGCAATATATGAATCTACTGCATTCATATGTTTAATTACTTTTTATTTACTTCTCAGTTCATTATTATTTTATAGCTGCCTGCAGTATTTTCAATTTTTGTCATCACGTTTGTATCTGTATATAATTCTGTAACTCCAAACTAATGATGGCCTTTTGCAAATATCATTAAAGTTCACAGGCCTTTGTGTGATGAGTTTGTTGTGTTACTGCCATCTAGTGGAACGTTATATTTCCTTTTGACATCTAATACTGCAGCAGGTCCTTAACCCAACACTTGGTTTGGCGCATGAGCTCTTGAAGCTCTGCTGGACTGTTGTTGAGGGTTTAATAAACCACTCATAGGTTTGGTTTCAGATGTGACTTCCTTTGGCAGAGCGAGTGGAAGGACATGAGGGACAGACTCAGAATTGAGAAGCAGGTTTTGTCTCATGTTCAGAATGCAGTTTTTCTCCCTGTTGTGTGAAGCACTTTGAATTACCTTGAGTACGAATTGTGCCCTACAAATAAACTGGCCTTGCCGTGCCGGAACTTGTATTCAACTTACTTCAAAATAATACCATATGATATCAGATTTCCATTGAAACAAGCAGGAGGCCCCTCCTCCAAGCCAAGTAAGAGTCAGTTTTGTGGTGATGCCAGCCAGCTCACGTTAAGGACATGAAACCATCCAAAATGTATAAATTCTTTGGCTAAAACGTCACGTACTGTGCCTTTAGAAGTAGACTAGTGCAAGTTGTGGTCCAAGAAATTACTTTTATAAGTCAAAAGGCATTTGGGGAAACTATCATTCAAGTATGAGTTCAATCTGGAATTTTCAGAGGATAGACCATAAAAATGAGAAAAAAACTCAATCATTTCTGAAGAGGTGGTGAAACACAAATGTTTAAATCTTTGATTGTCAACACAAAGAGTTTGTAACCTGTAGACTTACTCACAATGGGAAGAGAAACTTTACTCAACTCAAGTAAGAGTACTGTTACATTGCCAAATATTTTACGAGAATATAGTAAGATGTCTGAAAACTACTCCTAGAAGTCTGAATTTGAGGAAAAACTACTCAAATAAATGGTCAGAATTGATATAACGCTGTTCAACCTTCAAGGCACTCAAAATGTAACAGATTAAATGTAACCATCCATCTTCTGCACACAGTTCATTGTCTCATGGGGTAAATCGACACAATGGTGTAAAATCAAAGAAAACACTTGACACCAGTTGGATACCTCATGGCACAATTTTATTTTATGACTGACATCTCAGGAGAAGGGGAGAGCCTTGACACTCTGCTGTTGGTAAATAAAGGCAGTTTTTTTTGTTTTAATCCACATAGCGTTGGTGCAACACTGAAAAGCGCTATTTCCAAAACTGACACAAGTCCCCTGTAAGTGATATGTAAGAGGCAGGGAGAATCTCACCTGGACAAATTGGCATGAAACATACAAACAACCTTTTCTTTTGTCTTTTTGTAGTTTCACATTGAATCATAAATATCCATACTTATAAACAGTCCAAAACAAATCCAAACTATTTAGTCACGGATACTGGAAAAAGCTTCACTTTTAACTCACAATGATAAATGTACAAAACAATAGACATCTCATATAAATGTTCATGGTTGAATCTGTTTTCAGAAGAGCTAAGCAAAGTAGGAGATTTTGTATTTCCTGAGGTTTATGGGTTCCCCTAAAGAGGCCAGGAAAGGGGAATGGCTTTTACGTTACAGAGGAGAAAGTACAACAATTCAAAGTGTACCTTAGGGAGAATAGAGGTGTCTAAGCACTTACTGTATTTTAACAAACGCCCCAATTCTCTTCTATAGGCCACAAATGTGTTAACAAGGTTGATTTAAAGACATCTTGATGCTTCAGAAATCTTTGCTGGTCCACTTTGAGAAGTTGTGAAGCTCCTTAACTCTTACTAAAGTCTGTTGAAACTCTGGAAGCCACCACAACACCAAAACCAACCGCTATCAGTTTTCAAGAGGTCAATGACAGCAACAAAAAGAAAAAAGAAAAAAAAAAAGAGATATCTAAATGTACATTGATAAGAACAAAAAATAAAATGTGATTCTGAAAAACTGTACATGTAAACATCACACTTTCACTGAGTCAAAAAACCAGAAGGGAATTACAAAGCTCACACGTTTACAGCACAAGCTCCTGCAAAGAGCTACGGCATCGGACAGCGCAGGAGAGGCAACGATCAAATCAGATACGCAAAAAAAAAGAATCCATAGAGACTACCACCAAAATGAAAGTTCAAACAGGCAAGGTTAAAACCACTTTGATTTTTTTTTTAACATGGCTGTACCCACAGAAAGAAAGAACATTTTAAAACATCTTTTGTCACTCTTTGTACAGCTATACATTTATCTGACCACTTAAGCAATCCACAAGCTACAAGGGCATTTTAATCAACACCAATAGTTTACATTGTTCTGTCAATACAAAGAGAAAAGATCCATTGGGTGTCATCGGAAATAAAAACATACAGGTAGACACATATTTGAACACAGTTTATCCAGCACACCTAAATGTCACTCAGACAGATCTGCAAGCAAATGTGAGAATGTTTCATGATCAAAATGGCATCACTGAGAGAGACTGAGCGATGGACAGTCAACAGTAAACGACAAGGAAGACGGAGACGATAATCCGACCCATGGACCATGCACGCTCCAGGACGGTCACAGAGAGGGGCTGTTCTTTTAAAGCAGAGTGTGAGAAATATATCATGAGTCTTCTGTCCAAATGAACTGAAAATCCAAAAGAGGTAAAGATTCTTGTCACTGTGTTAATGTCATGTTTATCCTGAGCTATAAAGTGCTTCCAAACTTGCAATAGTTAAGACTAGTGACAGAAGCCCGTCATGACAGGGAAAGAAAATGCATTTGTAGGCTTCAGAGTACAATGGTCTACAAATGTAGAATATATGTAGTACATAAAAATGATAAATAACTGAATAATTTAATAGATTTGTGATAAATACAGAAATATACGTCTCTAAACTTTGAGTTCTCAGACAAATTGTTAAGGTGCAAGCCTCGAGGGCTGCTCAAAGAGTCATTGTCTTATTAAACTGGAATGTTTCAGCCTATTGTGTTTTTCAAATGTTGTACAAACTGGGCCACTCCACTTTTACACAAAATATCTCAAAATACAAAACACTTTCACAGTAAAAGCAATAAAACCAGCACCACAGACGCACACACACCACTTTGTGCTGAGTGACTCACGATAATGTGCTCTAGATCTGTTCTCTCTGTGTGCCACAGGCCACACACAGCTGAGACAGTAAACTGATGTCAAAACATCTTACAAAGATTGTCTTTTGCGTTTGAACAGTTTGTTTTAAGTTTGAGACGCCAAGAGGTCAGTGGAGTGATGTAGACTGCATTAGTCCAGTGAATCAGGTTCACGAGCCCCGTAAAAAACACTCACAAACATTCACAACATGACGCATGTAAAAAAGACGTGCAACATTTAGTCTCCTTCTGCAGGTCCTGTTCCCCACAGACTGAGCTAGTGAGCTTGAAGTGAGTGATAAACATCACTGTTCACGACAAACAACATTGAACTTAGCTACAATGCTGCAAGAAGAGTAATTCTTTTACAACCTGACAGTTACAGCTTTAAACCCCAGGCTGATCATGTTTTTATGCACGCCACTGATTATCTTCAATATTGCACCTACAGCCACTTTCCACGGGCTCTGGTTAAAGTCTAAACAATATATATTCATATATTAATCTCACGTTCCCTGACAGGTGTGTGGGACCTCAATTTGCATACGGAGGCTTTTAAAGCCTCTGTTCACTTAATAGAGTGGCAAATGTTTATGATCAAACTCTTCATAATAAATGAACTACACACAAAGTCACACTGGGCGAGTCTAATTTCTAATAAATAGGGCAAGAGTATAATTTAAAGTCAATGACTTGACAAGATCTGCTAACAGCTGTCAAGCCCTTTAGGTTTACTATCTGTTCTTAGGTCAGTCCAACCCTCACTCTTTTTGAGGTCAAAGAGTATTAGCAGCATGCAATTTGTAGTAATGCAATGTTGTTTTAGAAAGATTTGTAAATTTAGAGAGTGGCTGCAGCCAGCAGTACAGCATATTTGATACAAAGTACTGGCACTGAATGCCTGCGATGCATCTGTTAATTTGTCGGCACAGTCAGTGTAGATTCAAAGCTAATGTAACACCTCTGGTAGTTTGTCCTTGTTGATGAATAGTTCCCACAAACCAGCTTCCTGAGATGAATGGCAGTGAAGTGTAGAATGAGCTGGATGAGATGAATGGCTACAAATACCAGGGCACTAGGACCAAAGTCGACCAAATGCATAAATAATCCTTCTGATATGTTGTGACCGCAGTTAAGGTACTGTACCCACAGGACCTCTGTGCGCTGCAGTGCCACTCCAGCCTCTGTGCTGATCCAGAACTGTCCCCGATTCGTGACTGAGAGTGACACTGGTGAAAAGGCGAGGAGCAGGAGCAGCTTCAGTTCTGCTGCAGGATCAAGTTCTCCAGCTCGTCTGCAGAGCGGAGCAGGAAGGCCGCCGACTCCCTGTATCCTGCAATGAGCTGCCTCACCGCAGTCACCTCTGGGGGGCTGAGCTGTGCAGATGCCCCTCCTCCACCACCGCCCTGACCATTGGCACTGGAAGAGGTGGAGTTTGGGCCGACCGACTTCATACTAAGATCTGTGGGACCTGAAACACAAGGGACCGAAGCTGCGGGGTCAGTGTTGGGTGCGTTTATGTGACGCTGACAGTTCCATGAGCTTAGAATTCTACGGATGATGAAACTGTCAAAATGCACCAAAATGACTTAGTTTATAGTAAATATTTCAGTAATTTCTGGACCTATCCACATTAAATCTAAATTGGCACATATAACAGATTGAGATAGCAGATTGAGTGTGCGGTGCTGGCACTGATTTGCTGTATAATCTGTGCATGAGCTTAAAAATGATGTGTGTGACTAGTGAGGTTACAAAGAGGTTGTGATTTGAAAATACCAAATTGAGAATCAGGTAGAATCAGGCTTTTAGAAGTATTTGGGAAGAATACTTTGAAAATTCATTTAGTTACAGACTACTGAACTAAATGAATTTGATAAGTTACACAGTACATTAAAATGTACTGTGTAACTTATTCCATGACGGCTATTTATTCTGTCCATATGTTGCACTTTGGTTGTTCCTTGCTTTACCTGCACAGTCTTTGTTAGATTTAAGTCAATTTTATTCTCCTGCTGTTCTTGAACTGTGCTTTGCAACACTAGAATTTCCATATCATGGAATAAATTAAGGTTTTATCATTTATGTTATCTTATTTACAATGTCCGATCAGAGTTCTATAGTCTGAAGCCTTTGAATACGTTTTATAGGGTAAAAACCTGCCTGTTATGCATTTATTCACCACTAATTAGAGGAGGAAAACACACACAAACGTACTCACCACAAGAATTGGAAAACCTCAACTCACCATGATAAATGTAAAAAAACACAAAGACATCTCAGATTTAATTTTATGGTTTACTCTGTTTTTAAATTAATCTGCACTGACTTAGACTTTTTTACTCACACTGTAGGCTTTATTACATTTCATGGGCTCAATCATTTTAAAATAGAGCGAATAGTTTCCTACCATTGGTTTGTGTGGTTCCAGTGGTCGGCTGGGTGCTGCTGACTGCGCCGTATCGAACGCTGTAGGTGAGGCCTCCGTTGGCGTAGAGCTGGTCTTGGGGGAAAGCTGTGCTGGCAATGGTGAACCCGGGGGAGGCCATAGAGGCGGGGTCTCTGGGCGTGGTCTTGTCAATACACATCGGCTCCTCCTATTCAGAGCCAAACATTGAACATTCATTTTGGGTGTCATGTTTCATGTGATAACATTTTATTCATGAGTTTCTGTTTCCTGTTTACAGGACTCATTTTGATTACTTTTGGCCATTGGAAATACATAATTTGTTTTGAATTGTTAATTTCTATGCATAGGGGATCATTTCTGAAAATAATTGAAAATAAGGATGTGCTGCTAATTTAAATGTTTGGAATTGTAGATGTCTCATGCAAAAATACTTAATCATGGACTGCAGGAGGACACTGCATTTATTTAGCTATAACCTGGTGCGTAACATTTCTGTTTTTATGAGCTTATAAACTTTTATGAGCGTAATGTCTGTACATCGTCCCTTCAAATAAAGACTAAAAAAGACTAAACTGACAAACTCTCCAGAGGAATCCCGGCTCCATCTTGAAAGTGCAACCTCGTCACATTCAATTAACTGAAAACAACAGATTTATGCATGTTCTGGCAGCTGGGCTCGTTTACCGTGGCCGGGTACGAATCGAGGCGCATCTTCTTGGCTGCGTTGCGGGTCTCGCTCTCACAGGCAGCAGCGAGGATGTTCTCAGCCAGGGCGGAGGTGAGGTGAGGAGGTGTTGGTCGTATCTGAAAGTGTCAATAAGAGATTTTGCTCGTTATCAACAAAAAATGCGGCATTGATGTGGTTTAACAGTGTATGTTGTTGGCAGAATTATATTTCAGAGCTTTTTATACCTCAAAGCCGCCTTTTTTCATGCGGCGACAGGATTTGAGGTAGGTGCGAATACGTTTGCGGGAGCGTTCCTGGAACTCTGGGAACTGGCGACCGCAGGACTCCATAATGGCCTGGATCTTCTCCTTTGGCTGCTTTGAGATGGGCACCATGCGGTCAAGGTTCTCGTCCACGAACAGTCGCACAAACATCTGACGCAGAGGAGGGGACGGGAGGCAACCATGGAGAAAGTGGGGAAATGAGAAAATATAAGAATAAAGACACAGAATACAGGTGTGATGGAGGTGCAGAGGTTAAGAACACTGTAGAATCTCTCAGCTGGAGCACAAAGTCCTATATCATTCTATGGGGGATTCACTGTTTTTGAGGCTACAAATCAAGTACTTTCATATTACTACAATCACCTCTGCTAGATAAAATAAAGCTATTTATTTTTGATGCAATTGTGAAAGAATTACTCCACCGTAGTTTGTTTTTAGAAGATTTAACTTTATGCCAGCTTTTGTTTTGTATAGATTATTTTCTCCGGGTAAATGTTAAGGTCCAACAGACACAAACAGTAGAAATAAACACTTTGTCAAAACTTCCTGATGAATTAGAGACATATCGGGGGACAAAAAATGGTTACGCGCTAAATAGGTGCTGGGGTTTATTTAGTGACACTTCAGAGCAGGAAGAGGACTTTTAGGTTTTGATTTGAGCTTTGAAAGTGGCAACACAAATGAGTCTCATGCGAGGCTCATTCTGCATTCTGATTGGAACCAAAACACAAATGGAAACATAACAAATTTGGCGATCATATCCAGTATTTTTGTCTGTAGATCAACATTACACTATGTCAATATCAATATCTATAAACCTTAAATGTATCATGTCCATCCCACATTGCCCAACTTGTCCCCCTTGTGCTCACCCTCTCCCTTTAAAATCAACTTGTCATTACAGTGAATGCTGGACCTCCAATGGACCTGACAGAGATATTACCATAACGGTCACACTTTCGTACAGAGCAGCAGACTCACATTGAAGGCTTTGAGTCTCTCGGGGTCCATTCCTTCTGCGTCGTTGATCTTGTCGCTGTCGTCGTGCTCGTCATGCTCGTCATCGTCGTCGTCCATGATCTGAGCTCGGGCCGCGCTCAGCTCGTCCACGCTCATGCTCACTTCAGTCTTTACAGAGTCATAACTTCCTGAGCTGTACGGAGGAGACTGCGAAGAGAGATAAAAAAGAAAAAAAAAACGATGAGTAAGTGCAGTGAAAGTTACACAGAAAAATGAGTAGGTCTTCTAATTGTTTTGATTCAGTTTGCAATCTATGTTTTAAAATTAGACTTCTGTTCAACACATTTAAGTCACATTTACATTTGATAGAAGACTGAAATATGTACTACTGGCTAAAATAATACAAAAATCGCATGCTTTTCAGTCCTAGTTTGTTGAGGTCTTAACAACAAGGTCAGTTTTATTCATAAAAATACAGGAAACGTTGTTTGCAGAAGATATTAAATTACTAAAATAAACGCAGTCTTTACAATTAGCTAATTATGGCCTACAAATTACACATTTTTGTTCAGTGTCAATTAGTTTACACTTCAAAATGCACATTTATTATTTTCACAGCATCATCGACAAACAAAACATTAGGGCTGCAACATTAGCAATTAGCAATCCCCAAAGACTGCAATCCAAATATCCTTTCTTATTATGTATAGAATTTGCTGACCGTATAGTTTAGACTTTGAAATGTGATTCTTGTATTTGTTTAGCAGCTCATATTTCAGTTTTAATGCTCCTGGATGTGTTTAAAATCTACTTAATCCTACAATAAGACGAGCATAAAACATTAACGAACCCTAAAATAAACCACAAAAGAAATAAGATACTTTTGTTTAGGAGATTACACTGATATAATTTCCAATATATTGCCCACCTCTGCTCCCACTGTAGATCTTACCTTGTTGGCGTAATCCGTTTTGATGGGGAACGGTCTGCTGGGGTCGTTGGGGTAAGAGTTGAGGGGTGATGTGGCGGAGGGCAGTATTCGGTCGCTCAGATTGACCGGCTGCTGATCTTCTGAAGAGGAGGACGACGAGTTTGTGCTGAAGTCCAGAGGAGCGCTCAGCCCGTTCTCCGTCACTTCCCCAAAAGAGGCCCCTCCATCTGGGACAGTTCCCCCGGCAGACAGCACCTCGGGCGGGGTCAGAGCCGGCAGCCCGTTGGCACTGGCACTGTCCAAGGAGTCCTCATCTGAACAGTTAGAGGGAATATTGATCATTGAACCTTAAAATGGTTATTATGTTCAATTATCTATTTCATACAGACATAGCAATGTGTCTGTTGCTATGTTTGAAGCTATTTACGGTGTGTACACACTCGGTTTGGTCCCGGTTTGGTCCTAGTTTGCCCCGTTTAGACCTGATGTAGACTTACCAGCAATTAGGGTTGTCAAAAAATGTATACTAAAACTTATAACAAAGCTAGATTGTAATTTAGAAGTAATTTAGTTGCTAAGATAACAGTCCACATTATACTATAAAAGAAAGCGATATCAATGTTGAAAATTACAATCATTACATACATTACATATTAAGAAATTGTGTTTTTTTTACCATGTTTGTTGTATTAAAACCGAGTGCCTTCTCCATAGTATCAAGTTTGAAATGTTAGTAACGGGACAACACTCTATTAGCATGAATACTGAAACGTTGACGGAAGTACTTGATTATTAAGTCATTGAGATATTCAGAGTATGTTCCTTATCCATAGATACATACTGAGGACACTGGGCTCAAATGTCAAAAAAGACAAAAACCCAGTGAGGAGAGTTGCTGGGGGAGGAGAGTGTCTTGTCGTAACAAATCACTGCTCATTCACCCAATTTATATGTTTTCCCAATTTGCACCTACATCCATTCCTCGCAAATGTCCCCCTTGTCCCAGTTTTTCCTGACCAGTTTCTAATCTGTGGGGTTAATATGGAGCTGTGTCCTACTTCTTTAAGCCAGCTGCCCTAACAGAGGGGTACACAATGGACCGGGGCAGCAGCAGTGCAAGAACCCACCCCCTGTAACTGTGGATTTATTTGGATTAGTCCACTGAGAACAATCCAAGCTGTTTTCTGGACAACAGTAACACCGCTTTACACCATATAGTAGGGATGCAATTATTTAGGCTTTTTAAAACTTCTATAATACATTAAATGGTAAGTTTTGAGGCTTTAAAACCCATTGTGTTTTTGCAGCAGGATGATAAATAATGCAGTGGCAACAACATAGTAGACATTGTTCCTTTGCCCCATTTCAGTAAAAGACAGCTGGGGAATGTTTTCTTAGTCTGTTGAAAGATGATACCCCTTATAACTGCACAAATGATCTTTAAGATATTTTAGATATGTTTTCTCTCAAATAGCTGCTTTTACCGCACAGTGTCAAGACAATTGCATGAACTACAAGGAACAAAAGTCAGGTGCAAGACCTTTAAGTAGCTGTGATCCACTCCGCGATAGTGAAGTATAAATAGACTATTGTATGTCAAGAGGTGAATACTGCAATAAACTTCAAATTACTTTCGAACATAATAATCAGTGTTGTCGCAATCCCATTATATGAACTCCAATTTCATTACTGAGGACTCATACTGGTTTGGAAAAAGGTAAATAGTACCAAAGCCTGCTCAAATGGGTATCTAGTTTGGCTACTAGTTCCTGCGAGTGTCTTACCCTCCATCTCATGTTTGACTGTGTCTGGCAGGGCGTGTTCCCCATTGGGCGGGCTGGGCTCAGGCACTGGAGGCTGCTCGACTGTGATCCACGTGGGCTCTGCGCTGGTCATGTCCTCACTGCTCATCGAACTGTCATCCTGGGACAAAAACAGGGAAAGGGACAGGGTTAAAATATAGAAACTGCTGAAATGCGTTTTCTCCTGCGAGGAGATATACATATATGTTGTGGAATAGTTTTATCATAATGGTCATTGTCGATGTAAGCTTGAAACGTTTGAGTGTGCATTATAACACTATTATATACACTATTATTATAAACACATGCACTGTATTCATGTGCGGTGCATTGTATAGACAGTTGCCGCTCAGGGACACCTTCTTAAGCCAGAGCTTGGTCAGAATTATATTGTTTGAGAATTGCTTTATGTATTTTTAAGTCAACAGTGTTGCACCCAACAATTATTTTAGAAGTCGACTAGTCAGCAATTATTTCTATTGTATTATTGAGACTATATATACACTATCACCCAAATAAACTCTGTAATATGTTGACTGAAGGCTTCTAGATAGAGAATATATACAAACAAAGTGTATTATTGATGAAAACCTGAACTTTTTTGACACATTTGTTTAATAATACCACAATACAACTACAATTATGTTTATAGTCGTATGCAATTCAGCCCTATTTATCAATATTAGAACCTATTGTAAACTGACAATTTAAATATTTGAACTGATTTGCTTTGATACATTCTCCTAAATTCCTTAAATCTTCTATCTTGTTAAGTTCTTGGGCCATTTCTATTTATAACTGTGTTACGCAGCAGATTTTAATGATGTGTATTGTAGCGTAACAGAAATGAGTAAAGCACGAGAGGGACCCACTGACAGTTAAAATAAAGAATGTCCCGCAAACACAGATGTTTTGGAGGATATGACTGCACAATAACTCTAAGATGGAGGCATAGAATTACATCTCATCCTCTTATTTCCAAACTGCAGCAGACAAATGGGACTTTACCCCTGGGAATATGCGCCTGTCCCCCTGTAAAGGAGTTTGAGGAGAACCAAAATGCTCACTGACAGCTCTATTAGGTACCAAGTGAGCCATGCAACATTAAAGAGAAAGGGAGAGAGACAGGGACACAGTTTCTAGGTAGCAGGATATGTAGCATCATTAAGGCTTTGCAGAAATATATAATTTATGAGAGGAGAGGTTGCAGGGAAGTGTGTTGCTATTGGATTATTATATGCAAAATCCAGTTTCATTCAGCAAAATTATGTGAAAGAAAAACAGATACACACATTACCAACAATGAACGCGAAATCGATCAAGTTTACAATATAGTGACAGTGTTATTCTAAAACAGCGCAACGAGATACAGCGTTTCTCAAAAGTACTAAAGCGGTAAGTTTAGGTTTATTGATCTACTCACCCCGAGCCCTTGTGTGGGTCATTGTCCCGTGTAATCCTAATTATAAGCGAGAGGGTCCTGCACTGACATCTGAAGCTCGTGCTGCTCCTGATTGTGCGTCTGGCAGTGCGAGGGGCGGGGCCAAGAGCGTTGCGTCACGCCCCAAAACACCAACTCTAAATCTCTCCATTGTTTTTATTTGTTATCATCTACTGCATATTTGTGCTTAATGTATTAGAAGGCTATGTATTGTGTATATGTATTTTTTTATTTTGGTAACATTGAAATTACGCATAAAAAATATGTAGACCATATTCATTTTATGGAAATAGCCTACATAAGTAACTCAAACTTGAAAAACAAACAAACAAACACACACACACACACACACACACACACACAAACAAACAAACAAACAAACAAACAAACAAACAAACACACAAACAAACAAACAAACAAACAAACAAACACACAGACTGTCCCAGAGCACGTACCCGCTCAGTGTTGGTCATGCACTGTAGTTTCATCTGCTTCAGGTAGGTGGCGGTAAGAGGCATGTTATAATCGATGAGGTCCGGGACCAGTGAGGTTGGCCGGTCATTTTCTGAGAGAGAGAGAGGAAAAAAGGAGGAAGTTACTTCAATTAAACAGCGCAGACCAAAGGACAAAGGTGAGAGTAACATGTTGGAGCTGATTAATTCTCTGCTAAATTATCCCACATCCTACAACTGACAAAAGCACTAACTTTTGCTCCATATGTGGCCGAGCTGCACTGTCCGATTTCTGCTCCAGCCGCAAGAGGGAGTCTTCCGCGACTCTTTTCATTTCTAATATGGGTAACGTAATGTCCAAGGTAAACAAACACTTTTGATCAAGCTTACATTATTAGCTATTGGCTCCATCTCTGTTTGAATTGTACTGTAGGGTAAATGTAAGCGAGTTATGTGTTTTACTAATTGTGTTCGGGGATTTGCTACACTGTAATTAACCCCTTTCCTGTCGATATCAGAGAATCTGCGTAAAGGTTGTTCTCAAAAATAGCGCGTGAGCTAATGATGCCTACGGAGAACGCGCAGAGCGAGCCCGGGTCGCGCGCGCGCCGTTACCTTTGAACTCCGCCGCGCTCGGGTTGATGTGCATCCTCTTCTGGCACTCTCCGCAGCTCATTAGGAACCGAGTCACTGCCTCTCTGGGCAAAAAGGCGTATGTCTCCGCGATCTGTAACGGGGACAAGACAACTGAGTGCGGTTTGTTTGAGTTCCTCAAAGTTTGTGATCGTCTCATGCTCATGGCGGTCCCAGAAGTATAAAGGGCCTGGTGTAGTAAACTGCACTGATAGTTTGGCCTTTGCCCTCAGCTGTTTCTGAAGATGACGTTTTCATAGATGATGAATACGTTTTATAACAATAAGTAAAGTGTATTCATTGCATTTCTTAAAACCTCTGTGTGAATAATGTAGCCAAAAGCCTGAAGATGTTTTGCCTCATGTGGAGAAACCATTAGCCATCTAGATACCCATTCAGTTTAAAACGGTTTTCTTTATTTCATCTCATGAAATAAAGCTTTTTTAGATTGTAGATGTGTAGTGTGCAACGGGTGAAAAGCAGGGAGGACAGCAAATGACCAGAGAATGGAACTCTTACTGCTGAGGTGTGCTGTAGGTCTGCAAGTGCAGAGCCTGGCTCCACTACAAGGCAGCACACTGGGGCAAATTTGTATTTATTTATTTTTAAAAAGATTTTGTTGCCCGTTGGCTTTATTAGACAGGAGAGGAAAGTGAAACTGGGGATGAGAGCGAAGGGAGGACATGAAGTAAACTGTCGGAGTCGGGCTACAAACTCACAACACTGCGGCCGGCTGCACTTGGAGCATGGCATATGTGTGCAATCCCTTAACCACTCAACCACCGAGCCGCACTGAAACTACGTTTTATTAATTGATTGATTAATTGGTGCATCTTATCCCCAAAAATACTAAATCTTTATCCCTTTTAGTGTCCTGTGGTTCTTCAAATTAAATTGATGGAATAACATAAAATTAGCTAATTAATATCTTACATTATTTTCATTATAAACAAATAAAGTGTATTTTATTTCACTTTGCGTTTCACAACAGGTTGTATTTGTAAAGAATATTGTAATACCTTTCATTATCACTTGACCAGACCTGACACAAACACCTTTTTATGTTTTGATACAAAAGGATCTGTGGTTCTTCTAATGGGGCAGCAGTGGTGGAGCATAGCTGGCTCAAACTTCGCCTGTGTGCATACTGTTCTTGTGCCCTTGGGCAAAATATTTGCCCCCATTGCCCACTGCAGTCACATGATGTAAAGCATCTTGAAACAAGAAGGACATCTGACATAAAAAAAAACCTGCCTGGTTTGATGTGGCAACATTAAACGGCGAGCCCATCAGATGAAGTAGAGTGATTGTGGTTGACCCCAGCACAGATTTTCTTGTTGATACTTCTGCTTCCCGTGTATCTCAGGTGAAGCATGTTTGTATTTACAGCATTGCTCTGCCTCTCGTCTGCTGCTGTGCCACTCTGCTCCTCGCCCCCGCTGGCGTTTCCCTGTTAGACGCGACCTTCACGTGACCATGGAGAGGCAGCAGGGGTGCCCGCCTCCCCCCGGCCCACCGCGGCTGCTCCCCGTCCCCTCTGCCCCCCTGCTCCACCACCATGGCCCCTACAGGCAGCAGAGGAGGGGGAAAGGCCACCCAGAGGAGTGCACCTCCCAGAAGGCCATAATGACAGCTCCATATTATGCCCTGCCCCAGTGCTGCTGCCACCTCCTCAAAAGGGTACACACTATCAGACTTGACAGGACCACTCTACAGGGCAGGGGCACCGAGAGGAACGGGCTCTGCTATGGATTTTATCTCTATAGAAGAGGGGGCAGTGAGGATGTTCTAAAGCCTCTACATCACCACACCCAACACCACACCTAAACTTAAGCTACAAAAGAAAGCTGCATTTCCTCTGAGCAACAGCAAAAAGAAAAAGAGCTTTTAGTTTATAGTTTTGATGCAAATGGTTTGTTCCCTTGGTAACCCCAATACTGTATGCTAAAAATGACATATCATGGTGGAAGAAGTTTCATTTTAAATTTAGCTTTTGCATCAGAGATTTTGCGCTTGTCCACTCACCGCCTTATAGGTCTTCTTCTGGCCTGCATGTTTGGGGGCTCGGCCTGGGTCTGTGCCGATCTCCACGTGCATGGCATAGATGATGTCAAAGAAGTCTTCCACCACCGCTACACGCTTCAGTGAGGAGTTTTCTTGCACTGAACTGGGGTCTGAGCACTAAAACACACAAACAGAGAGTTAAACAGGATGTCCCGCTTCAGGCTTACATTTATTATGGGGGTTTATCAGTGCAGGATCTGTTTGGAACAGCATTATGAGGGTCCCGCAGCCCGTGATGAGAGCGGGACAGATCTTAGTGGCACATGAGTCATGCTTAATGTGGTCACGGACAGTCCGACACACTGCCTGCCATGTCCAGAGCTTTCTCTTTCAGTCTCTCTCCAGGTGCTTAAACCCTGACTGGGCCTGAAAAACCATTGCTTCCCATTGCAATGTTTAAAAATAACAGGACCAAAACCAGACCGGCAGTCACTCCTATGAGCAGCTCTGGCAGCTATCCTGCTTCTTATACAGCTGACCCTGTCACCATAGAAACTGCCACTTATTTCTCCCGGGCAGGTGTGCTGGGCAAAGGGTCATGTGACACACCAGAGAAGTGCAATTGCCAGGACAACGGCCTCCATCCGCTGCACCACATGGGGATTTCTCTCCTGCTCCTCCACCCTCTCCCACTGCTCCAGCACCAACTATTGTGTGGTGTTGATCACCACAGACAACAGCCCTTTGGACTTGATCTTATCTCTTGTGCTCTGTACTGTGAGCTGCCGTCCCAGTACAGCATCACATGGAACTAATGCATTTGGGTTTTTCAATTAGAACCACCTCCAGTTGAAATGAAACTGGCCGTGACATTTCCTACTGATTGGTTTCTAGGTGGGTCAGCTGATTCGTTCAAATTTTTTTGACGAGTGGCTCAAGTTTAAAAGTCATCCCCCCGAGACGACAAATTGTACTTTTTGCCACTTGCCTGATATTTTCGCCTTGTTTCTGAGATTTGACATTTATTTCATAATTTTTCAGCGACCTACCCTCTGTCTCCATCCCCACCTCTGTCCCGTTCTCCCCATTCTCTCTCCTGCTTCTGCTCTCCCAAGTGCGAGGTAATGATCGTTGCTATGGCAACTAAAACCAGCTCACGCGGGTTTGTTTTAATCCGATCCCTTCTCCCCACTGTGTCAGCATGGACTAAATGTAGATAATAAATGAAATAATAGCAATCCTTCACCTCATCATCAAGCTGTAATCTGCAGGACTGGAGGTATCTCCATACCCCGGTGACATCACCGTGCCGCTGCTTGGGACAATGGTGTCAGGTCCATTCACGCTGGATTTAGATAATCTCACTACTGTGGGGTGTGCAGTGCACCCACTCCGCTGCATCCTCTGCTGAATTCTAGCCCAACAAACATCAGCGTTTTATACCCGGGATGGCCTCCGTGAGCAAACCCTGTGCAATCTAGCACATTTAGCTCCTGTAGACCTGGTATGTTCTGAAATCTAAAAACTCACATTTACAAAACAATTGTATATTCACTCAGGAAATAACCGCCTGCGGCTGTGAGTGCACTGCTTTCATCAGCGATCACGTCACCTGAAGGCCTGTGCGCTGCATGGCTGTAGTTTGCCAGAAAAGCTGTTTACTGTAGCTCCCAAACCAAGAGAAGCGGGAGTGCACCTCTCAGCACAACTTGTTCAGGTTGTGGATTTGCATGGGCTGTGTGGGTTTTGTACAGTGGCACAGCATCTCGGATGAAAACAGCTGTTTAATGGCTTTGTAGATATTTGGTGTCATCAGCAGCGTTTTTTAAGAGCAAAGGTGACATGTCAGCATCCTCAATCACTGACAACAGAGCGCCACTAAACTCCATTCTCACTCTCCCCTTTGCTCCTTTTGCTCCATCTTTTCTAATCCCGTAGGACTTTGCTCTCCACAGCCACTGTTGTGTGTGTAACCAGCCCCCATCCCCTGCACGCTTTCTCCCTGTCCCGCACCAAACCGCTCTGTTGCTAGGAGACAGGAGGGGTTTGAGTTGGCCGCCCCCACCCCCGCTGGCAGTCTCCACAGCCACACATGCACACGGAGCGAGGCAGAGTTGCCGAAGGGAGCCAGCCGAGCGGTCCTGCACACAGCCAGGTCAGGAGGAGGGGGCGGAGGGGCAAGCAGCTGGGTCACGAAGACAGGACGGCCCACCAAATTAGCTTCAGTGGAAGTGGCACTGGCCGGACTGCTGATGCTCTGGATTCTTTAAGTTTTAAACACATAGTGAATGGGCATGCATCAGCGGCTGTGTAATCCTCACATTTTTCATGTATTTTCTTAACGTGTGTGTGAGGAGGGGGGTATGTCAACACTACCACTTATGACTCAGATTATATCTGCTGATGTGACAACAGGTCGTCTTTTATAGGGCCATAACCTCTCTGTAAATCTGCCAACTGGCTAATGGACATGTAAATGGGAATCGCCTTTATCTCCAGAGTTATATGGGAGACAATGTTGAAGGGCTAGTATAATACCAAGACTAGACGTCCTGGTAAGATCTATCCCCATCGTCCCGGGACCGACCACTTTATGTCAAGTCCTGTCGTTATTAAATCCACATTAGGTTGGGCCTTGTGTCCAGTGAGTACTTCCCTCTCAGCTGCACCCATCTTGAGCACTATTTGATAGACTCTGTGACATCCCTAGTGTCCCACAGAGCGGCTGTTCCCATTGGCTCTGAAGAGGTGTGTGGAAATGGCTACAGCATTCATCATCACATGATCATTTTTGTCATTCTGCACCCATTAGGCACCGTCCCAGTTTGGTAAACGCCGCCTCTCTGAAGGTGTAACAAATGACAGGAGCAGTGAGTTAGGGCGATTATGGTCGTCTTAAAGACCAGCTGTGTGCATGAGTCGAGCAGAACTCAGACATCTCCCACACAGGGGGAGGCCCCCGGGCCAGTTAAAAATGGTGTTAATTTCTGCTCCTATGGGAAAGCAAAGAACGATCTCTCCATGGCAACAGAGAGGGTGCTGTAGGGAGGAAACACAGAGCATGCGATCTGCGACCCCCTCTTTGTACCAGCACACATACAGTACGCTCAACTATCACACAGGCCGTAACCAGCACCCAAAACAGGATGAGGGTGGCACACACAGAGGGATGGAGGGTGTCATACACAGAGAGGGATTTGAGGGCTGTCTAACATAGAAGTTGTGATGAGATGCTCAAATCTGGGCTCTGAATCCTTCACACACAAGTTCTCCAATGGCTTGGATGGAAACTAATGAAGCATGATTAGCTTTTGCTCTCTCTCTGTTTGTATAACAGAACAGGCTGCAGACTATACCACTGTCAAAGAAAACAATATTTTTGGTCAACATTTTAATGCAAATGCTTTGAACAAATGGGCATATTCCTTTGACTCTGTGGCCCCAGCACAAAAGAGGAGCTCTCAAGGGAAACCTGGACTAATTAATCAGACAATAATGATGATGTTCCTCTGTCTGTCTGAGGCAGAGGCACAAATATGTAAGCTCCATTTTCCAGCACATAATTGTGGTGCTGATTGACTTCAAAATGATATCTGTGGGCAGGACGTCCCAGAAGCAGCCAATGGTTTATTGATTGATAATAGCATTACTTAGGTCTTAATTTTATAGACTCCTGCTTTAAGTCTGTGCACAAACAGAAAAACATCATAGCATCCTAAAGCAACAGCATGCTTCATTTAGCTAGACGTTTGAGCGCTTCTGTTCAGACTGGGTACACTGCTCTGGAAAGGCTTTGTCGCGCGGTGCATGTCAGTGTCTGTTTCTGGTCCTACCCCCCTCCTGCTCTGTAGCATCCTCTAATCAGGACATAATGAGAGCTAAACGAGGTTGCATCTCCTCATTCTGGATCCCCAGAACTGTACAGACTAAAACGAGGACTGAAGGCCCTGGACAGAACAGAGGAGGCTGACAGTAAATAATTCCTTGTCGAGTGTGACACATGAAAAGACCCTCCATGCTGAGACTGTCCGACGCTGTTTGCAGTTACCATGCCCGGCCTCTGCCTCTGTCCCGTCACACTGAAGCGCCTTGTACGCCTGGCTGACACATACAAGAGACCTTCTCTGTCTGCACATCGCCACATCCCGCCCTCCCCCACCAAGCCTCCTGTCATTTAGGCCCATGCCTGTCCCCATACAGAAACTTGGCACACCCATGGAGCAGCTGCAGTGGGCTCCAATGCACAGCCACAGAGACACGCCCCCAGCCTGCAGTCCTCCCAAAGCCAATGACCAATTATGTACACCTGCCCTGTGGCCTCTAATGGGCCAGGACAGACACTGAAGGAAATGCATTAATACTGCTTCAATTGCTGCAACTTGTTGCTTTTGACTAACATTGAAATTGAAAGGAAACAGTTTATTGCGTGACATTTTTCTTGTGCATTCTTCAAATGCAACTGCATAGAAATGGTTTATAAAATTAAGATGCTCACACTAGAAATATTTTGTGGTTTATGTGTAGTTGTGTGTGTGTTTTCTTTTTAATGATCCAGTCTTGCGCACAAATAATACCACAATGTAGTGTTATATGGAAGCTATAGGTAAAAGACTGGAATACAATTCAACACTTTCAAGGTTTTTTGCACCTGCAGAGACTGAGCACACTTGCGCATGGCACTGACACTCTTAGAGAAAAATGAAGCAGATTAGTCCCACTGCTGCTCAGCGTGGGCAGTAGGCCTTGGCCTAAACCTTAAGTGTGCATTCACAGGTAAAACACCTGTGGAGGGATCCGCGCTATTCAAACCAAATCAAAGGGTTCAATCTGTCTGTCTCTGCTCAAGCTCAAATTGTGTTTGGCTGTGGGTCCAGAGACTGTCCCAGTGCGGGCGGGGGAGATTATTCCCTGAAGGCGCTTACTTAAAATGGTGGTTGTCTCCTTACCGCCACAGCAGGCCGTGCACCACACAGAGACACGGGTGAGCGCGCACAGGCACGCGCACGGGGCTGTGCTGGGGCGCACTGACACTTCATCATGGACGCGTTTATCCGCGCGGGTCATTGTGGGGCTCGTGCGCTGACACAACTTCCTACTGTCGCTTTTACAGAGGCCGAGTCACAGCACTAACTGTGGGCGTATGTCGCCATCAGTTCCTCGCAGAGCCTTTTGTTTCCGCCAGTCGCTCACGTGGTCACAATTACGCACATATTCTGCTCCACAAAATGTTCAGAAAATACCATAAAACATTCAATACATACTTAAGACATTTATACTGTTAATTCTGTGTTGGTCTAAAGAGAACTATGACGTTTAAAGCTCCCAATGAGCTGCGACAGAGGGACCGTCCTGCTCTGGACGACACAGGTGTTGCCAGAGCAACGGGTGCCTCGAGCCGCATCCTTCCCAGGACAATGAGGTGCGGGTGCGCACCACGACTCAACGCGCAGTGCAATAATGGGACTGGGGTCTATATGGTCCCATTCATGAGACTAAACATTAGATCTGTCTGACGCTTAGACCAGACTGCCTATGTGTCCGCAAATGGGACAGGACAGAGCGCGTGCGTCGGTGATGTGCCGAGCAGAGCCAAATGACTGTGGTATTTTGTAGCTTCGCTTGTAATATTCACAAATGCTCTATGAAAAATGCACATGCCTTTGCATAAACTCAGACTTAGAGCTGTCCCTAAACTGGACAAAATCTAAATGTTGATGATGTGGCGCTGACACGACTTGGCTTTCACAGAGACGGCTCAATACGTTTCACAATTGCACTGCCAGGAGGCACCGGCGTTGCCATGGCAGCGGGATGAGAGTAGGGTTGCTCTGCTTGGGATGGACAAAGTGGAGCTTTATGGAAAAAGACGATGACAGTGAGCCGACACTGGGACCAAGATGAAACCTGCAAAGTTTTATGACTGTCTGGCTCCTTTGACCTGGAAAGATCACGACAAGTTAAAGGGATGCTCAGACACATGCACACACTTACCGTAGACTTGACTGGGACGTATAACACGGGTTTCCCCAGGGCTCCTTTCTTGTTGTGCTCCCCTAAGATGGTATTCCCGACCTGAAAGCCTTTAGATTTTACCCAGAATTTGAATTTGGCGTTGATGTGGCTGTTGTCGACATACACGCCATCCGACTCCTCGTTCTGCAATAATGTCTGCATTATCTTGTTATATTTTCTCCTGGTGACTGTCTTTGTTTTGCCCGAATCCCCGTAGGTCCGGAGACACCAGTCCTGAAATTCAGTGAACATCTCCGCCTCAAGAACGACGGGACTCCGGCTCCTCTTGGGCGCCTCCACGCACGCTTTTTTCGTTGTCATCGCGCTCCGAGTGTGGACCGGCTCCGTCACTTCAGGCTAATAAAGGCTCGCTGTTGCTCTTTTGGCCCCGCTGTCCCGCGTCGTGGAGAGCCGATTGTTTCGGGACGCTCCGTTTTTTTTGGGTTTTTTTTAGCTCAGAGTGACGCGCGCACGATCACACCTGTTTGCAGCGGAGCAGTGCTGTCCCGAACCGCAGCGGTGAAAATGTCACTTCCTCACATCATCAGCTGAGGAGCAGAGAGGGGGGCTGTCCTACGCCGAGCGGGTCTCTCCCACCTGTGCGTAAAACCAAGAGCCCTCGCTTAACAACAAAGAACACTGACAAAAGCGTGGAAACATGCGCTCCTCCCGGTTCCAATCGAAAATGTGTCTGAAATTAAGATATATTCTCTGATGCTGTTTCGCCGGGGTTGATGCACAATGATGCACAATGCGCTCTTGTCCGACCCACATGCGCCACTGGAACGGTCTGCTCCTCACACCTGTTTGAATGGGCTTTCACTGTGCGGCTCAGACACGCCACTCTCCCGGCATCTACGGCAACGGGACACTGCAAGTAGCGTGTTTTTTCCTCTAAAGAAGGGTGCACAAGTGGCGTCGGAAAGCAAGTGTAGTGAAAGAACATGTCCGATTTGAAGACGGTGAAGAGAGGAGGGGGCAGGGTGGTCGTTTTACCCCCTAAGATGCTGGAAAACACTTGTCAACACAAAATACAGATCGTATGCCTACAATTGTGTCGGACTGCTTATGAAAAAGAACATAAACATGTTAGAAGTCATAGCATTGCAACAGTGAAACAATTTTCCAAATCAGAACACTATGAGCTGCCATCACGAGCACCAGTAAAGTTGGGTGGGGCAAATGGTTTTATACTTTTTAACCTTTAATGTGGTTATTTTGCATTTCAAAATGTTCACAAACGTAATAAAATGATCAATAGAAATGTACATTCTGAAGCAGCAACACAGTTTAAATAATTCAATCTAAATGAATTGACTGTGTCTCCTTTGATAAATGTTCACATCTGGATATATGTATTTGGCAATCAAACTTTGTCAGAGAACATGTGTCACATTTGGAGCAAGTTGAAATGTAAAAGAAGTTCAGCCCAAATAGCTTGGATCCAGTGTGTTCTCGTTGTGGGCAGTCTGACTCCTCTTGGCCTGTGCATGAGGCCCAGGCTGGTGCTGGTGACTGCTGCTGTTGCCATGACAGCAGCGCAGCAGTGCTTCTGGCCGTGCAGAGGGTGAGTGGGATGCCCCATCCTCATGTCTCTCCATCCTGATTCAGTCTGTACGGACAAAAGCCCCACCCTGAACACAGACCAACGCTCGCTTCATTCAGACTGATGTGCTCACATGTTCAAGTGCGCTTTGCATTCGCTTCATCTTTCAGATTGTTTCATCATTTGGCTGTGGAAAGTCTCCTCACAGGACTGGCCTGGATGCGGATGGGCTGGAGGGCTCCCTGTCCCTCTTGAGGAGAAAAAACTCAAAGCTTTTGCTCTTCATTAGAAAAATACAGTCACAGCAAATCAGTGAAACTGATGTTTGCGATGCATTTTCTGTGGGCAGAAGATGGATGCTCTGGTTCCACTACGGGACCTGTCAAGAGGTCCACACCTGCTCATGCTCGATGAAGCCAATCTTCTGCAAATCAACACCGACCTTTGAGGGATTCCCTATTCAAGGGTGTAACAGTGCTAACAGAGCATAGCAATAAAGTCTGTAAACCCAAACGCAAGCCCCTCATCACCTGCACCTCGAGGACCTCAACTAAGTAGTTTATAAAAGTTAAAAATAAAACGCAAAATGATATGAGTAATTTCAATATTATAGGCTGAGAAAGACTATTTTGTTGCTTGTGCAATGAATACGTGCATTTTACTGCGTGCCATGTTTGTCCCAGTAGATGCATTCACAGTCAAACAGAGGGAGGCAGCCCATGCTCAGATGGGCTGTTAAGAACTGTTGATCTAGAGTTAAATGAGTGTTTATTAAATACTGCCTCCTCCTGGTGACAACGGGAATAGCATCTTTTGTTTTGCCCCGACCAAACATATCTATAGTGTAATTTCTATAAGCACACCTTTCTTAGTTGTGTTGGTCATTTCATTTATGGTTTAATGTGTTCTTCTGAGATTCATTGATCTATGTGCTAGGTCTCTGTTCCATTCAAAATTTGCTAAGCTGTTATCCAAGACTTTGCAAAAAAGAAAACAAACAAATAAAAAAAGCCTTCTTTTAAAAAATATATATATTATTGTTTGTTGTGTTTTTGTTTTAAACATCAGTACAGTGTAGACAAAATATAGAAATGAGTTTTATATATGTATATATATATATATATTCAAACACAGAAAGCTGATTCGTAAACAGATCTTGCAGTGAGATATTTAAAACTATTTTACAGATCCACGCTCTGCTGAATATCTCCAGTCGATTCTTTCATTTCAGTCCTATCTTTGTCTGCCCGGTCACTCGCAGCGCGGGGCAGCAGCGGCTGAAGTGTATTCCTCAGTCCGGCGCAGTGCGATGAAAGCCTCCCGGACCTCCTCAGATGGGACCGGAGCAGAGCAGTGGGTCAGGACCTGGGGTTGCGCTAAAGGCCGCCGGGACAGCACCACCGAGAGGCAGCCGGAGACGACAGAATGGGCACAGTCGCCATGGAAACACAAGCGGCCATAGCAAATCGTGGCAACTGGTAACTAAGTAACAGGAAACGGACGGAGCAGAGGGGCCGATGAGTGTGGTTAATCATGGCGGGAGGGGAGAAGGGGGCGGGCCGGGGCGGGTGGAGGGACAGTGACAGCGGAGAGGGGGCACATCGCGCACGCCCATCCCTGGCCGCGTGTCCCGGATCCACTCTGGATTACTGTCAGGAGACGGCCTCCATCCCCTCACTGGGGGCTGAAAATCTGCAAATGGTGCAGCACTGGGGCACAGAGGTCGTGGTTATAATGCTAGGGTTCCTTTTGAGATACACGGCTCTAACTATTAGCTGAATGTCTCTCCCCACTTGTCACACTGCTTGATGTCCTAGTACATGTGCATATGCGGCTGGAGACATTCAAATGTAGTCACACATATGTTCTAGGGTTGCCAAAAGTATAGAAAATACTAATAAATATTCAACTAATAAAGACACGAGACACTCATTTGAATAAGAATATATGGAAACATAAAGAAAGTGTTTTGTGCTGAAAATTACCATCTGTTATTGTGGTATTGGGATTAGTATTGGGTTTTAAGCCTTTTACTTTGCATCAAACGCGCTAAAATATCGCTATTGTCAGAGAACAAAATCATTATTTTTTTCGGTGATGTGATGCAACATAAAACAATGAATAATAATAGTTTTTAAAAAAAAATATAAACTAAATATTAAGTAAGGTAAGGTAACTTTACTTGTACCCGAGGGTGGATTTATATTTATATATTAAATAAAGGCATACCTAAAATTATGTAATAGACGTTTATTTATATAAGTACTAAATATAAATTCGTTTTTATATATTATGTGTACCATTATCTTACGATGCAGCTCAGATTTTGAAGATGCACCTCAAAATTTCATACATGGTGCTTTGACCTTAATTATAATTACCTCTATTACCAAGATATTACAGCAAAAGCAGCCATAATTGACATGACCAGAATAATGGTTTCTCTTGCACGTACTAACCCCTCTCTGAGAGTCCTACCTCCTTTCTCTGTATTCTTCAAGGGGCCCAAAGGAAGTGTGTTAACTCTGCGCAAAGAAAGAATGTTCAAAATACCCCCCTACCAAACTGCCACATGACTAATGCTTAGTAGAGCAGGTTGTTAAGGTTTGGGAAACAGTTAATAAAAATAAGGTCTGCAATCACAATTTAATCGCAATTTGAATGGTCAGAATTAAAATGAGGTCAGTGAATAAAAACATGATTCACAAACTAGGAAAATAATAATAATAATAATAATAATAATTAAAGCCGCAAGCGGCAATGATCGGCCCTCGCCACGCCGCCGCCGCTACGCCGCAAGAGGAGGGGGCGCTAACGCGCCCCAATGGTCCTTTTATCACGCCTACTGCTGAATCTGTGACGCTGTCACATCTTCTCCCCTTTGTTTTACCATCAAAAAGCAATTTTATTTTGAATTCTTGGCAAAATGTGCGGCTTTGCCGCACAGAGACCGTGACTTTTTGAATAAAAATGTGGATACCTTTTGATGGTCCACCCCTGAAGATGAGTCTCACCAAGTTTCAGGTTAATAGGGCAAACGCCCTGGGAGGAGTTTGTGAAAGTATAAAGTGTAAACATGTTCTGGCGATTTCCCCATTGGAATAACGTGGGAGGTTTTGGTCATCGCTACGGCAACCCCATAACAATTATGACATGGGTCTCATTGACTTTTTTGATGGGGATGCTAAAATTGAGTTGTGTGTCAAATTTCATATAAATTCGCAAAACTAAACATTTAACCTCCATATAAGATCTGTAGGGGGCGCTGTAGCGCCAAATTAATTTATTTCAGTTCAAGTAGATTTAGGGCAAAGAGTTTAACAACTGATTCTAATTTGAGGCAATTCGGACTTTATCTGCGCAAACGGCAAAAATGTTAAATTTGGGAGATTTCTGAAATTCTAGCTAAAGTTTGCAGCTTCGCCGCACAGAGACCGTGACAGGGTCAATGTAATTTGAATAACTTTTGATGTCCCACTCCTCAGTACCATTTTCACCAAATTTCAGCTTTTTAGAGCCAACGCCCTGGGAGGAGTTCGTAAAAGTACGACATTTGGAAAAACTCCCAAGTCATGTTTAGCCATTTTTGAACCAATATGGCCGACATTTGCTTGGGCGGACGGCGTTGCCGTAATAATATGTTTTACTTCTCTTGTCACCATCTACCTCTGTGCCAAATTTCATGATTCTACGATCAGATTTTTTTTGGGTGATTTCCTATCTCTCAATGCATTTTTGGTACATTTGGGGGCGCTGACGCGCCAATTTTTTTCATTTTAGAAAAGGGAAATAGCCAGAATGTAGAGAGGCACGATTTTTAGAGGTGTGAACATTTTTGTGACTTTTCGTCAACTGGGTGAAAATAGGGGGGTTGGTCCCGAGAAGAAGAAGAAGAAGAAGAAGAAGAAGAAGAAGAAGAAGAAGAAGAAGAAGAAGAAGAAGAAGAAGAAGAAGAAGAAGAAGAAGAAGAAGAAGAAGAAGAAGAAGAAGAAGAAGAAGAAGAAGAAGAAGAAGAAGAAGAAGAAGAAGAAGAAGAAGAAGAAGAAAGAAAGAATAATATTCCGATGCGAAAACAATGTTTCCCATTTTTCAAATATCATAAACTATACATTTTCGGAAAGCGCTCGCACTTTCCTACCTCATGGTGTGGGTCCCTGGTCACTGACGGGTACTTTCGTTAATTTTGAGTGGGCTCCGCCAACTTTGTGTTTTTGGCCCTCTATACAGTAATAATGTTCAATTTTTGCATTACATGCTTATATGCACGGAACATGCAAGAGATGGGGAACGTATTCGTGAGGTACTTAGCGCAAATGAGTGCTTTATATGGGGATGACGACCGCGAATGTAAAGTGCTCGTTTAGTGCGCTCTTTTGCACGGGCTTCGCCCGTTTACAACGGTAATGTTCCATTTTCCTACTACTAATTAGTATGCACGGGGCGTGCGTGAGTGAAGGAGTGCGTTAGTGAGTGTTTGGAAGTGGGCGAGCGCTTCGCGCTCGATTTCGTGCGCACTTTTCGTGCGCACTTTTGCAGCCATGCTTCGCACGGCCTTACGAGATTAATAGGCCTCTTGCCAGCTTGTGGCGCTCGGGCCTAATAATAATAATAAGGCATGAGTGAAACATTTGTTAACTAAAGATAGAAATAAACTTATATTAAATACTTTACTTTTTAGTCAGATAGAATGCAAAATGATGATAAAATTAAATAATTAAAAGGCTGCAGTTATTTAGGTGGTAACTCATCTGAAATTATCTCTTATCTTGTTAAGAAGTACATGTACAATATTTAATTCTTCCCTCAAATGTTAAGGCTCCTCTTCAAAATGTGAACTGTGAACTGAATATGATTGATTTTAAAACATAAATTGCAAATCTAATCACAATGTACAGGTGCGCTTCAGTAATCTAGCAAGAGATACAAATTAATTCATGTAAATAAAATTGTATTCTAAAACATGTAGCAAAGGAATAAAGCACATAGCATAGTCTGTTTATGTTCATAAATCTTATTGTACTTAATACATTTTGTTTTTTTATAGGTAGAACTGTATTTTTGAGTTGGATCAAAGTCCAAAAATACAGATCTGTAGAAAGGAAATGCTAATCTTATTGTAAAACCTAATGGCAGTAGGGTTAAAGGATTTCCAATCAGTCACAAATGAAAACTAAATACAATATTTGCTCTGCATTGCTCATCCCTCCTGCAAAATCTCTTCAAGAAGAGAAGTATGATCTGTCGTATCCACCTGTGTGTTGTGTGCTCAACAGTAATGGACTCTGATGAAGAGCCACAAACACTCCACGCTCTCCTGCTCCCCTCCTGATTGGCTGTGACATCCTCATAGTGGCCCCCCACGGTCACAGTGACGTCCTCTTAGCCTCGTCTGTGTGACACATGTGATTGCACCTGTCAGTCCCTGCCCTTAAGTTATCCCCTAAAAAGGCCCCTGTGACCTTTGCCTTTGTCGTTTTCAAACTTCCCTGTTCATTGACCACAAGTTGTTCCTCTTTTTGAACATGAAACAAATTCAAATCTATAGTTAACATCCAACCACAATTGCGAAACAGATTATAGTTTACCTTCTATTTGGACACATCATTGAACTGTTCTTATAGATCCATGGGACAAATAAAGAAAATGTTGTCATAGTAAAGGATTCGAGTTAATCATTTACAGAAGTTTATTGCCTAAACCAAGTCTAAAACCCAGTGACTCAAGAAAAGAGTAATAATGGTGCATAAACATTAAATCGAGAAAGCAGATCTGTATTTAATTGACTCTTAAAGGGCCCATGAAGTATGTAAAGTTAAAGCACCCACTATCACCAGGAAATAAACCATTCCAGCTGCTCCATTTCCACTGAGGTGATGTTGGGTGGGTCTGGAAGTTCTGTGTACCAATTCTGTACTTCTATGGATGAACCAATAATACTTCAATCCACATGTCCCCAGGTGATACAGAAACACTGCGTTAAAGAGACAATATGCTAAATGTATATATATTTATATTTCACTATGCAAACTACACAATGTTTACTCGCACCGACAATACAATGTGTTACAGTTCTCATAATGTTCACCAGTAGTGCTGTAGTAGATCCACAGATTATTTGTGTACTTAATTAAAAACAGTTTGTTAATGCTTATATATTCTTATTTGTTTATACAAAATAGTGCAGAAGCAACAAACTTAAGCTGTCAAGTATCTATTGTCATTGTGAATAATTGACATAAAAATAGTGTTTAATTCAGTGTGATGTTTGGTGCAAATGGCAAATAAACAAACCAATGAAATGATTTTTTATTAACTCCAGATTACAGTTTTGGGGTGTTTACTGAACTGTGTCGATCCGTAAAAGCTGCCTGCTCTGAGGTGCCAGCCCCGAGTAGAGCCGTGACGACACTGAGAGTTGACCATGTCATCGCCTTTACAGTCTGAGGAGAGAACGCTCAGAATATGTTTCTTAGAATATAGAGATTGACGCCCCTCTTCAATGTATGCAGATACCAACTGAGCAACGGCACTCACCATGCATTAGAGTTGAAGGACTCAAAGCACAACTTTGGTGTGATGGTGTGAAGGTTGAACCGGTAGCATATGGACCCTGCTCTTCTCCCTGTACACCAACTGCCTCACCTGATTAAGTTTGCGAAAGGAAACGGACAAAACTGCCTTAATCAGGCTCCTCTCTGACGCTGATCTGCAGGAGGTGGTGGCCTGGCTGGTGTCCTGGTGCAGCAGGAACAACCTGGAGCTCAGCTCCCAGAAGACAATGGAGATAATAGTTGACTTCAGTAAAGTCACAGCCTCCCAGCCTCTCAGCCCCCCTCCCCCATTACCACTGAGGACTCCTTCCATTTACTCGGCACCACCATCACTCAGGACTTCCAGTCACACCCACCATCAGTTCCTCATCAAGAAGGCTCAGCAGAGCATGTACGGTACTTCCTGTGGCAGCTGAGGAAAGGCTAGTTGCAAGTGCAGAGGATGGTGCAGTTCTACACAGCCATGATTGAGTCCATCCTCACCTCCTCCATCACGTGTGGTACAGGAGCCAGGGACAGACACAGACTGAAGCATTGTGTGCTCTGCTGAGAACGTGATTGGCTGCAGCCTGCCATCTTCTCAGGACCTGTCTGTCTCCAGGACTCGGGTGCAGAAGGTCGGATCAAAGCTGATCCTTCTCACCCTGGACACAAATAAATGGGCAGGAGGCTACAACTCTGAAGACTGACGTTATTTATTTTAAAATTGACTTTTATTTAACCAGGAAAGTCCCACTGAGATTAAGAATCGCTTTTGAGGGGGCCCCAGAGGGGAGGAGCCTGTACACGTTTTGTTGGTAGGGGAAACCGGAGTATCCAGAGCAAACCTACAGGGACATGGGGAGAACATGCAAATTACAATAAACATGATTCTTATGTTGATAACTAATGAGCATTGAAAAAAAAAAGACAATACTTGTTTAAGTATATGTATTATACACCTGAAATGGCCTCTGCTTTAGGCTGATCATTATCCAAACGTCATCTTTCAAATCTTCAATATTTTTGATGAAGCCTGACTTTATGAATGAACAGTTCCTACATGTAGGCTACATATACTTATATACATATACTCATACATGTGCCATGGCCCAAGCGAAGGGATGTGGAATAAACAGGGCAGATTGACCTCCACACAGTATGGCAGACCAAACACTGCCTGCTCGGGCTTAATCAATAGTGTGGTATTATGTAGATTTGTGTATTTATAGCAATAATTACGCGATAATTCATTCCTTCCTCTTGACTTCCTCTTTGCTTGAGCTTGCTGGCCAACAATGTAGGCTGCTGGGCCAACGTGACCATTTATATCCTCACCTTTGTACAGCGCGGACTGAGAAAAGTGTTGCTTTTGAAAACGCTGTGATTTCGTAAACTCCGTGTTTGTGGCCAATGGCAAAGAAAACCTAACGGTGTGCATTACATTCATTTCAAGTTTATTTTACGAAGCTGCGTTCAGGAAGTGGCTGACTGCGCCTTGTCCTGTGGGGCCATGTGTGGGGCCCATGGGCCCTTCGCTGCAGAAATTGGCGTCAACAGATCGCCATTTTGGACGTGTTTGCAAAATATAAAATGCAAGACTGCGCATTGTAAAATACTATGAATGAGTTCTTCGTCGTTTTCGGGCGTGTGTAATCGAACTAGAATGGAATCACTTTAAGCTCTTGCAAACACCGGCCTAAGCCGCGTGAGTCTGTGCGGCGCGTGCGTGTAAGCGATTTGCATTTTGAGCGTTTTTCTTTGCGCACATTCGTGTTTGATGCGACTTTGTATCGTCGAACCACTTTGATGGTGACAATCCGCATTATGAAATCAACTATGGAACCGATCTTTTCCCCCGGACAAACCCGCTAAAGAGACTCGCGTGTTCCAATGGAACGAGACTTCGTACGATTGGCCCCGCGGGAGATTTAAAGGCGTGGCTTATTCTTTTACCACATGGATCTTCCCTGGCCCCGGGATCGTCCTATCGGGGACCTGGGCGAGGAGAACGTCACATGGGCCAACCTATTGGAAATAGTGTTTTACGATCGCGCTCGTAGTTTCCCTCGACACCTAACGGGGAGAGGAGGTAAGTCCACAGCACATTTCACATGTCTCAGGCGAACTATGAAAGACAGACTTACACGGGCTGGACAAAGACACGACACGGTCATATGTGTGTAATAGATTCCGCTCCGATCGCACGGATGTCTTTGTTTCCTCTTTACTTTCTGTTTTGTCTCGGGTTGTTTGTGTCCCGTGAGCTGCTGTGGGCTGCACAAAGCCCGGTGCAAACACAATGGCAAAGGCAGTTTGACTTCTTCTGCTTTAGTTTTAGTTTATTACCGGCGGGTCGTTCTTTTGCAGGAGTGTGCATTGCATTGTATTCACGAGAGTCAGTCCGGTGTCTCCATGAAGCCTTTGCTCACGTAAAACTGCTCAACACGAGCGTAATCCTACTTAAGATCCAGAGGTTGTGTCCCGAGCTTCACGCGGTCAGTCAGTGACAATGACACGCGTTTTAAAAGTCTCTTCGGGGTGAAATGAAAGTTTTGGGAGTGGAAACATTCGCGGCAAAATGGACCAACCACGCGAGACTTTGCATGACGCTTTCTATACATTAAGGAAGAGGGGCATCAGCGTGGCTGCAGCATGGGCTAAGCATGGCTGTACATAGCTGCAGTCTGCATGCAGCTCATGCAGTCTGCATGTGTCTGCAGCACATGCAGCTAGAGCATCATTGTTTTGATTCAAGCCAGTGCTTAAAGTCCTATGAGATGGCAGAAGATGACTCTGCACCTCCCCCAGTCAAACACCGATTGGGACGTTCAGTCGACCCCGCAATAGGTCACATACTCACTAACACTCATAACAAGATCATTTAAGAAATACTCTTAATGTTGTCCGTTTCAGACTTATTCTCGGAACCCTAAAGATGACAGCGCCACCGGAAAAGCTTGTGAACCCGAACTCCACTCATGATAAGAGCAGCAGAGCTTATATTGTGTCCTGGGTGAACAACCTGCTGAAAACAGACTTCGCTGATGTCAGACAACTGTCCTCAGGTAGCTTTCACCATGTTTTATCAAAACAAATACAAAATGTTGTTCTTGCCGACAAGACATTTTTCTGTTTATTTATTTTAGGTACAAGCCATTGTCAAATTATGAACATGGTTGTCCCAGGCTCTGTTGACATGACCAAAGTTTCACAGAATGAAGAAGACTCTGAGCAAAATTTCAATTTACTCCAAGAGGCCCTCGACAATAATGGAATTACAAAAGTATGCAGATAATATAGTGTGGTAGATATGATTGTATCTAATTACATGTCTATTAACAGTGTTTTTATTTGCCCTAGACTTTTCCTGTGAAGGAGCTAATAGCGGGGGATTTTAGAAGCAACTATGAACTGATGAAGTGGTTCAGGCTTTTCTACATGGCCAATGTCAAAAGATACAGATCTCATTTTTCAGAATTTTCCCAGTTCACCCCCTGCACCAATGGCACTCTACACATGGTGAGCAAGGACAATAACACTGAAGCTCCAAAAGCATTTCCCTACAGTGACACCTGGAAGAAGACTT
The DNA here is from genome assembly GCF_026437365.1 of Eucyclogobius newberryi. Taxonomy (NCBI): domain Eukaryota; kingdom Metazoa; phylum Chordata; class Actinopteri; order Gobiiformes; family Gobiidae; genus Eucyclogobius; species Eucyclogobius newberryi. The sequence continues at coordinate 9,799,621 of NW_027315801.1, read as the reverse complement.
TTGAATGGGCATGTGCAAGTGCTTTAGGTGAGCAGTTCACCTACTGCCATGTGTGTCACAGAAATCTCAAAACATTTTTGAGAGGTAACATTGACTTGAACAGACATTCGGTAACAAATTTACACAGGAAAAGATCAGCCCTTGCCAGGAATCAAGCTGTGTTAAACCACATTTCAACGCCTTTGCCCTGCTCCTGGACAGCAGCTCAATTTATTTGTCACTATTTTAATTACTCTGGGAAACTGGAGCCCAGAGAATTTGCCCGCTGTAAACTGGGATTAAATTACCCCAAGAATATAACCTCTCATTGTCAAAGTGCCCCTTACTGTTTATACATTTTTGGAGGCACATCGGTGGATCACTCCAAGATCTCTGTGGTGCTCGTAGGCTACTTTGACTCTGAGGAGCCCAAATACTGCATCCGGTTTCTGGATGTTCTTGAGGCTTTGTCAGCGGGCACAGACGACCAAAAGGCAGACACAGTGGTGGGGATTTTAAATCGGTTTGATTTGCCCTCATCAAATCTGGTCGCCCTTTACATGGAGGGTAATGGTGCAGCCTCAGAGCACATGCATTCACAGCTCAGCAAACTCAGACCCAACATGGTGTCTTTTGGCTGTTTGAACGCCATGGCTGATGCAGCCTGTGATGCGGCACTAAAAGAGCTGTCTAATAAGACACTGGAGATGCTTGTAGATATACACAACTTTTACACCTCCTGTCCAACAAAGAATGACAAACTCACCACTCTTTTTAGCTCTGAAATCTTGGACAGTTCATCATTTGACAATTTTATCAGCAAGGGTTGCCTTAATCTATATCCGTTAGTCTGCAGACTCTTGGAAATGTGGGAAGACTTGACATCCTGCTTTAAAGTCTGCAGCACAGAGGATGAAAAAGCCAAATTAATCTGCTCACAGCTGCAGGATCCCAGAGTCAGGGCAAAGTACATGATCCTTACTGAAGCCGTAAAGCCACTGCACAGTTTCCAAACAAATTTGCATCCTCAAAAAGAAGAATTGCATGCTGATTTAGTCATAATTTTGGAACAAGTCGCTAGCTTGCTACAAACATACACATCCTGCTTTCTTGACCCTCAAGCAGAGCTTCAGTTCCTCAATGAGAAAAACGTTCAGATTCTTAAAAACACGGATTTATATTTGTCCAGTAGCCGCATGAGTGTTGGAGGGCCAGATTTACACAAGTTTCTAAAAGAGTCTAATTGTTTGGATGCCCTCCCACTACTACAGCAAGAGGCCTTATCACTTTACATTGCCCTGACCAGTGGCATTGCAGGTGCTCTACCTTTGAGTGCTGTGATGCTGAGGTCTATCGCTCAGCTGCTAAACCCACAGAGCAGACTCTCCGTTACTGACAAAGCAGTGGAGGACATTGGAGTGAAATTAGAAGTGTGTTCTTCTCCTGAGGAGATAAACCAGCTCCGAGAGGAGTTTGTGCAGTACAAGCGCACTGCAGAAGACAAGACTTCAGAGGACAAGGCTGCAGAGGACAAGACTTCAGAGGACAAGGCTGCAGAGGACAAGACTTCAGAGGACAAGGCTGCAGATGACAAGGCTGTAGAAGACAAGGCTGCAGAGGACAAGGCTGTAGAAGACAAGGCTGCAGAGGACAAGACTGAAGATGAGCAAAAGGACAGTGCAGAAGTCTCGCTGGAAAAACATTGGGCCAAAATCTTAAAGGACCTAAAACCGTCTTCCATCTTCAGGAGGCTGATTCTGACGCTGCTGGCCATTCCTCGCCTTCCACTAGATTCTAATCAAATATTTAACAAGGTTTGGCAAGCAATAACTTTGAAAGCAACACTTTGTAACTTTTGTGATTGAATACAAAACTGCAAATGCTTTGTCACAATGACAAAATGAATGCTGCATAAAACTCACTCCAGTTTACCAAACAAACTGTTCTGTTAATATATATTGTAGAAATGTTGTATCTGTAGAAATGTAATTTCGAAACGTGTTCTTTACCTTTAAAGTAACTTAAAGTAAAGTATAAAGTATTGAAAAGTTATTTCAGTGTTGCTTCCATAATTATTATTATTATTATTATGGCACATTTCTTTTTGTGTTTGTTGACTTGTTGGATTAATCTATGGAACACTTCACCAGGTCATAAAAAATAACACAGAAGCTGTCACTTTTCCAGAGAGTGACACTGTTACAGAGAGTGACACTGTTACAGAGAGTGACACTGTTACAGAGAGTGACACTGTTACAGAGAGTGACACTGTTACAGGGAGTGACTCTGATGTAACATCTGACAACAGCAGCAGCAACTCCTTTAAGAGAAACTATAATCTGTCATCAGGTAAATACACATTTCATTTGTTTGCTAAACTTGTAATAGAGTTCCAATGTGTTAATGTATTCACTTTTTAAATATTAGACCTGAATGGTTTGAGCCTCTCCACATTGAGACCATGTGAAGTCCGACTGAAGAAATTAACTGGTATATTTGATTCATTTTACACTGTAATTGATCAAAAGTTTGTGTTAAAAAGCTGAATTTGTTGAATTGAACAACAATCTCTCTTTCTAGAACCCACAGATGGAGAGAATGGGTATTGTTGGAAAGAGGTACGATCCACATTTCCTTTTACATTTCATTGGACAAGTGACTTTTTATCCAAAATCAAAATACATTTTGTAGTTTTAACATGACTGTATATGTTTTGAAGTCAGGATCGTAGGACTGTACGTGCTGTACATGTGACTAGCTGGTTCATTGTTTATGTTGTGCTAGTGGAATGAAGGGCGTGGCTCTGGTGCACTCACATGTCCTGATATTTGAATTTGTAATGGGAGTGTGTTGTCTCTCAGGAGGTTAATAGGGGAAGTTTTGGCTGGCCCAACAGCTTACGCCAGAAACCACAGGCCCGCACAATATTTCAGGCTGGTTCCAACACTTGGTCCAAGCGAGTAGGAGATGAAAAGGGCGTGGAATCCCAAGATGAGGTGGTAGGTATACCACAAGTATACTACCGAATTACTCATGGGCAGGAGCCAGCTAATGTGTCCAACTGATGACAAAATATGGATTCATTTATTCCTGTAGTGTCATGCTACATGTTTGATCATTTTGCTAATAGTCAGGCATAAAACATAACAATGCTAATGCAGAAGAGTATTTTTACATGGAAGAGAACAACTGAAATTTGGGACTGAAGGTGACATTTACGTATCAGATTAAAATGATTGTTTATATGTTTGTGTGAATTTTTCAGACGGATCAAACTGAGTCACCTTCTAATAAGGCAGTAAGAGGAAGACGCAAACATGCCTACCAGGTATATAAAAGAAAGACACATGTAATCCTGAAATGACAATAAGTTACTACACATACAAGCTTTTAGTTAGCACATTAGCAATAATTGTATTTTGTCTGTGGAAATAACAGGATTGGCAAAACACTTTCTTCTTTCATTCTATAAAAGTTTTACATCAACACAAAAAAACAACAACAATATGTTTCTTTTCATTTAAGTCTGCATAACAATTCAAGTTTTAATATTTTTCTGTTTAATGAATTGAAGGATGGCAAAGGTTTCCTGACCGGAGAGTTGGTGTGGGGCAAATTGAAGGGCTTTACTTTGTGGCCTGGGCTGGTCAAGTCCTGGCAATCCAAGTCCTCTCCTCCTGGAATGAGACGCGTGGAGTGGTTCGGGGACGGCATGTTCTCAGAGGTTTGCATTTTTTTAATAGTTTAAACTTTGCAGAAATAATTGTCAACATTACCGACAATCACAATCGTCATATGAATAAACTGGCGTTGTTCATGTTGTTTTCTTATTCCAAGCTAAATATCTTTTGTGTTTCAAGTATCATTTCTTTGTGCCAATGGAAGATAATTCTACAGCTAAATAAATGGCCGCGAAATTGATTGAATTTGAATCAAAATTGAGATCCAATTATTTCAAATTGTCAATTATATAGTTAATCATCATTAATCAAGATGTCTGCAGTCAAACATGTGGAGAGTATTTTTGTGTTACATGGCAATGATTAAAAGTGTGTAGAAAAGTATTTTATTTGTTTTCAATCAAATAAAATTGAAAATTGTAACGATCATTATGAGGGGAAAAGTAATTTATTTTGTCATATCGCTCAGCCAGAAACATCTTAAACCACATTGTATAATTGAAAGATTTAAAGATAAATAGTTCAAACTTCATACATTTGTATGTTATGTTAATTTTGCTTTCCTGGAGCGATTGTATTTTGACAGTTGTATTGTTGTATTGCAGATTTATACAGATAAACTGATGCCGTTCAGCTCCTTCACCCAATGTTTCAGCAAACATTCATTTTCCTGTTTGCCAGTTTACAAAGAGGCCATTTTCCAGGTTTTAGAGGTAAGAAAGAGAAGTGATTGACACCATGAGAGGACATGTAACACTTCTTGTACTTACTAACAGTTCTGATCTTCAGTTGGCAGGTGAACGCTGTGCGAAGTCCTTCAGCGCCGCTGGCAGGGACAAAGAGAGCGAGCTGAAGGAGATGCTGCGCTGGGCCCACGAGGGCTTTCTGCCCAAAGGACCCAAGGCCTTTATGCCGATGGGTACGTCTGATCAAACAAAAGAAATAACTCACATGCTGTTTATGGTCGTCATTTCTACTTTGACATCACATTTTTAGTGTCCTTGACAAGTGACGATTCTCCTGACTCAGACTATCAGCCACCAGCAAAACGAAAATATGTCTTGAAAAGCAAAGCGCACCTGGCTGTAGTTTCTGTCGGCAGACGTGAGTTTTTCCTGCAAAATACTGTATTAATATGATTCTCTGTATTCATCCAATTATTATTATTATTTCATTTTTTTTCAGAAACCATGGTGGATGGTCTCAAAGGAGAAAGGAATAAAGGAAAAACTTTGGAAGGTAAGTTTTTTATAACTGAAATAATTATTGCTTTGAACAAAAAAATAAGTTGTGTCTTTGTTTTGACAGATTTTTGTTTGTCTTGTGGGACGTCTGAGACTGATGTACAGCACCCATTGTTTGTAGGAAGTCTTTGTACTAAATGCAAGGTAATAACAACAATCTATTTCTGTCTTTTGTAACGTGTCTTCATTTCAGTCCATTATTTGTACTAACTTTTTTATTACACCGTATTTGAAACAGCTGCTATTAACCTTTCCCATCTGCCCGTGAAATGTGACTTTAGGAAAACTTCACGGAGACACTTTATCGTTACGATGAGGACGGGTACCAGTCTTACTGCACTGTGTGCTGTGCAGGCCTCGAGGTCATCCTCTGTGAAAACCCCAGCTGCTACAGGTGAGAACTGAGCTGTAACGCAATTGTAATATAATTGTACTTCATTCAATTTAAGAGTTGCACAAGTCACCGTCTCAAGGTTGTTTCTCTGCTGTCTCCGCTCCTGTCTCTAAAACAATGCAACCTTGCATCGCCTGCTCTGATTGGCCAGAGCTCAAAGAGTATGAAGGTTGTGGTTTAGAACAACTATATTCAGGTTTAAATCGTTTTACTGATTGCGTGAAAACAAATCTGATCTAAAAAATCTGCTTAAATGGCATAAGAAGGCTGCGTTCACATAATTTGGTCCTGTTTCGATCCCAGTTTAGTCTTGATGTAGACTTGCTTTAGTTCCGTTCTAGTCCTGGTTTAGCTCCAGGTTTCGTCCCGGTTTAGCTCCAGGTTTGATGTGGTCTATGTGCACGCGTACTTATAACTGAGTACATTTTTAGCCATTCAACTGTACTTTTACCCGAGTACACATTATCAGTACTGCTTTCACCACTGTTACTTCTCTCACAGATGTTTTTGTAAAGACTGCATCGAGATCCTGGTCGGGCCCGGGACGTTTGACCAGCTCAAAGAGGTCGACCCGTGGCACTGCTACATGTGCCAGCCTTCAAAGTCTAAAGGATTCCTCAAACTCAGGGCCGACTGGAGCGTCAGAGTGCAGGACTTCTTTGCCAACAACAGTGCTTTTGAGTTCGTAAGTAATAACACTGCATTCGTAAGGTTATTTTAGTCGGTTATTGCGTTAAATGTGGTTTGTTTTTCTTGGTAGGAACCTCACCGACTTTACCCAGCCATTCCTGCCGCTCAACGAAGACCGATCCGAGTGCTTTCTCTATTTGATGGCATCGCAACAGGTTTGTTTACATGACATGAGCACATATTTTGGCGCGCACCGAACACCTTAACTATACACGCTATAACATGTTTATTTTATGACAGGATACCTTGTGCTGAAAGACCTGGGCTTCAAGATTGAGCGCTACATTGCTTCGGAGATTTGCGAGGACTCGATAGCTGTGGGAATGGTCAAACACGAGGGGAAAATAGAGTATGTCAATGATGTTCGCTCAGTCACAAGGAAACATGTAAGTACAGAAATATTAATAGATGTAAACTTGTAATTGTGTGATTGTTTAGCCTGTTATTTCCTCTTGCAGCTGGCAGAATGGGGCCCGTTTGACCTTCTGATTGGAGGGAGTCCGTGCAATGACCTCTCCATCGTTAATCCACTGCGCAAAGGATTGTTTGGTAATGCCTCCACATTTGGGTATGATTTACAGCAAACTCAGTGCACAACTCATTCATATTGTCTTCAAACAGAGGGCACTGGCAGGCTATTCTTTGAGTTTTACCGGATACTCACTCTGTTGAAGCCAAGGGAAGACGAGGACAGGCCGTTTTTCTGGTGTTTTGAAAATGTGGTCTTCATGAGCGGCCATGACAAGGCGGACATCTGCAGGTTTCTTGAGGTACTTGAGTCTTTGCCCTTGGGTTTGTTCACACTAGGGTGGTCAAAAGCATCAGAAACGACATACAAATAGATACGAAAACTGGTATCGGAACTAGACACTCATTGGAACATTTTACAGAATAAATATAAATACAAAACTAATATAGGACTGCATGGCTTATTCCTGATTTAGACTGGTTTCGGTCTTGTTCTAGTCCTGGTTTAAATGTGATTTAGTCCCAGTTTTGATGTGGTGCTTGTGCCAGTGTGAACGCAGCCCTCGAGATTGAAGCTCAATTAAAGCAGTGCAAACAACAATAACTCTTAAATGTTCTGATTTCAGTCCAATCCCATTCTAATTGATGCAGTGAAAGTCAGTCCAGCGCACAGAGCACGTTACTTTTGGGGAAACCTGCCTGGAATGAACAGGTAAACATTGTATTATAAATATGGTAAATATTCAATAGTATGTATTAATTTGTACTAACTAAATGTACCTTTGTTTTTGTCCACTTCAGGCCACTGTCAACCTCTCTGGATGACAAAGCGAGTCTGCAGGACTGTCTGGAAGCTGGACGTGTTGCGAAGGTGACTTTGTAGTTACAAATGCACTGACTTTAGTTCTTCTGTCATTTATTCTCTAATTGCCATATTCTTTTACAGTTTGACAAAGTGCGGACTATAACAACCAAGTCGAACTCCCTGAGACAGGGGAAGAGCGGGCCTTATCCTGTGACAATGAATGGCAAAGAAGATAGTTTGTGGTGTTCAGAACTTGAACAGTAAGCAACTCATTGCAGCCCTTTTTTTGTATCCAACTGTATAACCAACACATTTATTTTTCTGTAGTTTTCTATTTAAATAGGTTGTACACTAAATCAAATTAAACTACTGCTCTTCAAAGGTTTATAAATATTTTTTCCAGGATCTTTGGTTTCCCCAAACATTACACCGATGTGAACAACATGGGCCGTGGACACAGGCAGAAGGTTTTGGGACGTTCTTGGAGCGTCCCCGTGATCCGCCATCTTTTCTCTCCACTAAAGGACTATTTCGAGTGCGAGTGTGAAACTGCAAACTGAGCCAGCATCCGAGACACTCCAGGTGCTCGGAGCCGCCCGCCAAACTGGACCTTAATGTAACCAGAAAATACATATAATAGTGAAACCTCTTTTTCCTTATAGGTGCTCAGGTAATCTACCTCACCCAGATTTTCTTTAATATCCCTTTTTTATTATTATTTTTAGACATTTCATTATATCTCAGCAAGGCATTGTTTGTGTCTGCTCGTAAACAAAGAAATCTTAGTTTTTAAAAACAAATCTTTAACTTTATCTTTTTAAATGTGTGAGGCAGTTGAAAATCTGTTTACTTACCTTTTTAATTAGTGTGTGATCTTTAGGTATGTTTCATTGTCGACACATTTTACAAAGTTGTGCCTGTCGATCATGCACTGACTGGTTTGTGTATTGTATGAATGCTGTAATGCAGGAAATATGCATAACTGTTAAACCAATGCAACCATTTAATAACGATGAATGCCACTGGTGCTAATGAAATATGGCTTGAGAGAAAAGGGTTTGTGGAACTGTGTTTTTAAGCTTTACTGGAAACTCCTGAAAAGAGCCATTGTTTGTTACTACATTTTGACTGCTCCAATACCTTTTGTACTACTTCCAAAACATACTCAAAACTGGTGCTATAACTTATACATATTAACATTTGTGAGACTTTGTGTTTTGTTAGGAAAAATCTTACGTACTGTAGTTTTATAATCTGTACCTCATTTGATAATGAAATAATTTACCATGGTGCTATTTTTGCATGTGCCTTTTTAGCATTTGCATTTTTGCATGTTGTGTGTGCCTCTGAAACCCTTAAAAACCTTTGCCTTAACACGCGTTCGTGTTGATTTTTTCCACCCAAAAACAAGACCAATAAGGATGTAACTGTGGAGAGGTTAGTATGCCCACAGTTTATGTTTTCCAAAGAATCTTTTAGCAATAAGAACGACTGTTATTAAATAAATGCAAGCTAGTTAAGTTATATTAAGGTTAAGGAAGTCTTTATCCCTGTAGGGAAATTATAGTACTAATTTGCATATGACTCATCCTTCAATGTAAGATCTATGGAGGATTTTACCCATGGTGCATGTTTTGGGTTGATGGGGAACACCAGGTACCCACCCACATATTGATTATATAATCAAGTAGCTAATGCTCCATCAGAAATGTTACAGAATTCCCCTTTAAAAGTTCAAACAAAAATATCTTGCAGAAGCAGCGTTCTAAAAAGTGGAGTTTAAAACCATGAACTTTGCCCCTGTTCTACGTCGCCAACACAGAAATTTCAACAAGAGGGAGCAGTTAGATATGACCAATTTATTAAACAATATAATATGGCAGGTAGATATGGCTATCTTTATCATGGTATAACAGAACATTTGTGATAATTAATTTAAATCTAGTTATCATTGACTAATGTTCAGGAGGTGGACCATGCCTCAACATCCTACTCCTCCAGCAACCACTCCTCTTTGTAACCACACCTCTAATTACCCAGAATCCCTATTTGTACAGGCCATGGATTGGTACAGGCCTATCCCAGCATCTCGTCTCTGCTCTCTCGACCCCATCCTCCCAATAATTCTATCATCTTCACCTTAACACATCACCATCTAAGGAGGGAAGTTCTGAATCGGCTGGGCTGATCACCTGAGACGGAGCCCCTATCCTGAGTCTGTACCCAGGCAAGTATCCTCATCATCATCGTTACCATCACTATTATCAATAAACATTCTCTCATATTCCATTGTTGTGGTGTGGTCCTTGATTGTGAATTGACATTGACAATAAGATTCAAATACATAATTGTAGAATTTAAAATGCTCTCCCTGACTTGTATGGTCTTAAAGCGATAGTTATAAAGATCTGCTTCCCCACTTCACGTTCTTTCGATCATTGTAGTGTTCTTAGCCTCCAGTCATTGTTAATTTGCTGCAATTCCTGTCTGACCTCCCTCACATCTGAGAGGATATGACAGTATTATAATTTCAAATCACTCAAAGCAAAAAAACAAATCATGAACGATGTGATATGGTATTGTCTAAAGCCAACAAACATACACGTATTACTCATAAAATGTCCAGTATCAAGAGTGCTGTAGAGATTTCTCCCATGGCTTCAGTATCCTTGGCATTTGAGACGGAGCAGGGTTCTGATTGGTCGGGTGAACGTCCGGTTTTTCCACTCCTGGCACCTCTTTCCCCTCCTGGACCAGCTTCATGACCTCAGCAAAGGTCAAAATCACCGTCTCAGTTTCTGCAGACTCCTCTGTGGACAGGACGTCTCCGCTGGATTCTGATGTCCCATTTGACGACCTCCACTGTTTGTATGAGCTCCGCTCAATGGGCTCCACAAACCTGTAGTCAAAAGAAAAGGTACAAATAGTATTTAAACAGAACAGATAATATACATACAGTAAAACATACAGATAACCTACATATGTACTAGCATCTTGCTCAATTTATGGCAACAGGCAAAGTATTTGTAACATGGACATCATGATAGTGTCACGATCATTGTGAGAAGAAACATCTTGATTCTAGGATTGTTCAGGATTGTTGATACCATGACAACAGTGAAAATGTTCTTTAAACCCAATGTCTATTACATTACATTACTGAGCGATAAAGTAAAGGTAATGTGACATCAAAAGCCAGATAAAAAATAAGCTATTTTACAGATTTGATTTAATCGGCTGGTGCCTCTTGTCTACTGTCTATTGTTATGATGTTTGAGTATCACTTTACTAGAACCTATACACTTTTTTGAAACAAATATATTTTAAATTCTGCAATAGAGGCAAAATGTGAGTGGAACATGGTGGGATTTTAATGATAAATTCAGATTAAGCCCAAAATATGAAACGTAAGGTGGTTTTGGCAGATGAAAACCTCTCATACACATGTAAGTGATAATGCAGTCTAAAAATCTTAACCATTTGTTTATTCTAAAAGGAGATTATGCGAAGCTCATAACATTTTTGATGAAGACAATTCCTGATTTTTAGGTTTTACTGGACAAATACTTACAGAAATGTTGTCCCTCTTTTTCTTTCTTTCTTAAATCTGCACATATTTTCATACTCTACCACAAATTATACTTTTGTGACACTCAAACACAGATTTGGAGCTGTAAAATTGCATCCTATGAAAGTTACTCATTATATTGTTAAATCCATTAGCATTTAGATCTGGTGTCAGTTAATCATTGAACATTTATTACGGTGCTGATTGCATGGCACTGTGTCTAGTTAAAGGCACGTATACAACTGTTTTTTATGATGTGTACTCAAGTTTATCCTTTATTCTTGACTCGCCTGTTGTAGTAGAAAAGCTTCATGTCCAGCTGCAGTTCCTCTGTTCTGCTGCTTCTGTCTGTGTTTTGAACAGAGCGCAAACCCGCCTCAAACTTTGCATCAGACTCAAAATCATACGACTCAAATCGACAAAAAACACTCTCCATTTTAGGATTCGTGCACTACATTTTCACACAAAACAGAAGGGAAAGCAGCGATCATATTACAAGTGGAATTTAAACTATTACATTCATAGATATGATGGACCGTCCACCATTGCGTTGTTTTGCATCAACAACTGCATCCAAGACGGAACAGGGAGATGTGCGACTGTAGCGCTCCCGTGCGGCGTGGAGCCAAAGTGCAGCTCCATTATTATTTTGACACATTTGATTCGTTTTTAAGTAATATTAATGTAAAATGCACAAGAGGGCACAAGTTGGTTTATATTATATCTGTAACTCATATTTAATCCACTCCCACGTTTTGAAAAGCATTTGCCTTATTGTTATGCTAGAATTTTGTATTATTTCCGTAAGTGTAATAGTGAATAGTAAATTAATAGAATAGAAAGCCTGTCACAATAATTGAAATATCGACTCATTATTCAATAAAGGAAAGCTGGAACAATGTTTTTTGGGGTTCAATATTTGTTCAGGCACTGTGTTTCTTTGCATCAAAAGGAAATTGTTTGTTATTTTTTAGTAATATATTAAATTGCCTAATGTAAATGGTTGAATAATTAACACATATGACTCGTAACTGATACAAACTAACTAACAAACTATCTCAGAGTTTAATTCTTCACTTTATTTGTTACACCTCATCATTTTCACGATATTGTTCATTTGGAATAGGTTTTTCTTTGTCAGTAGTTTCAATGTTATCGTTTATATGATATTTTCTGGAGAAATATATCTTTAGTGGTCAACTCAGCAACATGATTCTTAGTCAGGTATTACTGCAGTAGGTGGCCTGTTTGATGTGTTCTGTTATCTGTTAAACCTGGTTGGACTCCACTGGGATCTAACCTACATTGTTGTTTGTGTTGTTTGTGTTGTTTGATTCATGTTTAAATGAGGATGGCAGGGTTAGGTAACACGAAGCGACTCTAGGCAAGGCAAGGCAAGGCAAGTTTATTTGTAGAGCACATTTCATACACAAGGCAATTCAAAGTGCTTCACAGCAGGAAAAATGCATTCAAATCACAAAGAAATTACAGAAATACAATAAAATTAACTAAATTAAAAATTATCAATCCAACTGATTTTCTAAACTAATAAAATCACAAACAAAAGAGAAGAGTGCAAAGAAAAAATCCTTTTAGTCATATGCGCAGCTAAACAAAACAGTTTTTAGCTTAGATTTGAACATTGTCAGAGTAGAAGCCTGTCTCACATCTTCAGGAAGACTGTTCCAGATTTTAGCTGCATAAAACTGAAACGCAGATTCCCCATGTTTTGTCCTGACTCTGGGCACCAGCAGGAGGCCGGTCCCTGAGGTCCTCAGAGTCCGAGATGGTTCATATGGCACTAACATATCCAAGATGTACTTTGGTGCTAGGCCATGGAGAGACTTGTACACAAGCAGAGCTGCTTTAAAGTCTATTCTCTGAGCCACAGGGAGCCAGTGCAGAGACCTGAGAACAGGACTAATGTGATCATACTTCCTGGTTCTGGTCAGGACCCGAGCAGCAGCGTTCTGGATGTACTGCAGCTGTTTTACAGCTCGTTTGGAGAGACCAGTGAGCAGACCGTTACAGTAGTCTAATCTACTGGAGACAAACGCGTGGATAAGTCTCTCTAAATCTGGTTTTGACACTATATTTTTGATTTTGGCAATGTTTTTTAGATGGTAAAAAGCTGCTGATGTTATTGATTTAATGTGGCTATTAAAGTTCAAGTCTGAGTCCATTATTACCCCCAGATTTCTAATTTGGTTTGTAGGTTTTAGAGCGAGACTCTGGAGGTGACCGCTAACACTTTCTCTTTGTTTCTGTGGGCCAAAAACGATTATTTCAGTCTTGTCTGAGTTCAGCTGGAGAAAGTTGTTTTGCATCCATCGACTCTAACTGCGCCCGTGATCACAGCTGATGGAAGAGTTATTTCAGATGCTCCTCTCCTATGGATTTCTGTATGGGAGAGGAAATGTATACTTTTATTTAGCAAAATCACCCAAAAATAATAATAATCCAGAGATACAAGAACACCTGAGAGGCTACTGGTTTGTTTATCAGAGAAATCAAAGATCACACACAACATGAGTGACAGAGGACATGTCCCCTGCAGACTCTTATCCTATTAACTTCTTATAGTGCTTACCTTTTCCCTTTTCAGCGTGTGACATAACAGACACAGGAGCAGTGACTGGAAACAGGTTGCCATAAATTAAACAAACAAATGATACCACTATATATCAGCTACTCCTTAATAAAGCATGAACAAAGGCTTAATAAATAAAAATTGTGTCTATTAAAAATCATTCATACTTAATAACTACTTATTTAATGAGTTGGAGAGCATTAATTAGGCAGTTAAAGTGCTTTACAAACTTTCATTATAAATTTTGTACGTTTTTATTCATGCTTTATTAAGGCTAAATACAAGTAGTATAATGTGTTACCAAACAAACAATTTTATATTTAATTGTTATAATGAAGATTTCTTATATCATATGGTTAATTATTTTTATTGATTAAATGTCAAGGTTTACAAAAAACAACATTGATTATTATAAAACATTTGTAAATAGATTACATAATTATTACTACATATTGCACCAAATGAATGTTATCAGGCAGCTTGTACCATCATACAACTCAACATAATTACATATTCTTGCAATTGGATTAGTCTTTTATTCACGCATTTCAGAGTGATTAAAAATTAGCACCGTTGCTGTAGCGATTAACAATTAAAAGTAAAATATGATATCTTTTGAATGGTGAAAAGTGCTCAAAATGGCACCTAAAGTATACACAATAATGAATATCTTTTACATTTGCACACCGGGCAGGACTCATGCACAGCTGGAGTGAGGTGTACTGTATCTGCGCGGCTGAACTTTGACCTGGTGTGATGTCGGCCGCGGTGTGGAACGAGACGGGCGAGAAAAGCAGAAAGACAAAGAGCCACCGGAGCCACAGTCATAGTTGGATTCCTGAAAGAAAAGAGGAGAAAAGTTTATGAATACACATAGTACAGCGGTGTCATTTTTTTAACACAAGTTCTAAATAAGTGGATATAACTCTTCTGTCACAATCTTGCAAGAATCTGAAGCTCTGTTGAAACACAGATTAGAAACAGTGAAAATAATCATTGTATTGAGCTCAGGATTGCGTCGTCACATTTCAGAGTGTGTATTTTCAGTCAGCCTAAACCATGGAGATTTGAGATGCTAAAAACTAAAATTAGCATTCTTTTAAAGGTATTCTGAGTGTATAGATAGAGTGATAAAAGTACTGTATGTACTATTTTTAACATTGATTTTGCTAATGTTTCTCCATGGAGGTTTGGAATGTCTAGACACAAACGTAAAGTTTTTGGCATTCTATTCCATAGCTCTATCATTCATTAATGAACCGAATAACTCACATTTCACAGGTTTCCTTGATCTTACTTTTATGTTTAAAACTAAGCTATTGATAATAAACCCTTTTGTTAAGTAAAAATATGTGATAACTGTCTTAATATCGTCATCACTATTACATTCTTACTCCATGTCAATATGTTGTTTTTTATTGTGAAAAGACAACATAGATTTAGATGTACTGCATTACTTTTCTAGTGGAGAGAATTCACCACTTACTTGTTTTCAAAAAGATTATTGCTTCCATTATTGTTTTGCCTGGAATGTTCCGCAGTATGTCATGAAAGATACAATATATATCTTATGTATATACAGATCTGTGACCTGAAACCTGGCACCACTTGCTTAACTTCCTGAAGAAAGTCAATATGAAGGTTCTCCTGGTTTCCTAATTATGACTTAGTTTGGTAGGATAGCACCTGTTGCAAGACATTTTGGAAAGATAAGAATTTGAAATTAAGTTGAGTTCTAAAAAGGAATCTCTCTACCATCAATCAAGCCAATGAAAACTTAGATAATTTACACTTGATACACTTTTTCTGCCAGTGGATCATTCCACAAAACAAACAGGGTTATATGGTATTATTGTTTGTCAAATCATAACTTTTGTATAGTTTATATGGATTTTGGCTCTTTTTTTCAGTATGTTTGATAAGGAAACTGTTGTAATATTTTCTGCTCATGTCCAATCAGGAAGTACAATTATTAAACTTTACAAAAATGGTCAAACTGGGGACAACAAAATGTTTAGTAAAATCTGAAATACTACGTTTTAGTGAAAGATGTAGTCCAACCTGTCATATAGACTTTCAATAGACTTTCAATTTGAGCTGGGACACAGTCAAAATGTTGATACGTACATTTTGATGCACCTTAAAATCGTCACTACACGATTTGGACCATCAAATGTATATTTTCATTTCGGACAAGATATATTATAACAAAAATGTCCATCTCAGTGGCTTCATCCTTTCTGCCTGAAAGCCTCACCTCTCCTGGGACGGGGTTCACTCGGACTCCCTGGCTCTGACCGCTGGCTCTTTCCTCTCTCTGCTTCATGAAGCGCTGGTTGACAATCCTGGTCACGCTGTCGTTCCTCTGCAGTGGCACGCCAGACGACCTTGTCGGGACCCGCTCCAAGTTCTTAAGGGGGCTGCTGCTCTTGGTTTTGTGCCCAGTACTCTGCATGGGCTTGTCTGCTCTTCCACTCACCCTGCGCAGGAACTCGGAGACAAGCCCACATTTGTTGGCCGCCGCTGGTTTTGTGGGAGGTTTGGTGCTGCGTTCTGGCTGCTCGCAGGTCGCCGCAACTACTCTTTGACTGGTTTGTCTCGTCCACGTCAGTCCGTTGTGGTTTTGCTGCGCTGGGTTCCACATCACTCGATCCCTGCTTGACGACGATAAGGAAGAAGAAGATTGTGACATGGAGGAGGTGATCGAGGACGAGTGTCTGCGAAGTTTGGGAGATGTAGTAGCAGATCTGGGCCGCTCTGCTCGCCCCATGACCCCGTTCGGAGGAGGAGAAAGTGGGGAGGACAGTGGAGGGCTCAGGACACGATTTGGGCTCCTCAGGGACACGGGCCCACGGGGGACGTCGGTTTGCATGGCCACGCTCACCATCTGCGGCCTGGTCTGGGTCTGCGTACCTAAGCTGGCGGTGTTCACCCATCTCTGTTGAGGGCCAATCCAGCCTGCAGTAATTTCCTTCATATCGTCACTTAGATTGGAGTTCAGACCAAGCACAGAAAGTGAGGAGGGAGGAGTGAACCATGGTGAGGTAGTGCTCACTGATTCTCTGTCGATAAGAGGGCTTTGTTTTAGCTGCGCCAGGGCAACTCTGCGCCGCGACGGAGGGCTGTAGTAAATGCGAACAGCAGTTTTCTCCGGGGCCGTGTTGCTCCTTTCCACAGATATCTGATGAAAGTCTAGACCAGGGAAACTGAGCGGCATGATGAGGTGGTCCCACGTTTTCACAGGGTCTTCTCGATCCAGCTGGGCAGCCTCCTGGTTTGTGTAGCACCAGTTTTTAATATTTTTGTTGCACTGAGAAAGATATCGCCTGCTTCCTCTAGAGACATGTGCTCTGTGAAAGCAACAGGTGAAACATGAGTCACAGTGTGAAGAATCATGAGGCATACTAAGAGGCAGAAGGAAAAACAAACCTGGGAGAGACAGAGGGTTCACGGTCGAAAACATGGCTAACAGCATTCTGAGGGAGAAACAAATGTTGAAGTTATTTTGATGGTTGAAAAAATGTTGACTTTCTGAACATCTATCTATACAGTCGGTGTAATCTCTCATTCGTCCTGGAGTGATCTTTGTAGAAAAGGTAGACATCTGGACAATATTTTAAAAATCAATGCATTCGAGATTATTTTCTTTTATTTGAGGAGCTGGTTTGAGAAACTCAACTTTTCAGTCAGTAGGACTGTAATGACCCATAATAGGTCCAACAGGTAAAAGACAGGGTCAGTTTCAGGTGAGACAAAGGCACAGGAAACAAATAGGTGAACAAAGGCAGTTTCAGGGGAATTGAATTTCGGATATACAATATTGTTGAAATGTCTACCTTTGAAACCTTTTCTATGATAATTCTATTTAGAAAAATAAAATTTAAGTAGGTAAAAATAATCTATTATTGCACTTTTCAAGACAAAGACGCTTTGCACAAGGGGACAATCAGCACAGACACATCTCTGTTAGCAAAAATAAATATAGAGATTAGTAAGAATTATTTCTCACTTAACTGTAACAGAAATAGCTGTAACATGAGCTCAAACTGAACTTGAAGGCCATTAGCTGTCACATTAAGACCATTTGGGTTTATCGCAAACTGATTTTAGTCATCGGATCTGGCAACATAAAATGAGGAGCTTATACTGCTTTCCTTTTGGAAATCAGCTTGAGAACCAAACCACAAAATCTAAATTCCATCAACCTAATTCTTATCTGAGGACACAGATATGTATTAAGTATATTAAGTATATATAAATATCATCATACACTTGAAAAAAAGATGCAAAGTCAGTTTGCTGCTTGCTGCTGTAGTTGTAAACGTGCATGTCCTGTTTGGCCGTAGCCTCTTCAGTGGATTAGCCTAAATACTGAGTTTATATACTGAGCTTTCATGATGCCTGGGCCGCTGATTGTCAGTCAGACTTCCTTGGCTCGCGCTCTGTCTCCCAGGCGACAGCAGCAGCAGCAGCAGCAGCAGCAGCAGCAGCAGCAGCAGCAGGGGCCCCTGCAGGGGCCCGTGCCTTCAGTGTAAACAGCATGCTTACCTCAGCTGCCTCGTTGCGCATGGCTTTGGACTCTCTGTCAAATGTGATCGGCTCGTCCTGAAGCTGTGCAGCGACGTCCCGCAGCAATCCACCCAGCTCTGACATGGTTTGGCTCTACATTTAAAAGAACGTATAATAAACATTCAGCACTGTTTATCAAATGGTGGCTTGGAATTTGAATGGCATTTTGGTGACATTTTGTGCGTCACTGTGGTACTGTGGTATATATATATATATACACACACACACACACACATCTATCTTTACATAGTATTCTACAGAGTAATTGTGTGACATATTAGTTCTAAAATTGTTGTGGGAAAAATCCGCAGCATTTTTCTGAATGACAAAAAAGTAAATGTGATACAAACAGGCTGCTAAAAAGTACTTAACGTGTAGATGTATTCATTGAACTCAAGATTGAATTGAAAATACTTAATTTTGCCTAAAAATAGTCACACTTATTATTAAGTTTGAGTTCTTACAATTATGCTGTGACCTGAATAATCACGATTATCGACCGATTATCAACCGAATAATCTTGACATTCCAACTTATGCCCAATAGTTTTTCAGCCTTTGATAAAATAATGCTTTATTAAATTCTACCTCATTTTCTCCTTGGCACCACTGATGCAGAAGCCACAGGATCTGTAGACATTGTTGCATTTTCGGATCCCTGCAGCGCTGTACAGAGTCTGGCTGTGTTGGAGCGGCCTGTTGACTCTGCCTGGCTCTCTCCTTCACCTCCGCAGTGCGCAGGTCCTCCACACACTCTTGTTTACTTGGTGACTTTTGAATGTCGCCTGTGGTGTCTCCAGATGGGAAAGAGGACGCGCGTTGCTGCCAAACATGGGCTTCAGTGTGGGGGGTGCGCTGATCTAAATCTCCCTCCATCAGTAGCGCTTCCACCCTCCCGATGAAAGGCAGGAGCATGGTCTGAAACAGTTCCAGCGCCTCATTTAAAGGCCCAGGGAGAAAGCAGTGAGTTTTATTCAATTCGATCTCTTCTGTGAGTGGAGCGTACGTGCACGAGGATGACGAGCTAAGGCCGTTTTTAGGGGGCATCATCAGCACTTGAATGGCCGTGCTCAGAATGCAGGAGTGGTCTCGGAGTGCCAGCAGTGTTTCGTAGTCTTTCTGGGGCAATAGTTTGAAAGATGCGTCTTGTTTATGGTTGCTGAAGCTTTCGTGGTTGTCAGACGGGTCCCATTCGCCACCCACGGGACCTTCTCTGGTGATGTCACACGTAGAGACGTTTCCCTCTGAAACCAGCTCCAGCTCAGTACAATCTTGCACCTCGGCTATTTCATCCTTCCCTTGCTCCCTTGAACTCTGCATCTGTGCCTCTCTGTTCTGTTCTAATGAAGTATTATCAGTTTCCTCGTCCTCCATGCCGGCCCCAGTCTTCTCTCTCAAGTCACTCATTTCTGCTCTCAAACCACGATTCTCCACTTCCAGCTCGACAATCCGACGACTCAGAAGTGTAGCCTCCTCCTCTACCAGTTTTAAGTGGTTTTTGACCTCTGCCTCTCTGGCGCGGGTGGAGTTCTGCTGACCCTCGGGCAGCTGAGCGTTGTGTATGTCGCCATAAGCCGTACGGTACTTGTTCAGCTCGTCCTGCATGCCCTCGCTGTCTGATACCAACTTGGTGAGCTTCTTGCACATGAGAGCTAATTCCTCTTTGGCAAAGTGGAGTTGGCACCTGAGATCAGCGCTGTCATCCTACAAGAACAAACAAAAACAACTTAGATCTATCAATGTCATCACTTATGTACATGTATATTTATGTATTTATTTATTATACCTCGATCAGTGAAAGTCTTTTCTCAGCTTTACCAGTGGATGATCTGACATTCTTCTTTTTGACAGCGCTCTAAAAGAAAACGAAGTGTTATCCTAAACATGCAATGTAAAATGAATTGCAAATAAAAGTGTTTGTCCATGTTAGAGTGACAGTGGCAGTACATTTAAGTCTGAGTATGAAAGGAATGTAAGCTTCTGTCTCTGGCTTTGTCTCACTCAGACACACTCAACAGGATACTTCAGTATTAATAAGACTGAGAGAGTAGCAAATGCAACTAAACTGCAAGTAGCACAGTACTGGTAAATTTGTTATCCTCTGATGGATTTAACCAAGACATTTTAGCCAAAATGACCTTTGTACCTGTTATCATTATACGTGAGTTTATCATGTAAAGCAAACAATTATTTGCATGATGCGCACACTAACATTTTAGGTAATGATTAGGTAATGTACCGTACCGGTAATGTAGGTGGATTTCCCTGTGTGTATCGGGAAATCGATGTCTACATGAGTAGATCGTACTGTGTTTCCAAAGTACTGAATCCTAGATATACTCTTTGTCATTAATGAAAAGAAGCTGAATAAACAGACCTGGTCAGGTTCATTCTCCCTGAGGTGCCAGAGAAGCGTTTTATTGATATTTGTAGGTCAGTGTGCCAGGGCACAATGAATGCTATTATACACTGATCCCGATTTAGGCTGGCTTAATAAAAGTAGAAATAGAGAATTCAGCAGTCTATTTTTGTAATCTTTTGGCGCACAGCCATTGGTTTAACTCCTTTGCTTTAACCCTCAGCTGTGCCTGGAGGCTGAGACATCCACATACCGGACCCACCGGACCCAGCCCCAGCAGCAGCTGCCCAGGCCTCGTATCGCTCCCTGTCCCAGCTCAAGTGTCACATGACATCAGGCTCCAGACAACTGGACTGTGGGTGCAGCTGTGAGCTCGTGAAGGGATGCAGAGTTATGGACTGTGTTGACAACAAGTCCACTCACTGTGGGGCTTGGTACTAACTCACTTACTGATGCAGATACTACTAAATAATAATAATCGAAATTGAACAATATTGTATTCATTATTTCATTAAAAATGTTTTGTGTCCTTGATTATTTCTTTAGCTCAAAGTCTGTTGTTCCTTGTGCTGTTGCAGCTTCATGCTTGATTAAGCTAATTACTCTCAGGTCTTAGTCAGATAAGCTAATAGGTCTTACCTCCCTGACCTTCTCTGCCTCGGCCTGAAGCACTTGTTTGGCCACTTCCAGCTCCTGAGTTTTCTCACGCAGCGCCTCATTCTCCCACTCCAACTGCAGATTCTTCTTCTGCACCGCTTCCAACTCATTATAAAGTCGGAGTGATACACTTTTTGCAACCTGCAAATAAAAAAGGAGAACATTGGTGATGTGAGCCACACAACGTATGACTCACTTTCCTTTCCTGTTGTGCACAGAGGTTTGAAGATAAAATTGAGAGGCACATCCAGAAGAAAGTGGGAGTTTGGCAATACTTATGGGAATTCTCAGCAAAGTAATTAAGTTGTGACCACAGAGACATGTGGACTGACCTGACATGGGTCTGAGCAAGATTACCATACTTTGAGATCTCCTACTCATGCGCGACATTTAACCACATAATTGCACTTTAGCGTGGCACAAATATAAACAGGGCACATGATGAAGACATTTGGAGCTAATGAATTTCTTGCGGCTTGAGGTCCACAGCAGGCAGTACTTTACCACACAGCAAAAAGCCATGCGTCAACAGATTATACAGCTACAATTGTACGCAAAAGGCAATGATTGTAGAGCATACTAAATGAGACATAACTTAATGACGTCAGACTTTGATGGTGGTAGCTGGAATGGGAGTGATTCAGAAGTGTTTCAGAGCAGTTCCAGGCAGGCTATGGGGTTTACATAAGGAATGTCACAATAACATTGTTATTAACGATATGAATGGACACCATAAGCAAAATATCTTTATTCGTTTTCATTCCACAGTTTGATTTGATTTTCTGATGCCGTTTTTGTTTCCAGTGCATGATCGAAGGTTGGAGTAAATTATCCAAGAGATTCAGAGTAAAGAAAAACTGGGACCATTGCCACAGCAAATTCAAATTTCAAATTAAAATAATATATGTTTTGAATTGGCAAAAATCCTCAAACAGTCCTTCAAAACATTAAGTCTAGATCTTGGCAAGCACCTAAATCTTGGCTTACCTTGATGTCATGTTCCAAGGATCGCACCAGTTCTCCATCCACTTGCCCGGTCTGTGCCACTCGGATACTGCGCCGCTCGACCTTCCGGAGGCGGTACTGCAGAATGCGACACGTCTTGTTGGCCTGGTCCAACTGAAGTCGTAACTGTTGTATTTGGTAAACCTCTTCTTCCTGAAACAAGTCTCGGATTTCCAACATCTCACATCGCAGCTCCTCCAGTTCATCCTGAAAAAACACAAATGGATGTTGGCCTCTGTGTTTGACCCATTCTTCAATGGGTCAAACATGGGGCGACCTGCTGTGTCCAGAGCGTGAGGCAGGACCTTGGTCTGGACCTGTAGGGTTAACCAAACGTGCATGCAAGAAGCGTATGGGCCCCGTTCATAAGAGCTGGATGTAATCAAACTTTGAATGAAGAAAACAAATAAACAGGTTTTGTCCTGTTCCATACACCCTGTATAAATGGTGTAAGATGTCACAGATACAATGTAAAAACAATTCAATAAGCCAAAATGTTGTATATTTGCTGTATCCAAAACAAAAGCAAGAATAAGCAAACTCAAAGCTTGTTAACTGCATAACGATGCCAAAAATAAATTAAAGCCAAGCCACAACAAATGGTCCAATCTAACACCCATAACCTGCAAAGAGAACCCCCCTTTATCATGAGTTTGTGGCAGTGACACGATCTGCACAACTTAAGTCTCAGGAGTGAACATCATAAGGCTTAAATAGGACTAAAGATGTCGAAAGAATGAAACACTTACTTTGAACCCTTCATAGAGGAGAAGAGTTAGATTGATTTGTCAGATCAGAAAGTAGAGAAGTGAAAGTAATAAGGAGGCCTACTCCACAAAAGTACGACTCAAATAAAGAAGCCTGCAGAGCAACAGAAGTGGCCTACTTAGGTACATTTTAGCACAGAAATCACTGTAAGTCAGATGTAAGTCACCATGATTCTATTTGACAAACTAAGTTATGTGAAATCCAATTGACTTACTTTGAGATATTCATTCTCTGATCTGAGGTCCTCCACCTCCCTGGCCAGGTCCTCGGTGGTCTCCCCCATGATCAGCTCCATGTAGACCCCAGGGGAGCGACACGACCCCGGCTTTGGGACCTCCACTCGCGTCTCCTTCTCCTCTTTCCCCTCGCTGTCCTGGCTCTCATAAGCTCTGCCGTCCATCCAGCTTAACTCGGTGTCGCTGCCAGAGGAGGACAGCTTCGCAGACAGACAGCCGGAGTCTTTGCTCAGGTCTTCTGAAGTGTTGCTCGCGTCCGACAGCCTCCTGTGCGCCGCGGGGCCGCCTGGGCTTCCTCCGGCGGGCCTCGCGGACACTTTCCCCTGGCGCTTCCCCTGAGGTCCCATAGGGTTGACCTCCTTCACAGACTCAGCCCGCAGCTCTTTCTCATTCTTCTTTTTTTGAGTGCCAGGCTGCTGGGTCTTTAGTGGCTTATTAAGGTTCCGAGATGCGCTCCTCTTTTCCCCTTCTCTGTTCATCTCACAGCTTCTGGTTAGAATGAATGAAGTTTAGTTGGAGGCGATGCTGCTGTTGCTGCTTCATCTGAGCCCAGAGTCAGACTGATCTCTCTCTCTCTCTCTCTCTCTCTCTCTCTCTCTCTCTCTCTCTCTCTCTCTCTCTCTCTCTCTCTCTCTCTCTCTCTCTCTCTCTCTCTCTCTCTCTCTCTCACTAATAGTCACTAATAGTAGGATATATCAGTAGTAGTTTTATGGCTGTGGGTGTACTTAGATTGGATTGTTATCTAGGAGAGATGCATGCAAGGAAAAAAACAGAAAAAACAAGATCATTAACTTTAAAATAGTCTAAAATCTAACACAATGTGGAAAAGAGCAAAAGACAAAAGAAAACCCCCTCTTATATAGAATGAGTGGCCAAGGCCGTGGTTATGTAACAGTGTAGCTTATGGACAGAACAAACACCATAATAAATAGCAGTTAAAGTGATTTAAGTGTATTATAATTATATGTAAAAGGTGGCTATAGCTATGATTATGGACAGTGCAGCATGTGGATAGAATAAATGTCAGGTAAAGTGAATATTTACACTAACAACACTGGACTGCGCTATATTTTATGTGGAATTTGTTTGTTTGTCAATACACGACCATTCATAATTTTGTTTACTTCATATATGTCACTATACAAGTATCAGAATCAGAAAAGGTTTATTGTCATTGTCAGTGAACAAAATTCACAGCTTAGGAACTTGTTTTGGTGAATTGGTGCAACATACAACAGTTAACAATGATGAAGTTAAATATATCAAATAAGGCATGCTTTAAAGAAAGACACTTTAAATAAAACCAATAAGATCAAAATAGACTTAGTATGTACACAGTGTTACAGTTAAATTTACAGATGTAGAAGAAGAATGTATTTCCTAAAAGTTTTTTTTTTTTTAATTTTAATTGCTTTAGACATTAGATATGAAAAGGCCCAGATCCCTTTATTCAAATTTTACAGCAGTCAGAACATGGCGGAATTGTATGCTAGGTTGCCATGGCGATATCTTTCTAGAGTTCTATTTACCTGCACACGGTTTTACCTGCGTCTATGGTTTCACAGCGTCTGCTTCCATCTAGTGGTGAAAGTCAGTATAACACTAGTGTCCAACGCAAAAGAACCCAAATCAATGTAGTGTGCTAAAAAATGAATATCATTAAACAAAACAAAATTTGATAGAGATAAAAAAAAAGAAATACAAATAAAAATGAAAACATACTGTAATAATAGATAGACCCCGGCATCAATCACGCTCCTGTTTACGTAAATGATGACGGTCGCTTTGGTTTGTTGCAGCTTTACGTTTTCACGTTTGAAGGTTTGTTGTCCGGTCATGATGAAACTATTCACACTCATTTTACAAATCCACATGTTATTTATGAATGGGTTTGATTATTGATGATCAAACAGAGACTATCTCAAGTTAAACCTTAATTTAGTAACTTACGGGACCAATGTTGGCTAATGACAGGTTAGCTAACAAAGTGTCTTCGGGTTACATATGATGTCAAATCTTATTTTTTGAGCTTTTAACTACGTTATAACATAGTTACCTCATAATTAGTTTCATTTTGATTAATTTATGCATGTTTGAGTTTCACAGTGCTGGGAAAGTTAAAAAAAAAAAAAATCACCTACATTAGGTCTTCTTTGTACTTACTACTTGCAATTATTTGATATATGGTTGCAGCTTATGATTGTTTTAATTGTTGATTAGTCGATTGGTTAGTTATACTTGTCCAAATTTGACAATGCAAATGTTTTTGTCTACTAATCACAATTAGTCGATTAATTGTTGCAGCCCTAATTTGAAATGAAAATCTTGTTATGGTGAAATACCAGAAAGTCAATCGACCTTTTTTTTGATCCAATGTAGAATATTGACTCCTACGTATGTTATAGTTTTATATTAACTACAAAACGAAAATCATAATATAAATAATGAACGATCAGCAGCATAATTTGAACACAAACTGTACTTTTTCAGCAGCACACAGTGAAGGATGTCAGCGTGTAACAGCAGACCCCTGCACATGTTGCCTGGCAAAGTGCGCGGCTTTGACACTGTGGGCACGATTTTGACCCATGACCAAGGACAAATGCTGGGTCCTGAGCTGAATCTAACAGAGATGTCCGAAGGCGAGTTCACTCATCTTCAGCACATCATTCAAACACACATGGAAGTGTCAGACATGGCAGCAGATCAGAACACAAGCCTGTCTAAAGATACAGTAACATCTCCATTGGCGACCACACAAGCCATTGACCTGTCCACGTCATCTGATGGACATGAGGTTATTTTACCAGAGGAAAAGACGCCGCTATGTTACGGAGAAGTACCTGGCTTTGTGTTGGCCAAAATGAGAGAAGACGACACGGCTCCGTCAAACGCCTGCAGTCTCCCATCTCAGACAAGAGGCCCCTCCACCGCCAGAGTTTGTTTAGAGAAAAGATTCAACTCCATCTCAGGAAGTTTGGGACCTCAAGATAATCTGATCGCTGTTATTAACAAGTAAGTAATATGTGATGATGGTGGGAAAAAGTTTCCCCGGTCGTCGTCTGGACAAGTTTTGACATGTTTCCACTGCGATTTGATAGCCATTTTCAATCTAAATGTATGATTTGTACTGCCTGAGCTAGTTTAGTTTAGTTCCAAAGTATAAATCTGTATAAATCTTTGTTTGCCTGATGGCCCAGTTTCAGGTTGTTATCCCCTATTGTACTCTGGTTATCTCTCCCCAATCACTGATATTTACCTGATAAACCCAGCGTCGTTAACAACTATTGTACTGTGCTGGCATCCCCATCGCAGAGCTTTGATTGGCTTGATTTCTGCCATGGTTTTAGTAAAGCGTTGTAGACAGAAGGCAGATTATAGATTGTCTTTTACAAAGGACAGGGCTAATCTAGCCCAGGACTGTGGAAATTCTAGTTCTTCTCGTCGACGACCAGATGGCAACCTTTGAAACTTTACCATGGACCACTCCTGTACGAATGAGGGATTACACTGACATTCATTTGTAATTATGTATTTCTGTAGTTTTCTTGAAGGAGTTCAGCAGCCTTCAGAGGCACAGGATGTAAGCGCTCACCCTCATCTGCAGAGTTGGAACAGGCACAACAGAATATATGACATGTCCGACTCACTTATAGGAATTTACAACCCTGTCACCAACCTTTGTGAACAAGTAAGATGAAAAGTAATTTGTCTTTAACCTAATTTTTGATACTAGTAAACCACAACTGCCCCTCCCCAGGTCTTGGTCATTCCCAAGGGACCTCCTCTGAATATTTGCCCAGAAAGGGTCCCGGCAAATAATCACAGTGCAAGTACCAACTCTACATCAGGCAGTGTGTACAGTAGATTTAACTTACAGGATTTGGTGTTAAACTTCGCTCTCATGCACTAAGGTCTTCTTTGTAGATAAAAAGACCTTACATCCGGCAGCTAAATGTGTTCCGCTGCGCGCTAAACCCAGGGCTTCCAAAGACACGTCCGATTCACTTGGAGAGACTGCTAGCAAGAAACAGGCCCATGGTGTTCCTCTGAGTCTGCACAAAGAGAGGCACAACAGCAGAGAGCGAGAGCGCAGGTGAGGACTTAAAGTTATACACCTGTACTGCAGTGCTGGAGGTATTTGGTTGGGCAGAAATAAATTAAGAGATAATTGTCAACTTATTTTCTAGTCGAATTATTGACAAACTACAAAACAACTCTTATGCTGAGAAAAGTAGTTGTTTGATCAGAAATCTCTGATTTATATCGCGTGTTGTATCAAATCGTGATTCCCAGCACTATTGGCAGATAACCTAAAGCCAAAGTATTGGCTTTGGAACTTAAAAAAGCTGAATTGGTTCATCTCTAAATAATCCATAATACACTGATTTCCAGGAGGAGGATTCGTTTGAGCTGTGATGAGCTGAACAAGCTTGTGCCGTTTTGTCAGAAAGACACTGACAAAGTATCAACTCTGCAGTGGACTGCGGCCTACCTCAGATACATCACCAAGATGTATGGAGACACACTCAAAGAGGTTTGTCTGCAGAGGATCACGTCACAGGACAGCTCGGCCACTGTAAATGTCACACACTTATATGCACCTGTTCACAGGAATTTCAGAAGATTTTCACAGATAAAGATGCACTGAAGCCCGTCCCTTCCTAGAGAACCACCAGATCCTCCGCGACATAGAGAACATGCCAGTCAAGCCATAGCCGCTGCTGCTTTATTTATGAACTGTCTCATATATTTCTTAATCGTCTTTTTTATAGCACCATTAGGAACTGGTCTTCTTCACCGGTCTATGTTAAAGAATTGTAAAATATGTCCTTATTCATTTAATTAATTTTCTGATAATTCAGTTTGTTGAACATTGTTAATGTTTTTTGCAGTTTAAAGTTAAAGGGTTTCAATATTTTTCCATACATAAGTTTTATAGTTTAATAACATGAAAACATATTAATATATAATATTTGAATAACCTAATGAGATTAATTATCGTCCTGATACTGTTCATATGTAGAAAGGAATAGTTTTTACTGAAAAGTGGCTTTATTTGTCTTTTCTTACAACATGTCGCTGTATAATCTTACTGTACATACAACAGTTACCCAAAATAATAAATAGTATTTAAAGTCATGTAAATTTAATAGTTACAGCACTGTCAGTACATAGTGGATGTGGTCGTAGAGGGACTAAAACTGATGAAAAACAAGCTCAGAGAAACATTCTCATTGATAAACAATGTGGATGTATTTGAAAGCCTAATACTTGGATTTACCACACAAAAACTGAACTTAAAAAACTGAATCCATGTCATTATTCACGCAGTTTCCGGGAATTTGGGTCACTATTTTATTCTACTGCTTTTATACAAAAGAGAATGTGTAAAAGTGAAACATATTTTACAAAGATGTGTTCTGGTCAATGAGGTAATGCCTGTAATTTACATTTAAGGGGCATAATAAACTCATTCAGTTCAGAGCTGTATTGAATATTTTAAGACTATGTAAGTAACAAGAAGCATAGAAACATGTACAGTTTTTACACACAAATCTTCTTTTTCATTTCACGTCAAGTCCTGTCATCAGACAGTATTGGGAGCATTTCTTGCACTTTTATTCCACTTTTACTGATGTTGCTTGATGCCTGTCTTTAATTGTTCTGGTATTCAAGTTGCTCCCTGGATGTTTTGTATTTCTCCTCCCAATGTATCACTTTTGATGTTTCTTTTATTGTGTGATACTTGAATTCATTTCAAAGATTTTCTCGTAGACGTCCTTCATTTCCTCTTCACGCGTCACCTCCATCTTCTCAGGCGGCTGGATTCCGGTGGTCTAAATTTAATGATTTTTGGGGTTTGTCGTTTTCCCATGAGGAGCTGCCCCTTGGCAGGCTGATGTGTCACAGATTCCAGGTGATCCTTGGTGCCCAGTCCTTCCTACTCTGCCTGGCTCTCCAGACTCACCGGGGTCTCCAGGGGACCCATCACGTCCATCCTTCACAATGCCAGGCACTCCGGGAAGACCTGTAGACACAGCATTCAAATGTGAGCAAAGGACATTTTTGTTTTCAGCACAATGGTGTCCAAGATGCAGCTGATGTAGAAGAGTTCATACCTTGATATCCCTGGTCTCCAACCGGACCCTCGATAGCTTTCCCGATGGGCCCCTTGTCGCCCTGCTCACCCAAGTCACCTGTTTAAACAAAGGACATTAGTTTGTTGTATCTGCGCTTGCTGTAGTGCCTGTTTTCTTCTTACCTCTTGGACCAGGGTCTCCCAGTTCTCCTGGAAGCCCTCTGTACCCTGGGGGCCCTCGGGGGCCAGGGTGCCCTATGGAGCCAACCACACCAGGTTTGCCAGGGGTCCCTGAAGGGCCAGGTCGACCCACCATCCCTGGAGCCAAAGGTCGTCTGAGGTTAGCTGCCAGCTGTGCCATCTGATCTGTATCAATATCAGAAGGTTGGTCAATCTTCAGTTAATAATTACCTGAACAATGATATATTTAGTATCAAGACCCACCATCAATCATGGATCCACACAACTCTCTGATGTGCTGCTCACTCACCAGTTTACCCTGAACACAGAGGAAGTGAAAGTCATCTGCACCCATACCCACATTCCACATCTCAAGGGTGAAACGTTTTCATTGAATTTACCGGTACGCCAGTCTTTCCAGCCATCCCGGGCATTCCTTGCTCTCCTTGGAAGCCCATGAAGCCTTGTTTTCCTGGGGGCCCTCTTGCTCCAAGCTCACCCTGTGGTCCAGTCACCCCCTTTGGCCCCAGTTCTCCACGTTTGCCTGGCTAAAGTTGGGGAAAAAATGAATGCCAATTACGATTCAGAATCCAAAACCCCAAAAAATCTATGAAACTATACAAACATAAAACAGATCAGCTGCATAATGTCAGTAATTAACTGGTCAACAAAGGCACCAATCAAACAATACAAATCTCCTTTAACATTTAGACTCACCTCTCCCTTTTGACCCACCGGACCAAATGGACCCTAGAATTCAAAACATGAATTTAATTACAAAACAATTGTAACAAAACTCAAGGTCACAAAACGTAATCCCGTGTGAGGTGTTTCACTATGGTCACCCCCAAGGAGATTCCCATAGTGAAACACTGAACCACGTTAGAAAAATAACACTTCTTGGACATGAAAACAAAAGATACGTACAGGTTCTCCATTCTCTCCTGGCAGACCATCACTTCCTGCCACACCCTAAAATTCAAAAGTGAATTATTTATACTTGTGCTTGTAGTATTCAATTAGTTTATTCATCTGCTTTGATACAGTTACAAAGCCTTGAGAGGAAATGATTCTTGAAGTATTTACCATATCTCCTTTAGCCCCCGAAGCGCCAACTGGACCCTAAAAAGAGCGAGAGTCACTGTAAGTATGCAATGGGAGCGCAGTGGGGAGTCAAACCTGAGGTGAAGGAAATCATGGCAGTTATAAAGACTGGCTTTGTCCTTGGCAGACTGTGAACAAGAGGCCGCCTGTGTCTGAGCCCCTCTGGCTGCAGTACACACTTTCAACCACAAGGAGTAAGACTGGACAGCCAGCTTCTGATGAACTACACGTGACTTCAAAAGATCAGCATGTTGTTTTGGCATATTGAGTAACCCCTATTTGTCTTGAGTAACCCCTCTTTGTCTCACACTCGGAGTACCCCCTAACTAAGCAAATAAATGTTTTGCTATAGAATTCTACGGTTATTTTATTATATTTTCTTGTTTTCCTTTCCAATCCACTTTATTTAAATAGCACATTTTGAAATTGAAACTTTTTCAAACTGCTACGCTGAAAAGCATTAAAAACAAATACACAATTGCTCTAAGAGTCTATCTAAAAAAGATAAATAGTAAATTCTCAAAAATAGTACCCCGACAAAATAATAATACATAAATTAATAAAACAGGACTGACATTGGTGTCAAAATAAATGTACTACTTTTTTTAATTTATTACATTTCCCTTCTTTTAATCAAAAAACATTTGAAGTAGCCCTGGAAATACTGCACCAAGTGACAGTATTCTTTACATCGTGGTTCTTCCAACTTACTCTTTCACCAAACTCTCCTCGGATTCCCGTTGGCCCGGGCAGACCAGGATCCCCCAGAGCTCCTTTCATTCCCTGTAACAGACAAACAGGTCAGTCAAACTCATTATATACTTCAATAATTAATGCATACTCTTCATTAATGTGTAGGAACTGACCTGGAAGCCCTTGATTCCCTGAGGCCCAACGTTGCCAACAGGCCCAATTCCTCCCTGTTGAACACAAAAAGCAAAATTATTTTGATGTACAATATACAATTTGAGCTACACTGTGGTCTTGTGTACTGCACTGTATTTTAAAGCATTTTCACACAGAACGAAGTCATTTGGGCTGTCAATTATTCTGCTTACAATGAAGCAACTAAAAACATGAATTCAAAATGGGTTTATTGTGGTGTTTGAAAACCACATGGAGTGTGAAGAAGAACTGTATTTGTGTGCATGGGCTTGTGGAATGGGCGTTCCATGTAAACTTTCGCTGAGTACCGGAAGTATGAAGTATAATGAAGGATGAAAGATAATAAGCTATTGTGTTTGCCTATACATTCTCTGTATTTATGTATGGTAACATTTGTTCTTTGTATGGTACCAAAACATGTAACACTCACGATCATAACAAGTAAATTGTAAATGTGTAATTTGTTCTGTACTTTTACTTACAGCTACTCCTCGGGGCCCTGCGATTCCCCGCTCTCCTGGGATACCCATCTCACCCTAAAAGAAGAGACAGTTTTGCCAAAAACTAAATCCAAAATTCAGTTGTTTAAATAACAGTGTAATCTCCCTCAAATTCTACAAGATACATACAGGAATACCTGGCTCTCCAGAGGGTCCCGTCTCACCAGACTTTCCTGGATCTCCCTTTTACCACAAACAGAAACGAGACAAACATCAATAATCTCTTATATGATTATCGTATGATTGTGACATGTTTCATTTGCATCAATACTCACAACTTCTCCTTTAGATCCCTTTGTACCAGCCTTTCCCTGGAGCCCCTGTATGAGGCAATTATATAATGGTCAGTGTCTGCTCTAAATTACACGTGTTTGATTGATTGAATACATTATGATAATTTGATTGATCAGAAGCTAAAAATACATTTTCTTACAGGAAGTCCATTTGGTCCTTTCTCTCCGACTATACCGTGGCGCCCAGCATCGCCCTGAAAACACAATAGACAACAACTCCAGGACTTGCTTTAGAGATAATGACGTCATTTTAATTTAAACTCAGAGGAAACTATGAGTCTTGCCTTCTCTCCATCCAGTCCTGGTGTGCCATCTTTGCCATCTCTTCCAGGAATACCCTGACAACACGAGACACGGCAGTTACAGAAGGATCAGCTGGACATTGTGGTGATTGTATTTCAGGCTTATACTCACAGGCTCTCCTTTAGGCCCGGCTCCTCCAAGTGCTCCTTTGGGTCCAATTTTACCCTGAAAGTGTCATATTTTGTTGCTCTTCTGCATAAAGACATCTTGTACACAGCCATGTACTGCATAAAGCTGATTACTTACCATCTCTCCCTTTGGTCCTTTAAACCCTTGTGGTCCTTTCTCTCCAGCGTCGCCCTGGAAGCATCAGATGAACCATATACAGCTATTCATTTATGGGACCAACCATTTATTAGCTAAAGGGCAAATGTACGTATAATGCTATTTGTGTTACAAACAGAGAGGAACTCACTGTCTTTCCGATGAGGCCAGCAGCACCAGGTTTGCCTCTGAAGCCAGGTAAGCCCTTGGGTCAAGGAAAAGGTCAGACTGAAGCTTTGTTTTATATAAAAGGAGCAGGAGGTAAACATGTACTTACTCTGTTTCCCACTGGTCCCATGGGCCCCTGCAGCCCCCTCAGACCACGCGGACCCTAAATACAAACATTTCAAATGAGTATTGTACATGAAAAAAGAGGTGTTAAAATAAAAGAGTGTGTTCTCACCTGCAGACCCACGGTGCCTGGAATACCAGGGGGCCCCGGAGGACCTGCATCTCCCTGCACAGGTGAATTAGACTCAGGGAAGAATCTTAGACAGACATGATATTCACGTGACCTCCTTTACTCACCCTCTCTCCATCCTTCCCAACCTCTCCTTTGTCTCCTTTGTGTCCAGTGTGACCCTGCGGGCGGCACACACCAAAGGTCAGCGAAAAGGAAATACAATTCATGATTTATGTCAGGACGTAATATTGTGCTTACCTTGAATCCTGGCATCCCAGGTGGGCCGGGGGGGCCAGGGGGGCATATAGCTGGACACTAAAAACAACAGTTATCAATACATTAAAAAAAATTAAAAATGTTGATCTAACTAACTGCTATAAACCAAGAACTTACAAGAAGGTCACCATTGAGATCTTGAAGTGTGCCAGGGAGACCCTGAAGTTACATAACAGAAAGCATAAATATCATAGATATTCTAACAGTCTCCTCTGAAATGAGTCAGAAAATGAATTGAACAAAGCATCCACTAGATGGCAATAAACCCATGTTTAACAATACACATAATACAATGTTTGTAACATGTCCTGTACTTACAGGAGGGCCATCAGGACCAGCTGGGCCAGGAAGTCCAGGAAGCCCCTCAGGACCCTATTAGAAATAATGATGAAGATCCATTTGACTAAATACACAGCTGAACTGACTGGTGGGTAATAATACAAAAATCAGGAAACATATTTTATATTAAATACAAAAGTGTTCTTACAGTTGACCCCTGTGGTCCAACTCCACCTGGTAAGCCATTAGTTCCAGGTAAACCCTGAAATAAATCAAACATTGCTTTGTTTTAGGCAGAGCTTGTATGAAGTAGAACTTCAACATAAAAAAAACTTCAGAAGATCAGAGCTTTGTACTCACAGCAGCTCCTGCTCTCCCTCTGCCCTACGGAAGACACAGAAGGTGCATTAAGTCAGAGACATCAAAGTCCACATTAGTGCTTTTGTTGTCTTTAAGGCTCTACTTACCGGAGGCCCGGCTGGTCCAGGAGGTCCTGGTTCACCCTGTGAAGAGGCGTCACACAAACCCAACATCACAATATTGCACAAGTGAGACACTCATTAAGTTAAGTAGAAGCACTACGGTGGATACAAGAGACAGTTTCAAATTATTACCTTTATTTTATTCTTATACTTTTCATCCCCATTAAATATATTTTGCTACATTTCTGCATTGAAACACCCACAATGTGCTGCTTGTTGTATTTGCCTGGAGCTTTCCTCTTGGTCTTAGTCTGTGTTGATTCCTTGCAGCTGTATTTGTGTTGTCTTTGAGGTGAGAGCTCCAAAGAACCCAAATAAACCTCAGCACACTGACTGACATGCCCATACTGCCACTATCAAACTTGTACTGAAATGTGTAAAAACACTCTCCTCTTGAGTTGGAAGAGTCTAATCTTGAGTATTCTCGTCAGGCCTGTGCGATAACGGTGTGCTAATCAAAGTAATTAGGAGCACTTGTCGACACACACTTCCTCATTAGTCTAACAGTGAGTCTGATTGTCTGGGCTTTATCTGTGCTGACACTAAATATGTAGCTTCAGAGTCGAGATTCCTAGATGTTTTTCCAACATCTGCTCTACCGGGATCATAATAATGGGTCACTATAATAGGATAACTTTAAATCTGAAGGTGGACGACTGGTGAACTTTCTATAATATTTGGATAAAAGAGCATATTAAAGCAAAAATCGTCTAACTGAGCAAAATAAAATTAACAAGTACCAAAAAGCTTTGTTATTTGTCAGCACATTTGCAAGTTTAATGAAAATAGTAGTAGTCATTTATTTCCTTTTTAAACGTCAGCTGGCAGTCTTGGTTAATGTATTGTCCCTGTACAAAAACACAATCCACACCAGTAAATAAAGATTTTTGTGGATGTTTTCGATAACAGTCCATATTGGCTCTGTTTTTGGCTCATCTTAATTTAAACATGTTCAAGTAGAACATGAATCTTCAGCTCGTCTGTCTGAGGATAAGACGAGACCCACAAGCTTCACCCCGTGAGATTTGTTAGAGGCAGTAAACATTCCGGTCCGGATTAAAGGAAATAAATCCGATTTTGATCCCTCATTAAAATGATTCCCTCCATGAGGCACAGGTTGATAAATCTGGGCTGACAGTTGGACTTTACCATGTCCCTGTTTCATCCCCCTCACTAAAAGGAGTTTGCTTTTGACTGTTCACTTACAGATTCACCTGCAGGCCCATCTTTCCCGGCTGGCCCATCAGGACCGGTCAAACCCTAAAGAAACGCAGTACATTATTATACATTTTATATGACCCATGTAGCTTTTAGTGCACGTGTATGAATAATAAACCTACATCTACTCCGGGTAGTCCAGGCAAGCCCGATTTTCCTGATTTCCCAGGAATTCCACCTTTTCCTTTGGGCCCCTATAGAAAATGATATACAACGTCACTCATCCTGACGAATTGTGTCTGATCCAAGAGACATCACTGAAATGACACTTACTGCTTTTCCTGGTAGACCAGCAGGACCAGGTTTACCCTGTGAGACACAATCAAACATGTGCATTTAGTCGATCCATCCTCAAAATGGATGTTCTTATCTCAATAAGCCAGTATGCCATGTTTAATGTAAATCTTTTTCTTCTGCAGTGCCTAGTGAAGAATAAACATCACTAACTTGACCCAGTGGTGGCTGGTCACATGAGAAAATCCTGAGTTTGGTTTGGGAAAAGAGAAGGGGGGCTGAAGGTGTGAGCTGAAACTTGAGAGGCTCTCACTGGCCTGGGGAATGTATGAATGAGCCCTCTGTGTCCCTAACAGACTTTACCAAAAATATCTACTACTAAAAGTTACAAATGCTTCCCTCAGATGAAACATTTCAGAGTTACTATGTTAATTGAAAGTGGGAGCTTGGTAAACGCAATGAGTGACTCACAAGTGTAAACCTATTGCCAAAGTGAGGTTTTGCATAATTTAATTTCCTTGTGTTTTTACAAATCAACCTTTATGATTTCAGCAAATTAAAAACGACATCTGTGTATGAAAGAAATGTATTTACTGCTTCATTATTCATCTAAACTACTTAACATAAATACAGACCAGTAGGCAGCGAGTGCATGCCATTTGATGTACCTGTGGACGGCTAAACCCTGCCCATCTGACAGTTATCATTTAATACTGGGGGAGGGCAAAGGGGAGGAGTCACTGACATCAAAATAAAACATCTGGACACACCAGAGGTCGATTTCATTCAAGCAATAATTTTGTCAAGCATCTGAAACATACAACACTGATATACAAGACGTACATCTCAATTGGCCCGTAAAGATGAGATTTAAGCCTAACAATGATGATGCTGCTTGTGGACACTTTGAGGAGACACTAACAAACAATGTATTTGTGCATAAATAACACTATATCTTCAAATCAGTGTTTCTGTGATTATTTTTTGTTCATTACATCCACCATCAGAGATTTTGTGATATGCCTCAGTGGGTGTAACTCACATCTGTGCCATCCTTTCCTGCAGTTCCTGGGGGCCCTGGCTGCCCAGGGGATCCTCTGGGGCCAGGCCTCTGAAAGAAGGAATTAATTAATTAAATATGAAAATAATACAATTATTCTGAACATAATGAAAACGAAACTTGAATGAAATGAAAATGAATTTGTTTCAAGACAGTCACGTGCCTGTTCATTCATGTACAGTGCAATGCATCATTATTGATCACAGGCCTTTAACAACAGTTTCAGAATATAATTAACTATTTTTCAAGTGTTGACAATTTAGCTTCAAAAGAATACATAAATGTGGTGCGTAATGACGCATAACACAACAGTCACATCGATGGCAAAGCAAACACCAAACACTTGTGAAATTGTTATATTTAGGTGCTAATATGTTTCTAGTTGGGTATTTCTAACTTTTTATTCGTTGAAGTTCGACTAAACTCCTGCGTTGCTCCAAACCTGGATGCGAGTGAACAGAAGGGCATTGTGCGCTGGCGCTGATCTCCAGCACATTCCACAGGTTCAGAGAAAACACAACCACGACTTATGAAGCAAACGTGAGAGGCGCAGCCACCTGCACTTATGATGCCTAAAGCTGAAAGTGATATGATTTATAGATGCAACATGCATAAACTTCTCTCTCAGCCAACATTACAATCCACCATTCATAATCAAAAAGCCTAATGTAGTTGATTCCAGTCGGACACAGTCATATGCACCGTGAGTGATCAGGATCAGTCCCGCTCTTACCTGAGCTGAGGAGCACGTCAGGAGTTGGCCCAGTACGAGCACCCAGAGCGCGGAGAACCTCGCCATGGCTCCCGCTCAGCCTCACAAAACCGAGTCAAAAAGATACGGCCAAATTCCCGGTACCCGGTCCACAGTCCCCCCTGCGCCCACTACGAGAGCCCCTTTACGTGGCGCGTACAGGTCCTGAATGGAGACCTGCCTAGTACCAGATAAACCCGAGTCTCCAGTCGAAGGGGCTGAACTCACAGCGGACCGCACAGAGGGGCGAGGGGGGTCAAAGTGGGACTGCTGAAGGATGCACCAGGATGAAGGGAACCATTTCGGACACAAGTGGGCAGAGCCAACTAAGGTATGTGGCTTTAGGAGGGGGAGCAGGGTTTACTAGAGTAACTGTACTATTAAGGCCTAGTCCTCACCCTCATCACAGCAATGGTGGATTTAACACTGTGACTTCATCGCTTAGTGAAAAAGTGAGGATAATCTTAATTCTTCATCTCTTCAGCCTGTTGAAAGATGAAATCCTCCTCCACACTGGCTCCAGCTTAGGCATGAGTCACAGCAATACTTTTAGCATCTGCTGGAGAAGTGAACTAGATGAGAGTAAAGTGCACGTATCAAGACGAGAATAAGCTTTCAGATCAGCATCAGTATCAGTTAAGAGACAAAAGCAGCCTAACACAGATTTTATTAAACATTATAGCTTTTAATTCTGCTTGGTCAATAGCCAGATGTTCAGCCAAGAAAGTTTCATTTATAAGAATTCAGCATTTTGTAAAGTTATTAACACTTCATTATTTAAATACTACAACTTACAACATGAAAAAAAAGTGCAGTTACAAAAATGCATCATGAAATTTCAAGACCAAAATCACTGCCCTAGCATTAAAATTCTTTAGCTATTCTCATCTCAATAAACAGCAGATCTTCAATGTCAGCCAAGTCTTTTCGGTTCTGCTTAAGACGTACTTATATATTTTTTACAATCAATCAGTCTGCGGAATTTTTTGGCACAATTTTAACAGATAAAATTTCCCAAATGTGCGACAGAACACATTGTGCAACATTACTTTCCTACTTAAAATATAGCTTAAATCATGACATTCAGTCTTCATTATAACATTGGATCTAACAGAAATGCCATCTGACATTATCCTTACAGTAAAGAACAGAACTCATCTAAATTTGTTTCAAGTGCAAAGAGTAGTAAAGTTAAAAATGCTATCAAGTATACGTTATTGAGAACTTAATGTAAAGGATCTGATTGGCCCTTGAGAAAGAGTTCAAATCCATAGTCCTTTTAAAGTGAAAAAACAAACAAACGTATAAATATCTTAAGCAGAGATAAGGCCAGAAGGTCTTTCAAAAATCTGTCCTTTCACTTCGCTTCCTATGATTTATTCGTTCCGTTGACGGCTTCCTTGCTAACGATTAAGTCTGTGGAGGCGTTGTCCCCGTTCGAGGGGCTCGACTCCGTGTCCATTGGCTCGGACTCTTTCCCGTTCACCCGCTCTTCCGCCGTTTTGTCGCCGCCGCTTTCCGCCGACCCATTCGCAGACGGCGTGGCTTCTTGCGACATCTCGGCCACCTCGTCCGTCGCCGGATTCAACTCAGTCCGCGGGATTTTTTCCTCTCTTCCCGACAAAAGAGGGGCTTTGGAGGTCTTGAGTGGCGTTTGCTGGCCCGACGACTTGTTGCAACCGTTTTTACCGTCTTTCTGAGGTGAACCGCGATTGCTGTCGGGCTCCGCGTCGTCCTCCCTCTTCTTCTTTGGTGGTTTTTTACTCTCGCCGCCCGCGTCCGTTTGCATGGCGCTGTCCGCTTCCTGGGCGCTCTCCTTCTGGTCCGAGCTGGCGTCGGTTTTCGGGTCCGGGTCGTCGGCCCTGGGCGAGTGCTCCATCCCTTCGTCGTCCGTACAGTCGCTACCGTTGCTTACGACGTTGTTGTTATTCTCGCTGCAAGCGTTACCGTTTTCCACCACGTCATCTTTTGGCTCAGGAGAGGTTTCCGATTTGATTTTGTCGTTACTCGTCTTATCGCCTTTTAGAGACTTCGCACTATTGTCGACCGCTTCTTCTTTCGTGTCCGTATACTTCGCTTTAGCCCGTGACTGCACTTCGTCTTTGCCCTCGCCGTTCCCCACGACGTCCAATCTCTTCTCCGCTTTTCGGAATTGTCTCTGAATTTTCCTGGGACACCACACAAACTTATCCTTTGGCTCGAAGTGGAAATAGGCGTAACGTACTAACTCCTGCCGTTTCTGCTTGTCCAGAACGGCGAACAGGAAGTAGTCCAGTACGCTTCTTTTGACACTGCTCAGAGTTTTCTTCACCAGCGTCTCCTCCAGAAAGAAGCGCACGAGTGGGGCCTGATAGTGCTCAAACCCGAGCTCTCCCAGGCTCTTCAGGATCCGGGTGATGCGCAGATTGTTGTGCATATTCCTGAATTAACAGATACGCTATTTTAGTACAAGTGTAACATTTAAGTCATTTTTTTTTTAAGACTGACCGTTCAAGATTGCCAAAGCGCTCTTTCCAATTCTCTGCTCGCCTCACTTCGCCGGTGTCTTTGTCGACCAGCCGCATGCCATAAAAGCCCAGCATGAGTTCATATGATTCTACAAGTCTTTTCTTGGCGTCCTCGCTCTTCTTGAAGGCCTATGACACATACATCGATAACTGAGAGCGTGTGAAGTGTGTGGACAGCAAATAAAGCAGCGTAATGTTCATTTTCTCATTTCTGCCACGTGCGCTGGGGCCAGAGTTAAACTGACCTCGATCTCCTTCTTGGTGAGCTCTGAAGCCATGTAATTGACTCCTGGTTCTCTCAGTGGGAAAAGCCTGACATAAATGATAGTACTGTTATAAAAGGTTTGTGATTTGAGGTAAACTGTCAAACATACATCATCACATAACATACCATTGAATATAAGAATGAACTCTCTCCAATCTCTTGTAGTCATTTTTCCATTCTTTAAGGAAGGAATCGATGTAGACATCTGTGTGTAACCAACAGTAAAATATTATTGACTTAATTACACCATTTGATTTGTAATGTGTAATAATTCAAATGAATTACTACCGTCTGGAGCAGAGGGTGATTTATTGAGATAAAATTGCAGATTGTTCATTTTGTCCTCAGGGCACTCGTCATCAGTTAAATTCTGTGTGGTAAAAACAACCAATAAGAATATTTTACATTGACAGTGTGAATCAATATTAGACCAAATAAATGACTCACTGGATATCCTCTTCTGTAGTTTTGCATGTCCTTTGCTGCTCTCATGTTCCTGGGAGTGGGGTGCCACTGCAAACAGAGAAAATGTCAGATAGAAACACACTTGCCTCAACAACATGAGCACATATGCATAAAACCAGGTTTGCGTAAGTGACAGTCCAGACTTACATAAATCTACCTAAGCAAACACACAGTGCATGTGTCAGCTCTGCTCGTGTAATCACACAGTAACATGTTTAGATCTGGATCACTAGAATGTGTGCTAACATAGGCTAGAGCAGCTAGCCTAGCAATGCTAACATTAGCTTTGGAGTCGTGGGAACAAAATCACCGCCTCCTTGAGTTGAAGGCGGAGAACTTCGCACCGCGGAGGCTTTTCTTAAACGCAGACATAAAGACGTGACACAGAGGGCTATTACAGCACGTACAGTGACCAGAGTCCAGGAGGACTTGTTTTTGTCTTGGCTTGACCGCCGGGGGAGGCTCTCTGCAGCCGGGTCCTCTCCATCACTCTCCGTGTCCCACGTCGAGTCGTACTCGCAGACACAGTCGTCTTCCATAATGGGGAAAGTCTTTACAAACGTGCGGAGTAAAAGAGACCTGCAGGCGCGTTTGGCTCGAGTGAATGACATGTACGATGTTAGACTGTCTTCATCCTGAGGGAGACTTGGACGGCCCTGAGCTCTCGTGCTCTTCCATCGCAGACAAACGGCAGCGTGAGCGCGCGCGCCCGCCGCGGCTGCTGCACTGCTGCTGCCTTCACGTGCACCTCGGAAAGAACGCAACTGCTGTTCTTTGAAGATGCGTTCTTGTTCTTGCTCTTGCTCTTGCTCTTGCTCTTGCTCTTGCTCTTGCTCTTGCTCT
The DNA here is from genome assembly GCF_026437365.1 of Eucyclogobius newberryi. Lineage (NCBI taxonomy): Eukaryota > Metazoa > Chordata > Actinopteri > Gobiiformes > Gobiidae > Eucyclogobius > Eucyclogobius newberryi. Next base: position 9,758,216 of record NW_027315801.1, on the reverse strand, counting down.
TGTTCTTGTTCTTCTTCTTCTTCTTCTTCTTCTTCTTCTTCTTCTTCTTCTTCTTCTTCTTCTTCTTCTTCTTCTTCTTCTTCTTCTTCTTCTTCTTCTTCTTCTTCTTCTTCTTCTTCTTCTTCTTCTTCTTCTTCTTCTTCTTCTTCTTCTTCTTCTTCTTCTTCTTCTTCTTCTTCTTCTTCTTCATCTTCTTCTTCTTCTTCTTCTTCTTTTTCTTTTTCTTCTTCTTCTTCTGTGTCTTATGACTGCTGGTATCCAAGTGTTACATTACCGCCAGACTTTACTCTTTAGACTTCATTCTTCAGACTTTAAAGCCAAATTGTCTGACACTCTATGACTGCATAATAGACATACATGTTTGGCAGCTAAGAACCTGGGAGCATAGTCTACTCCTGGATGTATTGAGTCTACTGCTGTAATGGGCGGGAGTTCAATCTGCGGAACGTTCTGGCGATCCAGTCACAGGGTTTGTGTCAGGCTGTGGTTGCTTACTTATGTAGCACAGGGCTGGGTAAACGTTTATAGAGGTGGGGGGTGTTGGAGACTGAGCCGAGGATGAGGAGCAAGAGGATGTTCTAACGCGCTTGGACTTCATGGGCCTAGAAACGCCAAAGTGATGGAAGAAGGACTTCTAAAGGATAAAACGACAAAGACGTCCCATGACCTCATGGGCTTTGTAAAACAACAAAGACGTCCCATGATCTCATGGGCTTTGTACTTCCAAAGCACCGAACGTCAAAGAGGGCGAGGAAGGTGAAGAAGAGTCTCCCTGGAATAAAGCCGGTTGGTCTCTGACACAACAACTATTCTAGTCACAAAAACACATCATGACCTCATGGGCTTTGTAACGCCAAAGCGATGGGAGGAGTACTTTTACGGACTACGACAGAGTCTGAGGACTACGAAACGTCTGAGGAGTGGGGTCTGGCGGTGGTGCAACGCTCGGATGCCAACCGCCATAGAACAACAACAACAACAACAACAACAACAACAACTATTCTAGTCGCAAAGACATATCATGACCTCATGGGCTTTGTAACACCAAAGCAATGGAAGGAGTACTTTTACGGACTACGACAGAGTCTGAGGACTACGACAAAGTCTGAGGAATAAAGTCTGGCGGTAATGCAACACTTGGATGCCAACCGCCATAAAACAACAACAACAACAACAACAACAACAAGAGGGGTGACGACGCACGTTGGGTGGGGGGTGAGGGGGGGTAATAAAGTCTGAAGTCTGAAGAATAAAGTCTAAAGAATGAAGTCTGGCGGTAATGTAAGACTTTATTCTTCAGACGTTTATGGCCCCGTCTTGTATTTAACGGATGAGAATGCTGATGTCATAAAGACATAAAGAAGGTTGACGTCGCTGTGTATACGCAATACACAAAATGATTGAAAAAGTCCAAAGAAGAAGAAGAAGATAAAACACCAAAGAAGAAGAAGAAGAAGAAGAGCTAGTCTCCGGTCTGGAGAGACGGGAGATGGCGGAGGAGAGTGGATCGGTGGTCGAAGACGTTCTGGACGGCGTGGAGGAGCAGCCTTTTCTGGCTGCACGTACCCGGAAACGTAAAAAGTCCCTTAGCTCGTCCGAGGGTTCTGGGAATGAGCAGCAGGATGAGGCTGAAGCTATTGATATCCGGGGTGAGAGCAGAGACTGTAAGGTGATCATAAAGCTTGCACAGGATAGTGCATCCTTTAAGGACTGGAATTCAGTGGCGTTGTCAAGGAGCCTGGCTGTGGCTGTGGGAGTGGTCAGGAGTGCGGGTGTCCTTGGAGATGGCTCGCTGCTGGTCGTGTGCAAGGACGCGGCTCAGCAACGGAGGGCGATTGGAGCTAGACGTCTGGGTGGAAGGGACATTCTTGTGTCTGATGCTGAGAGAAACACGGTCAGAGGAGTTGTCGTGGGTGTCCCTACGGCGACGTCTGTGGATGAAGTTAAGGAGAATTTGACGGGAGCTGCGGTGGTGGACGCTGGGCGGTTGAAGGTGACCCGGTCTGGGGTGGGATGTGACAGCTTGTCGGTAATGGTGGCACTTGAAGGGAGGTGCCTGCCTAGTGGGGTGTTCATTGGGTTCATGTGCCATGACGTTGGGCCATGTGTTCCACCGCCCCTGCGTTGCTTTGGGTGCCGGCGCTTTGGGCATGTTGCAGCGGTCTGTGGAGGGAGGCAAAGATGTGGTGAATGTGCAGGGGATCACGAGTGTGGGAGGTGTGACGTGGGAGCAAAGCTGAAGTGCTGTGGCTGTGGGGAAGAACATGGCTCTGCCTGCGGGGGATGCAGGTTTGGCAGGGGAGCTGCTGAGGTGCAGAAAATGGAGGTCTCTCGGGGTATATCCTATGCAGATGCAGTCAAGAAGGTTTCAAGTGGCGAGTTTGGAGTGAATACAGAGAGAGGAGCCGGCGCTGCTCCCAGCCGGGGCGAGGTGGGAGGGGCCGGCGTGGCTCCCGGGGGGTGTGAAGGTTTCAAGAGTGGAGGTCCCAGGTGTGCAGGTTCCAGAATTGGTGAGAGTACCCTGGTTGTGGATGGAGAGGATTTTGTGCTCTTTATGGTGGATGTTGTGGACTGTGCTGCTCAGACTCAAAGCGGAACTGGAGGGATCGGGATCATTGCTGAAGCTGCAGGGAGATTCCTTGGAGCAAGGGAGCTTGATTGGGCAGATATGGAAAACGGCTGAAGGCGCTGAATGGGAGTCGGAGTGATGGGGGTCTGCTTTTGGGGAGTCAGAGTGATCGGAGTGACGAGATGGGGGTGGGGGTGGTCTCCTGTCCTCGCCCAGTCTCGTGGACGCACGGCTACCAAGCAGCGACATCAGTGGAAATGTTAAAGCCTATAGAATGAAGCCTAGGGAGTGGAGCTGTACGGTGGATGGGCTTTGTAACACCAAAGCAATGAAAGGAGTACTTTTACGGACTACGACAGTCTGAGGACTACGAAAAGTCTGAGGAATAAAGTCTGGCGGTAATGCAACAATTGGATGCCAACCACCATAAAACAACAACAACAACACTTGGATACCAGCCGCCATAAAACACCAAAGAAGAAGAGACATTCTATTACTCTCACATAATAATTGCCACATAATAGGGAAACCCATTTTATTGTATGCAAATAGTACAATAATAATACACAAATACTAATAGGGTCTAACAGAATACAGGAAGTGAAATGTCCAGCATCATCACATCTCCTGCTGTATTCGATCAGAGACCGTTTAATAACTTCTTTCATGTCCGTCACTTGACAGTAATTTGGAGACGTGACATTTTTTTATGGCAGCATCTTCATCATTACGAGGTATAAATAGTTGCATGCTTTTTCACAGGAGACTGGGTGTTGAATGGCCGCTGGTGTGGGTTTCTATTTTTGGTCTTAGTTACTGTGGAAACCAGAGGGCTCTGCAGGAATCCAGTATTTGCTGTTGCTATTTAGTGCCACTGCTTGTTCATAAAAAAAGATTCAACGATGCTTTGTCCATTGATTTAACAGCAGATACAGATTTGAATTGAGGTGGGGAATCAGTAACTGCAGCTATTGCCAATGGAATTGCATGAATACTAGACAATATAAGGGCACTATTTTACTATGTGTTAGTCTCTCTGCCATTGCTTTCTTTCTGTGCTCACTGTTGCGCAGAAAACACAACAAAGAAACAAATGCCCCTCTAAAAATATAAACATAGGCTCACAGTATGTTAAACATTTGAGAACTTTATTGATCTCACAATGAAGAAATGTACTTAAAACACATAGGCCTACATTTCAAAAAAGGAAAACAATATATCCTAAAAGTATTAATATTAACACTTGATGGTTATGATTGAACAAGTATCCCATTACAAATACTTGGGCATCTGGATCGATGATAAACTCTCCTTCAACAAACACAGAAATGAGCTGGCAAATAATCTTAAATCCAGATTCATTCATTCATTCAGTCATTCTTCTTTAGAAATAAAACACATTTTCCTACTAATTGTAGAAAACAGTTAATCCAGGCTATATTTCTTTCAGTTCTAGATTATAGTGATATTATATATATGCATTCTACTGCAGTTTTAAAACCTCTGAACCCGGCTTATCATCAGCTTTAAGGTTCATTACAGGAGAAGGATACAGAACTTACCACTGTCACTTATATTGTAAAGTAAAATGACAATCATTGAATGCAAGAAGAGAACAGCACTGCTTTTTGTTTGTTTATAAAACTCTAGTTTGCATTTTGTCTGATTATTTATCAAGTTTATTGCACATAATTTCAGATATTCACCGACATTTTTATCTTACAATCCCATCGTATCAACACAGAGACAGGAAACAAGGCTTTCAACAACTTTGCTCCCTCCCTGTAGAACAGAGAAACGTTTTAAAATAAAATTATTTTATGCCTTTTAATAAAGATTGGTTAAGGACTACCTGCAGTGCTGATGCATTGGTTTTACATAATTGAATGTGTAAATGTGTTTTTATGTATTGGTTAATTTTATTGAATGTTTTTTTGTGTGTTTTAGTGTCCTGTGTTTGCTTGTTTATTTTGTGATGTATTTTGACAGGGTTCCCATGAAAAAGAGAACTTTTATCATTGGGTTTCCCTAAAATTAATGAAAGAATGAACAAACAAACACCACTGTCCAGTATACAGATTGTAATAATAATAGTATAATAATAATAATAATAATAATAATAATAATAATAATAATAATAATAATAATAATAATAATAGTATTGTAATGTAACCTATTTGCTATCATGAGTGTAAAATTATGTTTAGGCATAATTTGTAGTTAAAAAACAAAAAAAAACAAAAAACCATCACCACTACAAAACTGTTTTTTTTAATTGACTAGAGTACATTGATAAAAGTTTATAATGATTTGATGTATTCAAGGATGCCGTAAATCCAAATTACCAATATTGTATCGCTAATATAATAACGGGATATGTTTCATTAAACTTTCTTATGTTATTATCTCTTTGAACCAGAGATTGCTCGCTGTTATGTTCCTGAGCTTGTACCTGGATTGATGGCGGAGTCTATGGCTTCAGGTCGCTCTCTCATCAGCGGCGGAGGTGTAATTGATTTATGAGGGTCTGGTTTGATGCACAACAGGGATGGAAGTGTGCTGATTTAGCCCCTTAACAGAAGCACAGGCCACTTAGACCAGGTCGTTGTCTAAGGAGAACAAGGGCACAAGTCAATCCACCTGTATAAACTGATGTGACACTGAAGACCTGTATTACATCATCTGTCGGTCATGCGGCTAAATATAAATATTCTCGATTTATATTGTGATGCTTGTGAAGCTTACAGAAGGTATACATTTGTTCTATCATTCAAAACCACGGGGCTGAAGCAGTTTAAAGGGGACATATTATCTACCTTTATGTGTTTTACCCATGTAACAGTGCTCCCTCATCATTAGCTTGTTCTGACTCCATGCATGTGGGGTTCAAATATGTCAACATTTTACACATTGAAAATAAGTACATTAAAGTCTATACTACTTGCTAAAGTTAAATACCACAATGATGATCAGTTTTGAACAGGGAGCTAATTGTTTCTCTTACGAAGCCATTTTAGATTAAAATTGCGATTCACAATGAACCATCCATCCATCCATCTTCTGCCGCTTTATCCGGGGCCGTGTCGCCGGGGCAGCAGTCTGAGCAAGGACTCCCATACTTACTCCTCCCCAGACACTTCCTCTAACTCCTCCGGGGGGATCCCGAGGCGTTCCCAGGCCAGCCGAGAGACATAGTCTCTCCAGCGTGTCCTGGGTCTTCCCAGGGGCCTCTTCCCGGTGGGACATGCCTGAAACACCTCCCGAGGGAGGCGCCCAGGAGGCATCCGGAACAGATGCCCGAGCCACCTCAGCTAAGACCGACCGGTAAATCAAGCGCTTTGTATTTCGACTCAGCTCCCTCTTTACCACAACGGTCCGATGCAGCGACTGCATCACTGCAGCCGCTGCACCGATCCGCCTGTCGATCTCACGCTCCATCCTTCCCTCACTCGTGAACAAGACCCCAAGATACTTGAACTCCTCCACTTGGGGCAAGGACTCCCCACCCACCTGAAGTGGGCAAGCCACCTTTTTCCGGTCGAGAACCATGGCCTCGGATTTGGAGGTGCTGATTCTCTTCCCAGCCGCTTCACACTCTGCTGCAAACCGTCCCAGTGCATGTTGCAGGTCCGGGTTTGATGGAGCCAGCAGGACAACATTGTCTGCAAACAGCAGAGATGAGATCCTGTGGTCCCCAAACCGGACACCCTCCGACCCCTGACTGCGCCTAGAAATTCTGTCCATAAAAATTATGAACAGAACCGGTGACAAAGGGCAGCCCTGGCGGAGTCCAACATGCACTGGGAACAGGTCTGACTTACAATGCGAACACAGCTCCTGCTCCGGTCATACAGGGACCGGACGCCCTGAGCAAAGGGCCCCAGACCCCGTACTCCCGGAGCACCCCCCAAAGGACACCCCGAGGGACACGGTCGAAAGCCTTCTCCAGATCCACAAAGCACATGTGGACTGGTTGGGCAAACTCCCATGAACCCTCGAGCACCCGATGGAGAGTCTAGAGCTGGTCCAGTGTTCCACGACCGGGACGAAAACCACTCTGCTCCTCCTGGATCCGAGGTTCGACCATCGGTCGGATTCTCCTCTCCAGTACCTTGGAATAGACCTTACCCGGGAGGTTGAGGAGTGTGATCCCTCTGTAGTTGGAACACACCCTCCGGTCCCCCTTCTTGAACAGAGGGACCACCACCCCGGTCTGCCAGTCCAGAGGCACGGTCCCCGACCGCCACGCAATGTTGCAGAGACGTGTCAACCAAGACAGTCCTACAACATCCAGATACTTTAGGTACTCAGGGCGGATCTCATCCACCCCCGGAGCCCTGCCACCGAGGAGTTTGCGAACAACCTCAGTGACTTCAGCTTGGGTGATGGATGAGCCAGCCTCCGAGTCCCCGGTCTCTACTTCCTCTTCAGAAGACGTGACTGAGGGATTAAGGAGATCCTCAAAGTATTCCTTCCACGGTCCGACGACATCCCCAGTCGAGGTCAGCAGGCTTCCACCCGCACCGTAAATGGTGTTGGTGAGACACTGCTTCCCCCTCCTGAGGCGCCGGACTGTTTGCCAGAAATTCTTTGATGCCGACCGATAGTCCTCCTCCATGGCCTCCCCGAACTCCTCCCAGGCCCGGGTTTTTGCCTCTGCGACAGCACGAGCCGCGGCTCGCTTGACCTGCCGATACCCGTCGATGACCTCCGGCGACCTACAAGCCAGAATGGCCTGATATGCCTCCTTCTTCAGTCTGACGGCATCCCTTACTTCCGGTGTCCACCACCGGGTTCGGGGGTTGCCGCCACGACAGGCACTGGAGACCTTGCGACCACAGCTCCGAGCAGCCGCATCAACAATGGAGGCGGAGAACATGGTCCACTCGGACTCAATGTCCCCAACCTCCCCCGGGACATGGAAGAAGCTCTCCCGGAGGTGCGAGTTGAATACCCTACTGACAGAGGGCTCCACTAGACGTTCCCAACAGACCCTCACAATGCGCTTGGGTCTGCCAAGTCTGTACGGCTTCCTCCTCCGCCAGCGGATCCAACTCACCACCAGGTGGTGATCGGTTGACAACTCTGCCTCTCTCTTCACCCGAGTGTCCAAGACACGCGGCCGGAGGTCAGATGACACGACAACAAAGTCGATCATTGACCTCCGGCCTAGGGTGTCCTGGTGCCATGTGCACTGATGGACACCCTTGTGCTTGAACATGGTGTTCGTTATGGACAATCCGTGGCTAGCACAGAAGTCCAATAACTGAACACCGCTCGGGTTCAAATCGGGGAAGCCGTTCTTCCCGATCACCCCTCTCCAGGTGTCACTGTCATTGCCCACGTGAGCGTTGAAGTCCCCCAGTAGAACAACGGAGTCCCCGGTCGGTGCACTGTCCAGTACCCCTCCCAAGGACTCCAAGAAGGCCGGGTACTCTGCACTGTTAGGCCCGTAGGCCGCCACAACAGTGAGAGACCTGTCCCCCACCCGAAGGCGGAGGGACGCGACCCTCTCGTTCACTGGGGTAAACTCCAACACGTGGCGGCTGAGCTGAGGGGCTATAAGCAAGCCCACACCAGCTCACCGCCTCTCTCCGCGGGCAACACCAGAGAAGTGGAGCGTCCAGCCCCTCTCGAGGAGATGGGTTCCAGAGCCCAAACTGTGCGTGGAGGTGAGGCCGCTCAACCTCCCGCACAAGCTCAGGCTCTTTCCCCCCCAGCGAGGTGACATTCCATGTCCCCAGAGTTAGTCTCTGTGTCAGGAGATCTGGTCGCCGAGGCCCCTGCCGTCAACTGCCGCCCAGATCTCTCTGCACCGGCCCCTTATGGATCCTCCTGCGGGTGGTGGGCCCACGGGAGGGCGGCCCCACGTCGCTCTTTCGGGCTGTGCCCGGCCGGGCCCGTGGGGTAAAACCCGGCCACCAGGCGCTCGCCATGGAGCACCCATCCCAGGCCTGGCTCCATGGGGCCCCGGTGACGCCGATCCGGGCGACGTAAAGGCCTTGCTTTTGTCGTCATCATAAGAGGCTTCTGAACCGATCTTTGTCTGACCCGTCACCTAGGACCTGTTTGCCTTGGGAGACCCTACCAGGGGCTTGAAGCCCCCGACAACATAGCTCCCGGGATCATTCGGGCTATGAACCAGCTATTTAAATTAATTACGCTTATAGGCCTAGTTATAATTTAATACCAGTAAAAACATAATCTTCTTTAATGCCCATGTTCATTATGAGCCATTGTCGTGGGACGGTTATTGTTAATTGTACATGTGCTTCTTAAGCTTTTATCATATTTGTGTCATTTTAGTATGATCAGATTTTTTTTTTACCTCCACTGTATACTAACATTTGCATTAAGTAACCATGGCAACCCACATAACTTCACTACAGTAGGTTTTCCAGGTTTCAGATCAGATTTGGTGAAGAGTTCGTAGGTCATGTTGACAAAAGGTTGTATCTTGCTTAGGCCTGTCCCAAAAGCATATTTTATAATATATTTTACACAATAGGCATTGGCTCACATTTTTTAATTAAAAGTAAATCAAATAGGTAGCCTAATAATTATTTATTTCAGCGTACACTTGTGCACTAGGTGCACGTTATGCACTAGGTGCTGATGAAACAGCCCATGTTTGCTGATATGTAATTAGTTATGAAAGCCACACTGAAAGCTCCGGGTGCTGTCCTTGGTGCTGATCCCCCCTCTTCTCCGGAAGATGGTATCTACCGGAGGGACTCAACTTGTTGCATATTTAACTGAAAAGGCACTACAGAGTGATGGGCCGAATCAAATATGAGCTGCGATTTATTTATATTCCTGTAGTTGGTTTGCGCATGCGAAACCAAGCGCACGCTCGCGCAGATACAGTTGACTGAACAGCGCTGGTCACTGTACGAGCATATTCACACATTACACTCCGCGTGCACCTGTCAGAGCCCCAGGTCTCCTCTGCACGCACCCAGACCCACGCTTTACGCAACAGGCTGCAGTACAGATGTGAGCGCACCCGCCGGAGAGCACGACCACTTGTGAAAGCGCTGCTCCGATCCCAAAGATGAAAAAGCAGAACGTGCGGACGCTGTCGCTGATTCTGTGCATGTTCTCGTACCTGTTGGTCGGCGCCGCGGTGTTTGACGCACTCGAGTCCGAGACAGAGAGCTCTCGCAGGCGCGTCTTGGAGCAGAAGCGCAGTGAGATGAAGAAGAAGTACCGCTTCTCAGAGGAGGACTACCGTGAGATCGAGCGAGTGGTGCTTCAGGCAGAGCCACATCGCGCGGGAAGGCAGTGGAAATTTGCAGGCTCTTTTTACTTTGCCATAACTGTCATTACAACAATTGGTAAGTTCCTGGATCACTCTGATATAGGTTTGGTAATGTATAATTGATAGATAAGGCCATATAATTAAACCAGTTGTTTTTCTGTATGACAACGTTGCATGTGTTTTAATGCATCTCTGTCTGTGTGCTTTGAGGTTATGGACATGCAGCGCCGGGCACAGACGCAGGGAAGGTCTTCTGCATGTTCTACGCTGTTCTCGGCATTCCTCTCACTTTGGTCATGTTCCAGAGCCTGGGTGAGCGCATGAACACATTTGTGCACTATCTCCTCCACAAGATGAAGCAGTGCCTGGGTTGCAGACGCACAGAGGTGTCCATGCAGAACATGGTGCTGGTGGGGTTCCTGTCTTGCCTCGGCACGTTGTGTGTGGGCGCTGGAGCCTTCGCACACTTTGAAGGATGGAGCTTCTTCCATGCTTACTACTACTGTTTCATCACACTCACCACCATCGGCTTTGGGGACTTTGTGGCTCTGCAGAAGAAAGAAGATCTCCAGGAGAAATCGCCATATGTAGCTTTCAGTTTCATGTACATCCTGGTTGGGCTCACCGTCATAGGGGCTTTTTTGAATCTAGTTGTTCTTCGATTTCTCACCATGAACTCTGAGGACGAGAGAAGAGATGCGCAGGAGCGGGTGTCCCTCAAGAGGAACAAGAGGCTTTTAGATGGAGGTCTTCAAATTCTGGGGGAACGTAGGCAAAGGGCAGTGCACAGGCGGAGACACAGCACTCTCTTTCTCCCGATGGAAGAGGGAACCAGCCGCACAAACCTCATCTCGTCCCCAGCAGAAGAGCAGGAGAGACAGAGAAGCCCGTGCCATGCCCGCTTGCACCTCCACATCGCCGGGGGCAAGAGACCACAGTCCAGTCTGAGCTCTCTGTGCTCGTGTGTGTGCTACCGGCTGGGCATCTGTGACAGTCCACTCATGGCAGAAAACCACGGGTGCCACTTGAATTCAGTGCACTACAACTCGGTGTCTTACAGGATTGAAGGGTGTTTGCCTGGCTGCAGAGACAATACCGGTTGCTCCTCACCAGGGAGCACCTTGTCACCCAAACACAGCTTTCCAGACTTTGCACGGTCCAGGAGAAAGTCTGTGTAGTGAGCAGCACAAAGAATTTGTTTTATGAATGTAAGCTATTTTGAGACACTTGAATTTGTACTATGAGAGAAAAAAAGACAGGCACACATAAATAATACAATGACACAATTTGTAGAGCTGGAGCACATAGCTATTTTAAAACATACTTTTTGTTACATAACTTTAGCGTTTCCACACTAGAGCACACAGTCTGCCAACTGGCACTGCTCTGCCTCAATCTGGATTTATGTGCAGCATAAACACAGAGATTTGTGCTGAAACATCTCTCAGTTATCTCTTTTGCGTGATGGAACACTCAAATTAACTTCCAGGCTACATTTTTACAATCATTTGGTGTTTTTGTATTTTGTGGTAAAGGGGTTTGTGGTGTAGCATTAATCAGATTTGAAGAATCTTCCTTTTTAGCTATTCTTGGTCGATAGCAGTGATCTGCACATTTATTTGGCACATGAGTTTTATGTTTTTCCAAACAGAAATGTTGCCATATTCAAGCCAAGAACTGGCACTAAAATATACAATGTTGGCGTTTTGTAGCAAGATTTATTAAAATATGTACAGTTTTTGCACAGAAATAAATAAAATGCATTGATGAAATAATAGTCTACTTGCAATTATAAATACAACTTCTAACAGGCAGTAAACAATCTACTCAGTAAGTGCAGGCAAAGCAGTTAAAGATTTTAAATGACACCATACATTTGACTGCTGTAAATGTAGTCAGTTCTGTTCCTCCAACTAAACTCCCTGTTAGAACAACAGCTTTGTGGCATTTCAATTAAGTCAATTGTTTGCTTGAATGCTTTTGAACAGGTGGAAATGGATAGTATATTAAGTAATCATAAGTACAGTAATAGCATCTGGGTTTATTACAATCAAGATTGAAGCTCTTTTTGATGCATGATCAAATGTTTTATTAATATGCAGTATTTTTGGTGATTCTTGGCAGTTGTACATATGTGTTCACAGTTTTCCTCGCATGTAAAAGCCAAAGTGCAGTGTACGTCCATACGAATGTAATGTTGTGTTTTAAAATATCGGTTCCATGTTCTGCAAGTTTATTATTCTATTGACTATGCTGACACTTTTGCCATATTTAGAGGATGTCATTTCTTCCTTTATACTGTTCGATGCCTTAATGGACTTTGACACAGCACATGAATTGTGAAAGAAGACTTACTTTGTACAAGTTAGATGTTTTGGATGTAGCACAGAGATATGTAGCCGGTTTTTCAAGAAACTTCCACAAATGCAGGAAAGAAGGTAGTGTATTTGATGTCATATTTGTATCAATAAATATATAGATCAATGTTACTGTTTGTGTGTATTTTTTATTCAGATTTATGCTAAAAGTGAAGTGATTTGCCAATATGAACACAGGGACATTACCATAACATCTTGAGCTAAGTATCCCTGAGCATACATTGTGCACCATCTGTTGTTGATCTGAAGAGGCCTTTACGCCAGAATGTAAAACTGATTGGGCAGAACTCAAAGGGTCGTTGGCAATGACAATCCCAGCAGTCCAAATCACACAGAAATCAGGGCAAATTCATTCTTCAAATCCTTCCCTCACACGTCATTGTATTTATATAATGTAATAAATACAGTCCGTTTACATATAATTATAACAAGTGCGCCATCTAGAGGCGAAAGAATGGCGAGCAGAAACGGCACCAGCCCATTTGAACCACTTGGAGGCAGTGTATCACCATGAGAACAAAACAAACAAACCTTGATTCTCTATTGAACGGTCTATGGGCCGTAAAATGAACTGTGCATAGGTTTGATGAGGTTTATAACACATCAAATATTCATCTGTGGATCATTTTTGCTTTGAATTAGAGGCCTTTTGTGATTATTGTATAAATCTGCCTTTCAGAGTGTGGAAAAATGTGCATAGTCGCCATAGCAATTGATAATAAAAATAAACCGTATTCTAAATCGTACCCAGGGTGCATTTTGAGTGACTCATGCATGTTTGAGTAACCCTGTATTGTTCTGTATTTGAGGCTTGAGAGCTAAGAAAAATTCAGTTCTCACCTACCCACTCTCTCCACCCACTACTTTGCACTTATTTGCCATAATTTACAGAATTCATCACCCAACAATACAAATGCATTAATTGAAAACCTGTTGCTTGCTCCGTTTAAATGCAACTGTAAAATGCTCTAAGTTGTGCAGTTTTGAACAGGATGTCATTGGAAATATTTCGAGTACTATGTGCTATTTCAGAATCAGAATCAGAAAAGGTTGTCAATGAACAGAATTCTCAAACATAGGAACTTGCTTTGGTGATTCGGTGCAACATAAAACAATGAACACTGATAAAACAACCATATCAAATCAAAAAGAAAAACAATTTAAATCTGCTACGGGATAAAAATAAAAATAGGCTTACTATGTACAAAAAAAATATAGAGTCACATTTACAGATATAGTGCAGAAAGTGAACAATGCAGTGAGTAATTCAATTATAGTCAAAATGACATGTGTTTAAGATGGACGTAGCCTCCAGCCTGAGGGGAGTAGCCTCCAGCCTGAGGGGAGTGGCCTCCAGCCTGAGGGGAGTGGCCTCCTGCCTGAGGGGAGTGGCCTCCTGCCTCAGGTGAGTGGCCTCCTGTCGGAGGGGAGTGGCCTCCTGCCTCAGGTGAGTGGCCTCCTGTCGGAGGGGAGTGGCCTCCTGCCTCAGGTGAGTGGCCTCCTGTCGGAGGGGAGTGGCCTCCTGCCTGAGGTGAGTGGCTCAGGGTGTCCAGGGTGAGAAGGGTCGGCTGTGATCCGACCGCCTAGAGCGCTGGAGAAGTACAGGTCCTGCAGAGATGGAAGTCTGCAGCCGATCACCTTCTCAGCAGAGAATTTTACACTATAGTAATAATTCCAGTTGAACAATGTAAAATGTAAAATAAGGATATATGATACAGTTTAATACAATATACCTCCCAAAAAGGAACATCTGTTGTTTAATTAGTTTCTTCCGCTAGGAGGCAGTACAACATTGCCAAATCCCTGTGCATCCTGCTGTGCACCCGGCACAATTAAAACCCTCTTCACTCCCTTTGCACCGATACAAAATGTTCACCTCAGAACTGCATGCTGGACTGCTCATTGTTCAGTGCAGTTCAAATATTGACAGAGCACAGCACAACGCAGCTCGAACAACATCATAATTAAACACTTACTCCTGGTTTGATGTATGCCTGAATAAATTGTGCACAAAAGAAGGCAATATAATTCTAATGCTTTGTCTTTGGCAGCAAAGCCATTAATGGTTTCAGATTAGGATGTGCTGCCACTGACTTCACTGATGTGTGTGTAAAATGGAATTAGCTTGCTCAAAATGACAAGTGAGATCTTTTACGGAGGATAGTCATTGCTCATTGTGGCAGAGATTTTGTGTCTGGTGCATTGTGGGTAACAAATGACACGAGCAGCTCCTGTTTTATTCCTCTGCGCTGACACATAATCGATAAAACTGATAATATCATCGCTTTAATGACTTGTAAAGGTTTCAAAATATCTTGCAGCCGTTGTGATTGTGACATAGCTCACATCCAGCGATACACGATCACAAATCTCTCTGACGCTTGCGGCTTTGTAACCATTTGAGTTGACAATGAGAAACTGTGTTTTTTAAAGCCAAGGTTTGAGTTGAAATGTTGACCATGTGAAGTCTACAAATTTGACCTTATTGACAAGTTTTATGTAGGTTTTTTTGGACACTAGTGCTTCCCATTAATAGACGGCACTATTGTGGCCTCGTGTAGACACATTCCCCCCCCTTAGCTGAACAAAAGTGTGAGTACAAGTGACATTTATACTAAACTAAAAAAACTATAATTGTTTTAAATAAAATTATTCAAACGTTGAGCCACTATAGCCTCACAAACCTGTGGGAAACGTTGATTATAACCTTAAAATGATCACATTTATAATATACTGCGCTTTTCCAAACGTTGAAAGCTGTTTTACATTTTCCCCCATACTCTGTGGTGGTACACTATTAGAGCCACAGCTGCCCTGGGGTAGACAGAGGAAAAGCTGTCAGACTATTGGCCCCTCTGACCTCCACCCATCACTCACTCACTGCAACAAAAAGAACATATGATTAATAAAACAATTCCCTCGACTAGTGTTAATTGTTGTAAACATTTTGTGCTGTTGACACTGCCCCTGGCCCCTTCAGCTGGCCCCTTCGGCTGGCCCCTGAAAGGTTTTGGACCAGTCCCTGTAAGCAAAAAGGTTGAGAACCACTGCACAAGAGCACACACTGCTGCCTCCTTCCCAGAACTAACCAGGCTCATTCTGTTTAGGATCCAAAGCTGCCAATCCGTGCATACGAAGACAAGGTGGGTCACATGCGTCATTGTAACTGTGATTAGGCAAAAGCAACAAAATGGACGCCACATTTGTAAGTCTGCACAGAGACAGCAGCAGGAGTAATGTTGATCGTGAAGGAGCTTTAAAGTGCACATGACAGGACAAACTACACTCAAATGTTTGATCAAGATTTTACTAAAAAATTCCGTTGTTTGACAATTTGTGGAATTTATAATTGTACTTCCTGGTTGGACATGAGCAGCAACTGTGACATAGGCAATTCCATAAATGTTACCTAGCAAACATATCTTAAACAAGAGCCAAAATCCATATAAATTACACAATAGTTATGATTTGACAAATAATAATACCAGATAACACTATTAATTTGTGAAATGAACGATGAAATGTGCGTCCGTTGCGTGGATATTGTCACTCATTGATGACATCACAAAGGGATTCCTTTTTACAATACTTGTAATTTTCTAAATATTTGGTGATTTTTTCTTCATAAACTGCAGCCTTACTAATAAAAAAACATGATAAATATTTACCACAGGTTCTATCCCACCACAATAAGTAATAACTAAAGAAACATATGCCTTTTTAGTGTCTTGAAACACCATCTCCATATAGTCTGATGCATGATTATTCTTACCGTTACAGTTGATGTGCCCAATGTGGATCAGACGTTTTTAGACAACGGAACGATGATTTACTGAAGACATATTTCTCCTGTATGCTTTAGGTTTTTATATTTTTTATTTTCATATTACAAGTCCTCTAATGTAAGGACTGCTGCTGAGAGCCAGTGAATTACCTTTTATGTCAAACTGACAGGAAGCAAGTTTCTGTAATAATAGGAACCGAATGACAGCCTGTGCATTTGATATTTGACATTTGCAACATGACAGTTATGACATAACTGTCAGAAGAGACATAACTTTCCTCTATGGCTGGATGCAAAGGTGGATAGTTACATTAACCCAGTTACATATACTTGAGAGATATTTTAAATAAATTATAATCATAATTGTAAGTCCATTGTTTTACTCCATTCCTTTATTTCTACAAAAAGTTTTCACACTGGGAATAAATCTAAGCAATAAAAGCTTTGTGGTGAAAATATTAAACTATTTGAACATTTGTGTTTCTGTCAGTGCTCCTTCAGAAATCCTTTAGTTTTCAATTTATTGTGATTGTTCCTTTGGAAATATAAGCTTTGTGCATTATTTTAGGTTTCTTTTAATTCCAATTACATTTACCTCAAATTGCAGTTTCTTTTACAGATACTCTTACTTAAGTCGTTTTTCCAAATACCTATATACTCTTACTTGAGTTATTTTCTGCTTTTTTGAAGTTACATGACTACCTTATTTCTATGGCTCAGTTTCAATGCCACCGTCTTCGAAGGATGACCTGTGAACGGACTTTTGTTGATTCACTGACAATAAAGACTTGAACACATTCACAGATTAGACTAACTCTATGGATCCACAAGGGAAATTACTGGACACAGTTTTGCTAAAAAATACCAAATGAAAACAGTTCCACACTGCATTGTAAATGAGGTGAATCCAGCTGCATGCTGATCATCTGTCCGAAAGCAAAATATGTATTATTTTTCAATCCATGGCTTGTCTCTCTGCACCACTTGTGAATCAACATTTGGCACAAAAAAGACAGTTTCAAAAGAAAAACAACTGCTTAACATTGTTCTATTTTTCACACAAAACGTGTTGTTTGGACGGTTAGATTAGAGAAAGACAATCTGATACAAACATCTCTTTATTCAAGAATTGTAGCATCTGCTGTAATTACAAGGACATGTAACTTAAAATATTTGTATTTATATGGGTGGGAAATAAGGCCAAAATAATTAACTACTACTTCATGAAGGGGTTTGGGTTACAGTATCAAGTAAGTAGTTACTAATCCTGAATCATTCCTATTTGTTCATCATGAATTGAAGTCTCTGTTCATGTTTTATTAAGGCTGTTAAACATGTTATTATTATGAAAAGTTTAGTGACGTTGTCTGCTCTTTCTGGAAGTCCCACTTCATTATATTTGGTTAATTCTCACAGTCTTGCAGAAGATGACCAGAAGTGGATGAGGCTACAGCTGTGTTTGTCTGCGTGAGCATTTAGAGCTAAGGCCTCTGCAATTAATCACATTTTAATTGAGATCGAGATTCAGTCATCTCTAATTGCCAATTATTTCCCTGGGTCTTTTGAATGGAGAAGTCCACAGCCAGTCCTCTGTCATTTAAATCATGAGGTTTGAAGCAGAGTGCAAACTTTGGTAGTAGAAAAATAATAATAGTATAATTGTTTAAACAAGACAAAGACAAAATACAATTGAATCAAAATTGTAATGGATCAATGTGAGGGAAAAAAAAAATCCTGATACATTTTTTGTAATGCAGTTGACCTCACAACTTTGTAATTTGAGCAGTGAGTGGTAAAAATGTGTGTCAATGGTGAGTAATTTTCTCAAAACACAACTAAAATATTACAGTCTAATAACAAATATATTTTCCATAATATTTTTTTTGTAATATCCAAAAGAAGAACATCAAGTAAACAGTATTTGAAATCCAGATAAACACCACAGCTACGCTCACATTGATCACTGATACAGGCTTTGGGTCACACAGTTTCACTGATAACCTCTTCTTCAAAAAGATGTTTTTGAGACTGTGTGTTGAGGAAAATAAATGTTGTGGTGTGAGTTGAAATGTCCTAAAACTCCAACTGCAGTTAGGAAACAACCTCACAGAGTTCTGCACAGTCTGAGCCACAAAAGAAAAACTTTCAGTTAAGTTAATTTGAGCAAAACATATTTATATAATATCTAAATCAGATTGTCCGAGGGTCAGATTTGCAATTTTAACACTTATGAGGTCAAACTGTACATCATTCTACTTTTTAATTTGCCTTTTGCTCAAAATAATTCTGTACACTATCTAGATGAAAAAGTTCAACTACACAGACTTTAAAGTTGTCAGTGCCGATCCCAAACAGAGGCTGAGCACTGCCCTCTATTGCTCCACTCTGACACGCAACCTCCATGTACTCTCACCCTCCCTGACATTCCCACATCAGCTGCAGTGGTGGATCGATGAGGTGTGCGCCCCGTCCCAATGCGTCGGTCCCTGAACAATTAGCCGGCGTGCATTTCACTGGGAGCACCGCCCTATACGAGGCCAATCGCACTCTGCCTCTGTTCCTTTTATGTATTGATCACACTATACCCCGTTTGGGAGTACTTTTTCTGTGTCTGCCACGTCTAACTGGAGGTGCTATGTAACGCTTTTTCTTCTTTTCGATGTAAAGGGCTTTTGTTTTGAAGTCGGTAATGGACTGTCAAGTGTGCGCTTATGGGGGACGTATGTGATTGGGTATGTGTGGGTGATCGCCGCAGAGCTTTTTACTGCTCTGTTGTAAAAAAAGTGACATTTGTTACACCAGAGACTAAATCCATTTCAGGCACACTGCAGCAAATGTGTGGCAATCAGATCTACGTTTATGTGCTAATCTATAGACAGATGGATTGCTGGCATTTATATGAAAATCAGCAGTGTAGGCTAACAGCTTTTTATTGCACATGATATTGTTATTGATTGTTGTAAAGATCATACTGTAACATAAATGCTGATGTAGGATGTACTGTCGGAAAATGCTTACACTGTTTAAAACAAATTGTTTATTTTAAGACTCTGCAATGAGCACAATGACTTGACAAGGTCTGGTTGTTATAAACTTATGCAATGATTGAATCAGTGGCCTCTCCAAACAAGCTGTAAAACAGCTGCAGTACATCCAGAACGCTGCTGCTCGGGTCCTGACTAGAACCAGGAAGTACCATCACATTAGTCCTGTTCTCAGGTCTCTGCACTGGCTCCTGTGGCTCAGAGAATGGATTTTAAAGCAGCTCTGCTTGTGTACAAGTCTCTCCATGGCCTAGCACCAAAGTACATATCGGACATGTTAGTGCCATATGAACCATCTCGGACTCTGAGGACCTCAGGGACCGGCCTCCTGCTGGTGCCAGAGTCAGGACTAAACATGGACCGGCCTCCTGCTGGTGCTAGAGTCAGGACTAAACATGAAATGGCCTCTTGTTGGTGCGAAAGTCTAGTGTTTTTTTGATTGATTCCCGCAGTGTTTAGCTATATTACAGACTATCTCCTTTCCTCTAATCTCCAAACTGACGGGCGGTGGGGGCAAGACTGCGTCATAAGGGCAAGCATGCGTCATCATCCCCCCTCTCCACCCCCCTCCCCTCCCGCCTGCCGCCTCCCGCCCCCTTCCCCCCGGCTCCGCGCTGCTGTCTCCCTACAAGCCCATTCCGGAGTTTTTCTGCTTCGATTTACGACGAAACACGGCTCAAAGAGGCCCAAAACGTCATTAATGATATCGCACTCTTTACTGTTATCACAATGGTGAAGGTTGATGTGGCAGTTGATGCAGCAACCGGGAAAATAAACGGAGAGAAGTTCTATCCGATACCGAAAAACCAGGAAATAAGAGCGCGATGGACATAAGACTTTTATATATATATATATATATATATATATATATATATATATATATATATATATATATATATATATATATATATATATATATATATATATATATATATATATTTATATATATATATATATATATATATATATATATTCTATCGTTTCTCACTCAGTCGCGCGGAGCAGACAGCTGTGGGGCACACACTACGTCACAGGTGGGCGGGGCACACACGCGCTCTGAGACTACGTCACGGGTTGGGCGGGGGATCCAGATCGCTCTTCGCAAGGGTGGGGGCGAATATCAAACCAAGCCGTTTGCATTTCCGGGTTGGTGAGGGGGTCCATTTCTTAACTATTATGTTAAGGGTGTTGCACAACACTTATTATTATCAATTATACACTTAGGATAGACTACGAAACGTGAAAAAAAGCATGTTATGGCACCTTTAAGCAGATAAACTCTTCAAATACGTTTCAACATATAGTGCATTCACCCCATTTGCTAATAATTATTTGCTGATAATTCATTGCGTAAACTCACAGAGACCTTGAATTCTAATTCAGTCATTTTTCTAACGGCCATAAGGCTAAAGCAGAGAGGCAAACCAATACTAAAGCTTCTGTTTGCAGATTAATGCCACTTTCTCTCATTTTAAGACTTGGCTTGAGGCTTTTAGAGAGAATTTAGTCCCAATGCTGCTTAATGAATTGGAAAGAACTGCAAAACAGAGTGCATTTAGTTTAAAATCTGACCAACTAATCAATGGAGCTTGATTCTTTGTAAGCTGCAGCTAAATGACTAATGACAAAGTTGGGGTCCAGCAGTGGCAGTGAGCGTGATGAAGCCCCCTGCTGGTGGGGTGAATGTGTACAGCGTGGTAAACGGAGTTGTCACACAGCCAACCGCTCGATTTTGTTTCAAGACACAATATGTCCATCTTGGCGTAGCACTAAAAGAGACAGCGGGGGAGCTACTACTTGTCAGCCAACTTTCTCTTGTCATGCTCTGCTTTGTGTGCTTTTGCTGTGTGAGACCGCGCTGTACTTTCAGAGGGGATTCAGAGCCAAGATCAAAACCACTCTGGCCAGGATTCAAGTCTTTATTATTCACTGACCTTTAATAGAATATGTATTTCCATAGCTCCTCAATTTGGAAAAGATCATTTAGTTTTAAACCATGATCTCTTTTTTGAGTTTGCACGATAGCGTTGAGATGTTTGAATGACGTTTTAGTACAGATGGATTGACATTGAGAGCCGAAAAGAGAATTCAACTATTCACCTTTGTCATTGTTGAGCCCTTGTTTTCAAAAATTGCATTAATTCAGATTGTGCTTATATTCTTTTGATGTGTATTATTGCTATTATTACTGTATCTATTGCTTTGGATTGTTAAAAAGTTCAGTTTTTTGTGCATGTCTGAAGCAAAAGATTCAGATTCAGTCCTTATCTGTTCACTTTTTTATTATTGTGTAAAAGAAGCATGCCTTAGAGGTCTGCTTCTGTTTTTTTTTTATAGCTCAACTTGGCAACATGTTCAGAAACGCTTTAGAAACCTAGTTAGAAAGAATGCTTTTAGTTTTAACTGGACCTTTTAGCAGCTCTGTATGCAGACAACCACAGGAGGAGAAGTCACCAGTGCAATCACATATAGCATTTGGTCATCCTATATCACTGCTCAGAAGTCAACTGCTTCTCTCCGGGCAGTAACATCTTTTCACTCGCTGTTTTCTTGGAATGAAGGCTGTATATATCGTGCTGATTAACGTGGTGCAGTGCAATAAGGGCTGTACGTAGAACTAATTACACTAATTACATCATTACTGTTGTTGGTGCTCAATCCCAATGCAGTTTAACATACTGCAAATTATTAGAAATATTACAGTTTATTTTTCATGTATTCGGCTATATTTAATATCACAACATATTCACATGATAAGAATTTCTGTCCTATGTTAGGAAATCAGGTGTTTAAAATAAGCCAAGGCATTGGCTGTATTATTCTGTATTAAATTTATATTAATGTAGTATTTTATTGATACAGTATTATTTTACCACCTCAATGTCATTACACCTCAGATTTATTCACTTTTTGTGTTCTTTGAATTAACTATTTCAAGCTTAGTTTGTTCACTTGTCCTGCTAATAAACAAAGAACCAGGAAGAACACAATCTAATAGGGCAAAAACACTCCTAATTTTTTTGAAGAGCAAAAATCCTACTTGTGAATATATGCAGGTTTTTTCCTCAATTGACTGTTATCCTTTTTATTAGGGGGTCGCTCCACTGAATCGCACATAGATTTTTAATTTTGTCCTTTACGCTGGATGCCGTTCTTGTCACAGCTTCATTACTGCATGCACAATGCACAATGACTCATTGGGGTCTCATAATTGTCAAAAAAAAAAAAAACTAAAATATTTAATAATTTCACTACTGTTTAAATGGCATATTTAAACTCTGTGATGAAATTTGAAGTAAGTGTTGTGCTCTTTCACACTCTGCAGGCAAATGGCGTAATCTGGGGAACGGAGACAGAAGGCGGAGAGTGGCGTATAGAAAAATACCTTAAAGTGCTGAAATGAAAGAGTAAAGTTTGTGTTTATACCACAAGTGTCTGCTGAAATAATTGCCTGAAGAAGGATACGAAAAGGTGTGTCAAGTGTGCCCTAATTAGCAATGGCAGAGACTTGCTCCACTGCAGGCTGTCTCTCAAGTAATCAAAGAGAAGCCACGACTAAAACAACCAAGAGTCAAAAAGCTGCTTTTTATAGTGTACTTAAAACACCTCCAGTGGCATAGTGGCAAAAATACTTCTTATATACATACATACTCTACATAAATATCTGCAGATGCACCATAGGCTTATACAGTAGGACAAAAACTTGATTCAGCAACACTTTTACATTATATATGAATAACAATTTTATATTATTATATACCATTTCGACACCAAAGATACTAACTTTAGCACAAAACCCCCAAATGATTAGTATCTTATTTTCTTTACTTGATTAATTGATAATCATGATTATTCAGATCACAATATTATCTTAAGAACTAAAAAACAATAATTGTGACAACTTTTGAAACAAAACTTTGTCTATTAATTCCATCTATAGTCCCCAAAAATGTACTAATTATAATGTACTATTTTATCTGGCAGTTTTTGTCCCATAAACGTACAGAAGCATTGTAAAACTGGTCCCAGACTTAAATGTTAGACGATGGAACGAAAGGTTTTACACACAACAATTGAACACTACATTTTGATATTGTGACATCCCAACAGTAGCATTAACATCAATATGAATTATTACCTGTCCATGGCTTTGGCTTTTTGGATTTTTTCTCTCTGCTACAGTGACATTAAAACATAGAGTATTGTTTTAGCCCTCACCATTCCCTGTGTGCTGTTACCTATGGCAGGCCTGTAATTGATTATAAAGGTGGTAGTTCCTATATCCAGCCTTCTGTTCTCACTCTGACCTGTAGATGGGGATGGTGCACTTCCCACAGCTCTTTACAGAGACGACGTGGCATTTGAAGCATAAACACAAAGAAATGTACAAATGTAAGGTGCAGTTAAACGCTGCTGTGAGCTTGTTTCATTATTTCACTTGTGAGCTGCTGAAACAAGTCTCACCTCAATTTGGTGCCATTGTTTGAATACTGTGAACCACAATCAGGCGAAAACATAATGACAACCTTCCTGTCACTGGTAATATAATGCCTATGTTTACATGCACACCAAAAGTCTGATCACACATTTACATCTGATGTCAGGAATCTGATTTCTTGATGATAGTTCGCACTGCAGGATTTGACAATTAAAACTATGCAAAAAAGTGCAAACTAAAGTGACAGATGAGAATGTGTTTCATATTTATTCTAAAATTAATTGTACTCCCTATAACTCTAAAGAAGTCCATTAATGAACTGATAGCTTTCTCTTGGACATAAACACACATCATTCAAATCTAATTATTAGGTTATTCGCTTTTTTTGGGTCATATTTAGCTATATTTATTGCCATGTAAATTTACCCATTGTTAAATGATATAATGCTCTCTTTTCAATATCAAGCATACAATTTTCCATCAATTGAAGTTAAGTTTGTTCAAATGTTGGATTACACAACACTTCCAACGATAGTGGTGTTAAACAAAGTTCTTACAGTGTTTTATGTTAGTTATTTTTTCAGCAGTTTACGGGCAGTTTCTGGTAACACATTTGCCCACTTAAAATGGAAAGTTGGTGGTTAGATACTTACTCACTAAAGAACAAGTAAGCAGAATGAGTAATGAGTTCTGAAACGTAAAAAAACTGTGGGCCCTCATTGCTGTGCCATTTTTGGATTCCAATTATTGGAAGTGTTTTTTCTTCTAGGTTGTTGATCCTTACACACAGGTGAAGAACCATGACTATTTTGATTTTAAAAGTAAAGGTAACTGTTTTCTGAATACCACAAAGTGCAAGAGTATTCTAAATACACATTTTCAGTACCTGTATTTAGTTACTTCACAACCACTGCCTGCAATGTATATGTTGTTGATCCAATCATTGGATGGGTGAAGTAAACGGAGTTGGTTCTACAACAGCCAAAGAGTTTGGATTTTAAATTAGCAAACAACAGTTACCCTCTCAAGTCTTATGCTTGTCACTTCAACGGACAATTCATTTTTACCAGTGTAAGGTTTTCTCTGTCAAAATGAGCAATACAAATCCCTCCTTATGTGCTCACCAAATAGCTTTACTTTTACTGCTTCTTCCTCCTTCCATGATGGGAATGGGCAGTCCGGTGGAGACGCTGCATTAACCTCCCCATCACCTCGCCGCCTCATCTCTTTTCATTGGGCCTCCGCTGTAATGGTGCAGTGAGGCTTTCCACTCTGGGCGCAGATGGTGTAGCCACATGAAACTACAGGGACTATCCAGGCTCTGGGCCAAGTGCAACGCTCTCTCCTGTGTGGGCAGCAGGTAAACTGTTTGGAGATGTACTGTGGCAGTGGCCAGGCGATATGATGAACACAATATCGCCTGCGATGCTCGAATAAAGATGTTAGTTTTCATCAAGCCGCTTGTGCAAAGTGATTGTTTTAGAGGCTTTGATTGCAGTGGCAGCTTCTCGCCAGTTTTATTCTCCAACTTGTTATTCAGTCTGTCATTTGTCTGGAAAGGTTTTAAAAAGGGGGAGATTGTGAGCGCCACCCGGCTACTTTGGAACATAGCAGTTATTGTCAAACTTTTCATACCAGATGCCATGTCAGAAAACAAAGTTGCCCACTATCTTTACTTGACTAAAATAAGAACAACTGAAAGTTGCCAGACAGAAGGCACTTTCTACCTCATTTTGTTTGGCAATCCAGTCACTTATTTGTTGCACGTGTCTCAACAGTAGAAGAATTTTTTTTTTATTGGGTTTGGATAATATCAGATGTATTGAGCATCTGATATGTTTTTTCTTGGTGAAGCATGTTGGTTCTATGCATAAGTTGCCATCACTGGAAATACTGTGGTTTATCATAAGATCAAGTCAACATTTGGCAAGAAATTATTACTTTCTGTTTATATCTACTTTTCGCTATCTTGTTTTGAGTCTGTGTTCCCTCTAATCCAGTCATCTTGCTATTGTGTGTCTACTTTAGCTAAAGAGGCTGGTACGTTCACTTATGATAATGGAGACATTTTCGGGCCGATCAGCTCCAAAGTGAACCAGTGGAAACATGCCAATTGAGACTAAATTGCACTATACTATGTATATCTATGTCGCTCTGGCAAAAAACATTTGCAAAAAGTATATTAACTTAGCACTCAGACACTCTGGTCTAATGTGAAGTAGACTATTGCACCACCTGTACAGCTGCTAAATACCTTTCTCCTGTTTAGATCAATGATTTGTGTCTGTATTTTTATATCTGGAGAATTGGAGTGAAGTAACATACAGCTGTGTTGAATGTTTATGCATGTTCAGTATGGTAGGCAAATTTGTCCTAGTAGAGCGTAAACTGATTTATTTATAAAAAGTCATGAGTATAGCCAACTAGCCCTGGCACTTTATAAATGCCTGACTGAGTGGAGCAATTACAGGGGATGGCTCCATTAAGCCATTTACATTTGCTCAAAGTTAAATTGCCTTTAATTAGCTCTATTTGGAGAGCTGAGGAAAATTAAAGGCATATGTATTATGGAGATAAGCCAACTGCGTACAGATGCACAAACTCACATCTAAGTCGTGGCAGTGGCTGAACCGGAGCCAAAACATTTCAATGCAATCTCTTTCCTCTCCTCACTGCCAATTCTCTTGTCATTATAGCTTAGCCTTACTTTTGAATTTCATATAATGTTCTGGATTTTTTTTTAATGGTATTCACAAGTGTCCAAATGGTGATCTTTGCAAAAATATCTGAAATTGTCATAATTAGTGAATAACTAAGACCACAATCACATCTGAGGTGTCTGCTGCACATCCACTGCATGTTTTTGAGATGTATTTATTATTTATTGTTCATTTTTTACTATAAAGTGTAAATATAAGATTAATGAAATATAATAAAATGAAAACATAATTTTATTGCTAATGCATTTTTCAAAAACAATGTTACAAAGTGCTTCACTGAATAAAAGCATTTAAAATGCATTTGTTGTGGATTTTCTTTGAAAAGACTTAAAGAATAAAAAGGAAAACTTGAGCAGAGTTGTCTTTAGTCCAATCATGATGCTTTATTTGGTTTACAAGCCCCTCCCAGAGTCACTTCTGTCCCTAAGTGAAGTCAAAACAGGAAACACACATTTTTATACCAAACCAGGAGGTGTTAATGCCACTTCCATCCCTTATGTGTCTGGACTGTCTGGAAAATCTACAAAGGATTTTTAGACAGCACGGAATTCTTGTTTATTTCAAACCGGGCAACACTCTAAGACAAAAACTGGTTCACACAAAGGACAAGATGCCGACAGAAAAAAAGAGCAAAGCAGTGTATTTTATTCAATACAGTGAAGAAAGTTGTGAAAAGCATTACATAGGTGAGACTAAACAGCCACTACAACAAGAGGCTTTATCAGCACAGAAGGCATGCAAATTTGGGATTACAGCGAGCCTTGCGACTTCATCTTAAAGCCACAAACCACTCTTTTGAAGACAGTGGAGGATTCTAAGCAGGAGAATATATTATTTGAAAGACGAGTTAATGAGGCCTTTTGTGTTCAAAAAGAGAATCCCTCTTTAAACAGGAATGGTAGTTTAAGGTTTAACTTAGTGGTCGTATACACTATTGTTATGAAGCTATGGGACAGGACAAGTCCTGGCCATTCAGATGCTAATCAAGTACTCACTGATGAGGGAGCTACAGCCATTTTACAATAGGATGTTGATAGCCCATTACAGGGCTGTTAGGATACAAAGACGATTTGTTTCAAGCGAAACTGTAAGCAGACAGGCTATTATCATGAGGTTCCGCCTGGTGGGCAGGGCCTACTCAGAGTACAGCTAACTTTCGCCTTTTTTCAGACCATGAACTTTTTCTCTTCTCTTTGGAAAATCCTTAAATCTTCTTTAAAAAGGCTTTTGGTTTTGGCTTGGTCTGCTTGGTTCTAGCAGCTCTCACTCTGATTGGTCAGAGCGGTTAGGTAGCACACAAGCCCGTGCAAGGAGAAGAGCACTGCAGCGCATGGTCGGAGGACTGTGAACTACCAGATGAAGCAAATTTTCTTCTGAAGGGCTGGATAATCTTTAAGAATAAATTGAAAGGTGATTAGGAAATTATATGACGATAAATGGTTTTGAGGAAAGACAATTAGGTCCCTCCATCCATCTTCTTCCGCTTATCCGGGGCCGGGTCGCAGGGGCAGTAGTCGTAGTAGTAGTAGTAGTAAGCTGGGATTCCCCCCTCCGGGGGTTCCCGAGGTGTTTCCAGGCCAGCCGAGAGACATAGTCCCTCTAGCGTGTCCTGGGTCTTCCCTGGGGCCTCTTCCTGGTGTGACATGCCCGAAACACCTCCCCAGGGAGGCGCCCAGAAGGCATTTGGAACAGATGCCTCGACATGGAGGAGCAGCGGTTCTACTCAGAGCTCCTCCCGTGTGACCGAGCTCCTCACCCTATCTCTAA
Organism: Eucyclogobius newberryi; assembly: GCF_026437365.1. Taxonomy (NCBI): domain Eukaryota; kingdom Metazoa; phylum Chordata; class Actinopteri; order Gobiiformes; family Gobiidae; genus Eucyclogobius; species Eucyclogobius newberryi. The sequence continues at coordinate 9,730,255 of NW_027315801.1, read as the reverse complement.
TGGAGCGCCCAGCCACTCGGCGGAGGAAACTCATTTCGACCGCTTGTATCCGCGATCTTGTCCTTCATTACCCAAAGCTCATGACCATAGGTGAGGGTAGGAACGTGAGATTGACCGGTAAATCGAAAGCTTTGTCTTTTGACTCAGATCATTCTTCACCACAACCCCTGTTCCACCCTTCCCTCACTTGTGAACAAGACCCCGAGATACTTGAACTTCTCCAGATCCACAAAGCACATGTGGACTGGTTGGGCAAACTCCTATGAACCCTCGAGCACCCGATGGAGGGTATAGAGCTGGTCCAGTGTTCCACGACCGGGACGAAAACCGCTCTGCTCCTCCTGAATCCGAGGTTCAACTATCGGTCGGATTCTCCTCTCCAGTACCTTGGAATAGACCTTACCGGGGAGGCTGAGGAGTGTGATCCCTCTGTAGTTGGAACACACCCTCCGCCCCCCCTTCTTGAACAGAGGGACCACCACCTCGCTCTGCCAGTCCAGAGGCACTGTCCCCGACCGCCACGCGATGTTGCGGAGACTTGTCAGTCCTTCAACATCCAGAGACTTAAGGTACTCAGGGTGGATCTCATCCACCCCAGAGCCACCGAGGAGTTTGCCAACAACCTCAGTGACTTCATGGGTGAATCATGATTTGGTAACACTTCTGTCTACTCTGTTTTAAGTTTTCCTTCGATGTCACCCATTCACGTCTCTAAGATAAGATAGATAAGATAACCGTTATTTGTCGCACAATGGGGAAATTCTAGTGTTGCAACACATATTAGGAACAGAAACAGATCAGGCACAGAAGTATAATAATACAATTAAAAACAACCTCTGATAAAAATAAGACTCTTATTTACATCTGTTATATGGACAGAAAATATTGAACCAGGATGATTGACATTATGTCACAGTCTTGCACATGATGATGACAGCATTGCACATGATTAAGAAGCTGAATGACTCATGACTCTATGTTCAGTGCTAACATTGTTTGTTGTAGAGTCTGACAGCAGCAGGAAGGAAAGACCTGTGAAACGTCTCGACAGCGAGGGTGGATCAGTCTGTCACTGAAGCTGCTCTCCAGAGCGGACAGTGTCCTGCAGGGGGCGCAGGGGCTCTAACTTTAGAACTTCCAATCACCAGAATGTAAAGGGTCCATTCAACTGGCATGTGATCACTGTGAAAGAGTAAATAAAATCATAAAACAATATTCAATGTCTTGATTGTAGCTTTGATTTTTCGTTCCAAGGAAGGGGGCCCATCTAGAGCCCTGAGAATCCGGGGGACTCCTCTCAAGAGAGTGAAAAACCGTGCGTAGTTTAAGAGCCATGAATAAGTGTCTGTGTGGATGTTGTTACTAATCGGTTCATACAAAGCAGCGCTAGGCTCAGGGTTGTATCTGAGTCGATCTAGAAGGAGTGCTTAAGCTCTCTTGCCGCTTGAAATCATTGCAATCTGAGCGTCCCACGGCGGGGGCAGTGCTATCGTCAACTTCAGTTGATCACGGCACATTGAGACAGTCATGGCGTCTGTCGCATGAATGGACAAATGACTGCGTCCAATTCCGGTCCCGCGGGTGGGATTAATACTGATCAACAGTACATGGACCCAGATGCCCCGCTCTTTGACCTACACCGCCAATTCGGTAATCAGCAGGACCTGGTATGGACCCAAACAGCGTTTCGATCCCACATTTGCACCTTGTCTACTTGACCAGGAGCCATTAGCAGGGCCTTGTTTCATAAAACATTGCCTCGGTTGCTTTCAGCAGTGTGGTTTTAAATAAAAGGTAAAAGTGCATTCCCCTCCTCGTTTGATGCTCGGTCACGTCTGTGGGAGAGAAATGCAGCTTCCTGAATCAAATTTTCTTTCAGTTTTCTCCAGTGCTTGTGTTACAAACAGTTGTATCCTGGATAAAATTCCAAAACTAATCCCTCCAAAATCTGTTGGAATCTGGAATAACCTACTGAGGTAAAGCAGAAGAAAGCATTGCACAAGAAACATTTCCTATAAAAAACTAGCTCATACTTTATTCCCCCCCCCAGAATGACCCACATTTTGAAGTTTTGGTTTCTCCAATACTGGTTAAATGATTAACCTAATTTTAAATCCAATAAAAGCTCAGTGTGAATTGTAAACACTAATTCACGCTATGGACTAGTTTTATAGTTACCAGATTCTTTGTTCCTTGGACAACTATGAGTATGATTGAAAAAATAAAAATAAAAAGAATAGTGGAACTGGTTTGTGTTTAAAATATAAATAAAGAAAGCATTCGCTCAACCTCCAACGCTTTTTTATCCAAATTTGAAGCTGTAAAAATGCTTAACTGCCTGAATTCTCTTCACAGTATTGGCTTGCTACATAAGACATCGTCACCATGTTTATTTCAGGATTGTATCAATAAGCAGGGCTTTGTTGCGAGAAAGTATTCGCTGCATAACCATACAAATAGATTTAATGCTTGCAGCTGAAAAACAAAACTCCATTAACCTCTCATGTATTGGGCTCACAATAGATGTTTTACCAGCAAATATTTGAGCACCATTTTGTATGACCGTGACCACTCAGGAGATGGTATTATTTCACTCACGCTGACCAAGATCCCCCCAAAAATATGTGAAAAAGATACAAACCAAAGCATCTTTTCACTCTGACCTTGTGTCAGGGAATGAGACATACACCAATGCTATTCCTTAACACACAGAGAACACAATTCAACTTAGAATATGAAACGACACAGAAACATCAAGATTTTTGTGTGGCATGCATGGGAGAAACCGCAGCCTGGCGACCCTCCTTCGTCTCACAACGTTTTTTCTCATGCAGGTTCGTTTTATTAGATATTATGGAATAGGCGGGTCACATTTCTCATTGGTCAACTTCACATCAAGGCACTTGCTTTTTACAACTGTCTTTCTTCCTTAGAGAAGAAAGACAGTTGTACCCCCCTGGGGTGTTACACCCCTCTCCCTGGGGCAAACATTCTTTGGCCCATCTTTACGACACCTTCACAAATGCAGTTTGTCACACATGCTGTTTTTCTCTTAGACTAATGATGCAGATAATATACTATTATGCAGATAAAATACATCACAGAAAAATAATCATATATTTACATTTTATCACACCTTGACTGGACACAAGCCTTTTTAGGAAAGAGCTATTTTTATGCAGTGCATTTTTTTATTTGGGGTTTGACGCTTCTTTAACTGTATGAAAAGATAATTGTCAAAAACAAAATGAATCACAGTTTGATGGGAAGCAGGACAGCACTTTTGCTTTTCATCTGAAAAAAGTTGGGTGCAAAGACCAACTGGGTGTAGTCTGAATACCTTTCTATTTTACAAAGATCTTTCTACTTGAAATATTAGTAATGCATTATTAGATACTATATATTTTCAGTTCAAAATATGATAGCCTTTACAGAGTTACTTTTATACTTTACAATGACGTTAAGGTCTAGACTCATATCCTGTCCAGATTTGCGATAGGCGTGATTGACAAGTGGAGTAAAGCACTGAACTTGTACAGCAGAGCTCTCATGCCACATGCTCACAATATTTTAGGGGGTGCTGGGATGAAGGAGGATGAGTTGAAGTGGAAGAACCAGAGGGCTGAGTTTAAAACGAGTTGGTTGAGCGGCTGTAGGGTGAGATGAGCCTATCATTTCTGAGCAGGTCAGTGGAGATGGCTTACGTGAGCCAGCATTAAGTTGTTTCTATGGCTTAATTTCTTTGGGGATATAACCACATGTCCTTCCATCTCAGTCATGCACAAGACCCCGAGATACAATGCTTTTCTTGGGGCAAGGACTCTACACAAACCTGTAGAGGGTAAGCCACCTTTATCCAGTCAAGAACCATGGCCTCGGATCTGGAGGTGAACCTCTAACAGAACCGGTGACAAGGTTTAAACATGCACTGGGAACCAATCAGACCTGTCTGTCATAGCCACATTTGTTTATCCAATATCTCCCAAAATTCACCAGAATGCAGCACGTGCCATGTCTTTGGTAAAACTCTTCCTACCACATGCAGCATGAGCTATGGCCATTGTCTGACCACATTCAAAAACATTTTCTTTCTCTATCCCTGATAAAGAACTGCTTGGCTTTACACCCAGGCCAAAACTTTACACTATTCCACAGTCGTATAATTAGTTTTATGCAGGTATCTTGAATACATTTTCCCTTGGCACATAATGTATTTAATATCTCTTGTTTTAATATTGAATGTATCGCTGTTGTAGAAACTCTGCAAGTTGGTTTATCTAAGAGTAGTAAAAAATGCTGTTTCCTTGCTCCACACTGGCAGGCATAAGCAAATGTATTCAAGCTACATGTGCGTGTGCTTTCTGGTGGATGATGCTCAGCTTTAACAGCAGCTTTTGATTTTTTGTCCAAAAGAGGTGATTAAAAACGCACTTGTGTCATGAGAATTATTGCTTAGTACTATAAGCTCAAATCTTTCTCTCTCTCCTCCTCTTTTTTCCCTGAGTTGTGCACTTTGCAGGTTTGTGTTCCCAGTATCTCCGAGGTCTATCATTGTAAAAACTTTCAACAAATCCACTGTTTTGGAAGAAGACTCTTGAGGGAACGGAGAGGCACGCAACCAGTTTTGAAACCAGTATACGGAAGGAGGATGAAGAGCAAGGAGGAGAGTGCTTGGGATAAATAATCATATTTCTATGCACCCATGACAGCGGAAAAGCTACCATCTGGGACAGGGCCAAAGATTTGCATTACAATATAAATGGGAAGTTGCTGGAGCTGAAAAGGTGATGTGAAGTCGTTCAGACCCCCCTCAAAGTCACTGACAGGTTACACACAGTCGTGTTCATGAGTCTCGTGAGGACCTTCTACGGTAAATGTGCTTTCATATTCGCACTTGTGAATATTTAAAACGGAAAAAATATGAAAATAGAATATAATTCAAGCACAAGTTTCAAGACATGAACATACGTTATATATAATGATGTGTTATCAAATGTTATAATAATACCTTGAATTTATATTGTGCCTTTAAGATACAAAGCACTTTACTTTGGAAGCCAATATGTAAACACTGTTGCCTTGACTACCAAGCTGTACAAAGGGACTCTCTAATTAACACTAATCGATCAATTAAACACCACATTTATACATACCATAGGCAAAGTGGGTGAGTTGCCTTGTCCAAGCATCCAACAAAAGTATATGCTACTGTCAACAGTAAAACACAAATATAATGAAAAATGTACCGTTATTCCATTGTTCTCTCGTAAAAAAGATACCTTGATTTGTATTTAGCATCGTCCATGCTTGTTTGATGAATCCTTTTTAGTACGTGTAGGTTTAGTATTGAGTGTCTGTGCAGGTTTGGGTCCTCACAAGACTTGCCAAACATGCACACACACACACACACGCACGCACGCACGCTCGCACACACACACACACACACGCACACACACACACACACACACACACACGCACGCACAGTCACATGCACACTCGAGACAGTAAGCACTTTGTTGGATGCACATGATGCAAACCGCATACTTTAGTCACTCCGCTGCCCCCCATCACCATCACTGCCGCCTTTTTTCTCCTTTTCCTACACTTTTCGTCTTTCTTCCAAAATGCCACGTCCCGCAGCACACGTGGAGAGACAGCCTGATAGCGCAATGCTCTGGTAGCTCATCTTTTGAGATGCGATCTTCAGTGAACCCTCAGAGCTGTGTTCACATAAGGCAAAAGAGGGGAGACGGGTGGGGGACGCTGCAAATGCTGAATATAGTGCACAATAATATGCAGCTTTAAATATGCCCCCACGGCGTGAGCACAAAATATGTTATCTGATACATTTATTGCAGGTAAACACTTGTGTATTTGTTTTCTTATGGCTATGTGTAAAAGAATTTACTCGAGTGCAAAGGCCAATGCTGCTTTACATTGTTTTATTGCAGCTGAAATAGGTTTGCGTTGTCTAGGCCGAGTGTTTCTTATGAGAGGCAATAGTTACAGAGCGAGGACATTTAGTGTTGATACAGAGTAATGTAAGAGCAAGAAAATAGTTGACACTAAAACTATTTGTTTGTGAATCGTAAGCATCAGGACTCAATAGAAAGTTCTAGATTTTACATGTTCTCCTTATGTCGGGATGGCTTTCCATTTGGTGTTGCATTTTTGACTTCTAAAAGCTACACTTGGGCTACGCTAGGAGCTGTTGACTCTGATCCGGATACAGGTTCTATTCATGTTTTTTAGCTTCTTTTGAAAAAGCTGAGGATTTTTCACCAATTTCTTTTCCAAATTATATATTATTTGTCGTTTCAATTGTTGGTTACTACACAGTCCTATTTTTCCTATCATTCTGAATCATTTCACCACAGCATCTAAACACATTTGGAAGGCAGGGTTGAATTTTGTATTGCTAAAATTGAAGAAAAAGATTCAGATGTAGTCATCTGGACACAAAAACAAAATGTTTCTCAATCTGGTTTGCAATAGAAGAGTTCTTAACATGACAACAAACCAACCCAAAAGTGTCAAAAGTCTAACTTTACTAAATCAAAGACATAATTATTATTTGGCTTAACTGTAGCAGTGAGTGGGTCCCATTCGACTGTATTGTGTTCAGGGCCCAGCTGTTAGAGCCTGTGACCGGCCATTACGCATCTCCAGTTGAGTCGGATTCAGAAACATTTCATTTTTCCCACAGAGCTTGTTTGTTTGCTTGTCTGATTCAATATTTTAGCAGGATGATTTACACCACGGCTTTCCTCATCCAACTTTAAAGATGAAACTCTCCATGACATTTATTTCGACAATATGCATCGCTCAAATAGTGTCTGGCTATATAAACTTTATGACATTTATGACTATTATGATAGCTGGAATATTTTATTTCGAGATGTACAGTTGAAAGCCAGGCCTTGTGACTGTGGGACATTTTTTATGTGACAAACCGTCCTACGGTGGATGTAAAGCTGAGGAGTCAGTCCCTATGGATGTGGCTTGGTTTTTGCTGTTCACAACTTGGTCTTGTGATTTCTGCAAAATGGCTAAAGGAAAGTCACTCTAAAACGGTACTCGACTAAAAAAGTAAAAATATAAAAGGTGGACTATGAAACTTTTCTCATGGAGGGTCCGTTACCCTCTTGTCTCCATGGAGATTTTATTGGTTAATTAATATGAGATTAAAAATACCTTTAATTTATTCAATTACATGTGTTTGTATTGCTACAAAATACATTGATTCTTACTGTAAGAAAGCTCATCTCTACATAGAGCTGACTTATCATTTTCCCTGTAGTATAACATGCTTGTTTCTATGGAGAAAGAGAAGAGAGAAGAACCCTCCACCAGAAAAGTTGCATCGTGCAAAGAGGAAAACATTCTTTATTTATTTTAATTTTTAATTCCCTAAAATTCGTCACTAAAATTTATCCCAATTCAAACTGGAGCTGTTCTTGAACCCTTTGAAATACAAACTCATTGAGATGCTGGTTTCTGTTGTCTTATTTACTCTAATTATAAGTGGAAACAAGTTTTGCACAGAGGAAAATCAGATCCTGCCTAGATTTAATAAATACAGTAAAGGAAGAAGTAAAGTTGCTGTTGGAGGTTTGAGAATAGAGCATGCTGGGTTTTGACAAGTCCTTTTTCAAAGCGGAAGCTGATTTCTCAAAAAATGTTCAGGGTCATTTTTATTATTCGAGTTAGGGGTTTGGAGAACAGACTGACCCTGATTATTCCCAGAATGATTGATTTGGCTGAAAATAAGTTGGTTAAAGCTTTTTTATATTTGACCTTTCCAAGAGCTGATAGTTATTTTCTAAGGGGTTGAGTGGGAGGAACCTGTGGTGGAACAAGAACTACATTATGTTAATTAAGTTAAAGTAGTCAATCACATAGTAGTGAAGCACTCATTAAAACATTTACTTTTATAGTAAATAGGCATATTATTAGAGCTAAAATTGTCCATTTTAGTAGTCTGGATAAAGAATGTAGTTATTATTTGGTCAACAGAAGTGACAATCAATTTATATTTTTTTCTAATAAATTTCTATTGATTTTTGTTTCCCCAGAACTTGAAGTCAAAACCTCTAGACGGGATGTAAACATGAACATGCTTAAAAATAAACCCTCACCAAATTCAGCAGGTGTCAAACCATCATGAAAAGTTCAGTATAAATGTTGTGATGTAGAAAGTACAGAAATCTGCTCTCAAATGAAGTAAAACGTGTCTGTCCTGAAGTAAACTGAAAGTGTAATGTTTTTTCCACCTCCGAGATGAACAAAAACAAACTTTCAGCTTTAGATTTGGTCATGGAAGATAGATGTTTTTTTGTATCTATTTGTAGAGGATAATAGTATCAGTTCAGGTTGACAGGGACGTTTAGACTTTTACCACAATATAATTGATTACTTTAAACTTCTTTATTTTCCAGTTTCTTCAATGTAAGATGATGCAATGTCAGACATTATGGATTTATTTCTCAACACAAGTAGTAATCTTAATAACCTTATTCAATGTGATTCATCACTAGACCGATAACTCACTTTTAAACAAAGATTTGCTGAAGAGGAAGGAGAGAGGGCTGACATTTCATCGTGTTAAAGCTCTGAATAGTGGAGTGTTGTGTTCAGGTACAGAGGTGACAGTAGTGACTTTTTCAATCTATTCAAGTGGTGTGTCTGCAACTGTGCGGACCTTTCAGCCCACCATCTCATTGTTTTTCGCTTTGAATCGCTCCGACTCGGCCCATCTACAAAAAGGCAGGGAAAAAGAGCCAGAGATAATAGCTGCCTTTGTCGAACGCAGCTTTGAAATATCACATATTAATAGATGCCATTTCAGAAGTGATGTTGCCATTAAGTTTGAATAAAAACGTGATAAATCTCCTGCATAGAGATAACTGCTTTCATTCACAATTGGCACAAGGTAATGCATCTTCTTCATAAGGAACACAAGTCTTATGAACAGAATTAAAATGCAATTAATGTCTGTTATCAGAACAGTATAAGAATGCATTACTAGGATTGAAAACATTTTGACATCTAGGTTGCTTTGTTTTTCCTCTTTGCATAGCAAGCTACTCTCTTGTTTAAACATTAAACAGAGAAAATCAAAAGTATTTTTTTTCTTTTATGTGACGCGTTTGATCAAAAGGTTGAAGCATTTCATAAAGACAACACAAACAAAACATGCAATCAGATTCTGTTCAGAGCACATTGTCAGCATAAGAAGACTTTATTTGGGTGAAATTGAGGATGTTTCATGTCTATACTGTGATATTTGTTACTAATATATTGAATAAATACATTTTGTGTCTTTTAGACTATTAAGTAACAACCTTTTTGTGAATTCTTTTAAAAGTCACAATTTACAGCAAGTAGGTAATTAAAAGACAATAGTGTCGTTTCTGGGGCCCGGACTTCCCTGAAAAGAGATTCCAAATCAGCACTGGGACTTTTAAATCCAGCATACAATATTCATGATTACATTCATATCAAATATACAAACTGCACATTAAACGTGTGTTTACCGTAAATAAATTCCATCCATCCATCCATTCATTTTCTACCGCTTGTTCCCTTCCGGGGTCGCGGGTGACTGGAGCCTATCCCAGTGACTTCGGGCCTTAGGCGGGGTACACCCTGGACAGTGGCCAACTTGTCGCAGGGCCAACACACGTAAATAAATTAATCAATAATATTGTGATAGCATATTTAGTATGATTATAAAACAAATGCAAAATGGTATATCCTGTAACTATTGCTGTTAACATGTAAAATAGAATACGGTGTAGCAGTATATTCATTTATAATTCTTCCTACTCCTTTTTTTTTTTTTTTTTAAGCACAGACCTACTGTTACATCACAATGTAACACAACCTGCATGTTGTTCAAATAAACAAACGACATACTTAGGCTAAAACGGTACTCCGATAGTACTTTTCATAAGGCTAATAATGAGCTTGAATTTATATGTTGCTTTAATATCAGTCAATGCAGTGTGACTCCTTCAAAATCTTCCCAGCGAACATTATTTTCTCTCATTTGCAGTTTTACAACCCTTAAATTCACTGGGGTCACCAGCCTCAAGCACATCACTTGTCTCTTGTTCCTGCACTTATTCCTTTGTTTAAATCAGTGACAGTTTCCATTTTAAGATCTTGTGCAGTGCCCTAACCTACACTGTTAACCTCCAGCTTTGATACTATTTGCAGCAGCACTTCAAACCTAACCCTTGCCCTCAAGTTATTTTCTATGGAAGAACTATGGAGGAATAACATACACTCACCCGCTTCTGGATAATAAACGTGTGTGTATATAAAAGTGGTTCATGCTTATGTTCATTTGTTGGGGGAGCATTTTATTCTTGTGAAGATCTCAGGAAATTGTCATGTATATATATATATATATATATATATATATATATATATATATATATATATATATATATATATATATATATATATATATATATATACATGGTTGTATTGAGTAAAAAAAACAGTTTTATTCAAAACAACATGTGTACTGTAGATCGTCTTGTTGATCAGGACCGTTACAAGAAAATGTTGAGATTGAATTCATCATTCAACCCCTTAGGAGTCAGTGTCTGCAGGGTCTGAATCCAATATGCTTCACGTTGTTTTAATAACAGGTCATGGTCCCCTCCTCTTGGGGGCGGAGGAACATATTCAATACTGCAAAGCGAAGCGTACAAATGTTGTGTTGACGGTTGTTAAAATGAGCTGGCCACGGGATAATCCCTGTCATTGTGCCTGATGGACCTTTTGTGTTCGCTGATCCTCTGTTTCAGTTTAATTTTGGTTTTGCCGACATAGGCCAGGCCTCAGGACATTTTAAAAGATATACAACCTGTGTGGATGTGCATAATGCTCTTAAAAAAGAACTCGCTGTTGGAAGTAGTTCGTTTTTATAATGTTGTTGCATTGTGCGCGGTTTCCACATCTGTAGTTTCCATTTTGGAGGGAGACAGAAGCGTTTGCCTGGATGTTGCAGCAGGGGTGACATTGGCATGAACAAGGTGCTCTCATACAGTTTTGTTAATGTTTCCTGAATATAGTTCTGATGGTTGCAGAATGTGAAGAGAACTGGGTTATGCAAGTGACTGAAAAATGTGGAGATCCTCGCTGTAAGAACCTGCTTTTCATCTCCTGTGCCTTCTCATTGAAGTCATCGTTGGAGTGGCAACCTCAAAAATTGACTGATGGGTAAGCTTTTCTTGAACGAGGTCGGGTGGAAGCTGGACGCAAGTAATAAGGTATTTCTATCTGTGTCTTTTCTATAGAGTGTAGTAGTGATGGTCCCACTGTCTTTAATCACTTGCATATCTAAAAAAAGTACCTTCTCGTTACTGCTTTGAGGTTTGAAAATGAGGCTAGGCTCAAAGCTGTTGAGCAGAGCTATAATTCTGTGACATCATGAATACTGTCCCTGAAGATACAAAAAATGTCGTCAATGTATCTGTACCATTAAAGGATTTTTGAGAAATGGGAATTGCTCGTACCATTAAAGACACATTTATTTTCAAAGTGTTCAACAAATAAATTGGCGTAATTGGGAGCACAGATTGAGCCAGAAACGTGTAAATAAAAGTCTTTCTCAAAGCTAAAGTAGTTGTGCTTCATAACGAACTCTGTCAAATCCAAAATAAGTTGGTTTGGAGGGTTGGATTCCTCACTGTGCTGTTGGAGGTAGAAATTAAGATTCTCCAAGCCTCCAGAGTGTTAGTGTACAGTCTTGTGATGTCCATAGTTAACAGATGGGCATCGTCTGGTAAATCTTTTATGTTGGCACATTTTTCTATGAAGTCTGTGGAATCTCTTATGTACGTTGGAAGCGTGAGCACATACAGTTTAACAAAGTAGTCTACAAAAGACAAAAGAGGGGACCACAGAGAGTTTGTGCAACAATGGGACGTCCTGGGGGGGTCAGTGAGGGATTTGTGTATTTTTGGCAAAGTGTGTATGACCGGTCGGACAGGATGGTTGCAATAAAGAAATGCAAATTCATGATCAGAAATCCATCTATTTTTCGCTTTTTCAAGGTAAGAGAGCAATTGTTGTTGGAAGGTACCTGTGGGATCCCTGTTCAACTTTGACAAAATCTGACATCTGAAAGTTGAGACAGAATCTCTTCTTTATATTAAACAGTGTGCAGATGGCGCCCCCTTGTCTGCAGGTTTAATCACAATTTCCTTGTCAGACATAGGTTCATTAAATGTATTAATGGAGGCATTAAAAGTATTTGAATAGAAGCTGCTTTTAGCTCTAAACGTCGGTTGTATGTCTTTGGAGGGCCCAGATTTTGAGCATTTAAAAAAAAATAAAAAATTGCCTAGAGCATTCAAATAGGTCAACTTGTGGTACAAGTGACTAACCCTTGGAGAAAAGGGACATCTGATGTTCAGTTATTTCTTTAGAGTGGATCATCACCGTCTCTGTGAGGCACTGCACGTCCACAGTCGACGCCCACCTGTGGGATGCGTGCTTCCCCCTACTTTCCCCCTCCTTGTTTTCCTCTTTTCTATATTGCAGACCTGTCAAGTCTCACGCATTTGGCGTGAGTCGCATGCATTTATGACCTGCCTCACGCTCTCATCTCTCTGAATGATTAATTGCATTTGCAATTAAATCGCAATGTGATTAAACGCGATTTGCTAATTGCAAGGTACACAATTAGAATGTAGAATGTGGTAGAATGTGGAGCTAGCGCCGGCGGAGCTAGCGCTACCCGGCAGAAGGACCAAAACAAACCCAACCCGCATGGGGGTTCGGCCAATCACAGAAGCAGTACACGTGCTTTCGTCTCAGGGTAACCCTAACCCTGACAGCATGTATAAAAAATTAAAATGTGGGAAAGAATATTTTACACTAAATGTATCTAATATTGTGTTGGTCTTATTTAAGTCATTCATTAAGTTTTCTAAAGAAAAAAAGAGGATACAATAGAAAAAACAAAAAAACATCGCACATTAAATCGCAATTGCAATATTGGGGGAAAAAATCGCAAAGATAGATTATTTCTCCAAATCGTTCAGCCCTAGTTTTCGATGCACAGTTTGCAATCGGAGCGCCAGTTGCAAGGGATGGCGGGATGTACAACGCCACATCGACAGCAAAGGCCATAAAGATTTTGAAAAACAAATCTCTTGAAACGTATCTATCCGTCAGTGGTTCAACTCACACTCAAAGAAGTTGGATGAAAAGGTAAGGCCATCCATTTATTATGTACGCATCTAGGGGAGGAGGGGGGTCAAACAGTGGCCAATTCTTCTTATGTACACAGTGCTTAAAAATGCATAATGAGGGTAAGAATCTCACTCATAATCTGTCTTAATTAAGTAAAACCTCACGCATAGCCTCCTTGATAAGTTGACAGCTCTGCTATTGGTGGTCACTTCTTGCATTCTTGTAAAAAAGGAGGGTTGCTGGGGGGTAAACAGGAATCACTTTCAAACGTGAAATCACTGTCCAATCTTGAATCATCATGAGTGCGGTTCCCACTTGACCACTGTCGGTGCGTTCTGGTGCCATTCCTTGGTGCACGTAAAGTGTGTGGAGCAGGAGGATTCCACCTGTGCTTTTTGGTCCCTGTGGTAGATCTGGTTGCTCAGCTAGTCCTATGTGTCACGTTTTTATTACTTCAATTTAATACTTAACAGCTTTTCACAATGTCTTTTATGGAACTGTCAATTGCAGGGTACATGATAAAGTCAGTTTTTGAATAAAACTGACAGGGTTTTCCCATTGACCTGTTTTATTCAATACATCTATGTATACTTTTACTCAATTTTGTATTGTATTGGCCACTATTTCTGACGGATGTGGATTGTAATTAATCTTATTCAAACCTCTGTTCCAACCTCAGTCACCCTGTTGCCTGACAAAGGCCTAGTTGCCACCAGTAAATAATAATTCATTGGGTCATTTGGGGTTATTTTTTGTATAGATGAGTATCTTCACATTAAAGTTTAAACCTGCATAAAAGTTAGTCTCTGAACAATATTTTAAAAATCAATAAGTTTCAACTTCCATCTGAAAGTTTTTTTTTTTAAATCTTTCAGTCTTGATTTTTAAAACATCCAGATGATATCTTTTGAAAACCTAAAAAATGGATCACTCCTAGATGAATGAGGAATTACACACTCTTCTTGTTTATTTGTACAATAAAATGATGCCTAAAGAAAGCCAATGAACAATAATCTATTACAGCGTGGCTTTGAGATGGCAGCATTTTAAAAGGGACCAGTTTGGGAACCCATTTTCAAAACTAAGCATTTTCGCTCCTAAATATTACAAAAAAACCCTTGAGACTTCCAAAAAATGAGCAAATCAAAAAAACCTCTTCCAGTAAGCATTGCAAGCTGGAGCACCAAAGTAAAGTAGAATTGCTCAGCCGTGGTCATTTTATCCGTATGATTGTGCCGACTTGCTGCACCTGTATTTTTCGTCCTTCTCATAAATCAATGTCAAATTTTATTCAAGGGAACAAGCGGCTGTATATCCTTCTACCACTGTATTATAACCAAAACATGCTATTCCATATCGGCGGCAAACATCTCAGAATTTTCTATAATTTCCTCCTTCCTCCCCTGGCTTTTCATTTGCCACATCTCCCGAGCTCTATTACCTTCAGCGGTGACATTTACTCACTCTTTTTATGACAAATTCATAAAATCAGTGGAATGATAGCACAGTGAAGGAGCAGGCTTTATGGAACCTCATTATGGAGTATCTATCCTGGCCTGTCTATCGCACGCACGCACGCACGCACACACACACACACACACACACACACACACTCACACACACACACACGGCTCCTTGGATTTTTCCCTATCGTTGAGGTTCTCTTGTATGGGAGTTTTTATTTATTTATAGGAGATCTTCTACTGAAAGTGTTTTTCAGACTTCTGGATCTACCTCTGTATCTACCTGCGTTGCACCAATGAAATTTCCCCATGTGGGACAATAAAGGAATATCTTATCTTATCTTATTGCCACATTAAGTAGAATAATATTGGGGGAAAGCCAGACAAGACAGGATGTAAGCAGTGTTCAAGATCCAAAAGAAATTGACTATTTTATAACATACCATTACAAATCAGGAGGGCAATATGACAATACATTTGATCACATCATTTTTTCTAATCGAGCGCAATTTTTGAAGAATGTAGACGCTTTCATGCGTGCTCCAGCCTGCTATAGCTGCTCCCTTATTTATTTTGCTTTTTAATCAGTTTTTGTCTTCCAGCATTTTTTAAATTATGACTTTTTAAACTAAAGTAAGGATTTTTAAGAACATCTTATACAGATTTAACAACATATCTGATGAGCCACCGACATGGTCCAGGAGAAGAAGGGAGACAGACAGTCTTGTGAACGCTGTCGTTAACAAGAAACAAGAAATTCATGAGCTACAAGCACGGATATTTACTTTAGAATCTGAAAAAGGACTGCATGATACAATTCCAGTGTCATCCTGTGGGAAATCCACAATTTTTAATTTAATCCAGAGGGAATCTGTGTCGTTCCCAAAATTATCTAAAGACCCGAAAGACCAGGCTGTATCTTGGAACAAACTCGGTGCAAAGCCTAAACAATACAAAGATGATAAAAAGTCACCTAAAATACAGCTTACCAAATGATTTGTATCACTCTCAGAGACTGAAGTAAATGAACAAAGGAAAAATATAAGAGATGAGAATCAGTGCCTAACATCAAGGTCACACAGATGGTTCTGGCTATTTGTCACATGATGCACGAAAAAATGCAAACACATTATTTTCCAGCATCACTGTTTCTGAGATAATGTCATTCCTTCCTAATGTTTTGGCCACACATCGAGGAGCTAAACAGCTGATTGTGCACATGGTGCGACGACAACAGATTGGAAAAGTGACTTATTGAAGTTAGGGATCTTCTCAAAATAGGTTGAAGCTTAAAATATTTTTTCCCCCCCGTCTCTCTCTGGACCCCCTTCCCCCTCAAAAGACAAAAAAAAAAAAAAATGTCTGGCTTCACATAAAACTTTACGCGTTGATAAAACGATAGTAGCTTGATAGACCCTGCTCACCTCTAGTGAACATCCCTGAACATCCTTTGGTATGTTTATCAGTAGAAGTTATGAACTCTTCAAATAATGTCACCTGTCGCGCATGTTTGTTTACTCAACCCACATGTTTGTTTACTCAATCCCCATCAACCTGTAATCGTCAATTGCCTGCGTTTTGACCTTAGACCTGCTGTCAGAATGACAGAAGCAGAACACGCGCTTTCGTCTCAGTGAGAATCTCACGTCTTCTGTGATTGGCCGAAACCTCATGCGGGGTTTGTGTTGGTCCTTCTTCCGGTCAGTGCGTAGGCACGTTACTAGAGCCAAATGTCTTGATCATTCGCTGCGCCGCTTCTTGTCGCAAAAAAGCTTTTCCAACTTTTCCGCTCCAGCCGCGTTGGCATCGTGGCCCCGCACGGGCCACGGCGCGCCGTGCTCCCCCGCACGCACCCGCCGTGCTCTGCCCACACCCGCCGCCTAATGTCGGCCTAATGCTCGTTGCTGATAGAGTTTTTTAGCATTCAAAACAATTACTGCCACAACGATGTATTGAAGCTTCAAAGCAACAAAAAGACAAAATGTAGGTTTTGTCTACCCCCCCAAGACGAAAAATATTAAGTCTGTTCAGCTTCAACCCATTTTGGACGTGCTTGATAAAGCGGAAATCAAAGCATTCATAAGTGGACCTCTTCCAAACATTGACAGGAAGATAAACAAGTTTAGCCGGCTGCATCAGCTGAACACATGGCTGTTCAACGAGTGTGCACCTAGAGGACTGCACTACATTGAGAACTTTCAGTTCTTTCCCGCAGGGTCCCCAAAGGCATTGGACCCATCTGTGCAACATCCCTGTCATCGCTTCTGCCCTCAGAGCAGCCCTGCGTCCCCCCTACAACATCTACTCCCACTACAGATTCCTTCCATCTTGAATGTCTAATCAAATCAGGCATTATAATGGCTCCACTCATGCAGCAAGATCAAGTGTTCTGATGTCAAAACTGATGAACTCTTCCCGGCTCAAACCTGTGTACCCGACTCCTGCTACACCAAAAAAAAGCCGCCCCATCTATATCTCCTCAAGGAATCGTCTCGAGAACAAAAACTACAAATGACAACATAACTTCATGCCCAGTGTTTATGTGACACTGGGACAAAAATCAACATTATAGATTTATTATTACATTTTTTATCAGTAAAAGCTATATTTTCGATTTGTGCATATTTACTTTATATCAGGAGACACCATTGGCACAGTTTATGATATTAAAAGGAAAAAATCTCCATACAGTTCCTTTAAAGACTAAATATCTAGAAATAGATATAAAGTTAAACCAAATGAAACTACAGTTACTAGTGACTTAAAACATTTGCCTTAAAACAGAAATGATTGAATATTTGGGAGAAATTCACAGCAACTTTTACAATCGCAAATCTAATGTGTTTATGATGCAAGTTTTGACAACCCCCTCACTCATTCTGAAGTGTTTTAGTAGTGTATTGGTTGTGTTTTCGATCTGGAGATCGTCCAGTGCCCTAAAGTCTGTCTGAGAGAATATTCCTCTGAGAAGATTTTTGAGACTCCTCTTTTATTCACACATTCACACATCCCCTTTTCCTGTTACACCTCAGTCTACAGCTAACATATGAAAGCAATTTAACATTTCTGCTACCCTTAAGAGACTGCATTTCCCAATCGTCATTTTTAATTCAAGACTCAATTTCAAATCTGAACCCCAGCATTGTGTTTGTTTCCCGTCCTTGCATCACTATTCAAAAGTGCTAGTACAGGTCCAGGTCCAGGTACTAGTATTGAGTTAATATAGTGTAAGTTAGTTTAAGTAATTTTAGCACATTTTAGGACTGCACTTAAGACAGCCCAATTTAATACAAAGCTATCCCCTATTCCAAGTGTTTGTAATCTCCCTTGGATCAATAAAATTCATCTAAATCTAAAATATATTGAATTTCCATGTCTGGATCTGTAGTGTTATTATGTAATTACTCTCGGGAAATAAATCTAAATACCAAGACAAATCGTCATACAAACTAACCACAGCCCCATTTGCTCAGACCCAGTCAGCTTCTTTAGCTTGTCCTTGACCCTAGAAAACTATTTTCAATTAAAAAAAATAAATAATAAAACATTGCAAGTCTTTTGGACGGTAAAACACACATTTTGTCATGTTTATGTTTTTACTTTTAGTTTTAACCATTTAACGTTTTAATGTATTATTCATTTTATCACAACAACCATTTAAAATATGTTTCTATCAGTGATGCGCATTACTTAAGAATCTAAAGATAATATACTAAAGAAACATTTGAATATATTTTTACTAATTTCATGTGTTTTACCGAAGATGCACTACACAGAATCTCAACAGCGTGCAGGACACAGAAAAGTCACCTTTATTATTAAGTAAAAGAGCTAATTTGTTACCAAATATAATCACATTTATATACACAGAATACAAAATATTGAACAGATTGCGGTACAAAGCTCATGGACCCATCATAAAGAACAATGGTTTTGGTCTAAAAGTGAGACGCTGTGGCTTGCAGAATAAAGACAATATTACAGAATTCCATTGATTGAACTATCAACCAAACACACTGTAGTATTTTTTTCTGCTTAGTACTTCTCACTCCTTTCCCTACGTTACATTTCCATCATCTCTTCTCATGCGCCCAACTTTGACCTGAAGGCTAGAGTTTTCATTACTGGACCAAACGACACGCAGCTCGCTTGTTTCCGCTTTAAATCAGAGCATAAGGTGCTATGAGGCCGTAACACACGCTGTGGAAGTGAGCTCACCCAAAGCAAGATGTGCATCATCAAAAGATAGGTTAAAAATAGACCTGTGTTAAAACGCAGAACACGTGACGTGGATTGGGCCTGAAGTTTTCATGAAAAGGGTGAAAGCTTCATCTCCCATCAGTGTCTGATAAACGCAGAGGTGTACGAAGACGATGATTATTTTATATCAGCCTATTCCAAGAGCTTTTTAAAGTTAAACTAACAATACAAAAGTAAAACACAGAAAACACTGTTTGACTCGATGAGAATGTGGGCCAAATGCTAAAAACTTAAGGGAGTGGTGTCACGGACACATACAAAATATACATATACAAACAATATAATTGTAAAAAACAAATCTAGAAAATTAAAAAAATTTTTGCGTTTTAGAAGCAAAAAACGTGGGCATGACAGGGATTTGAGCCAACACAAATGACTACTGTATTTTCCGGACTATAAATTGCACCGGAGTATAAGTCACACCAGCCAAAAAATGCATTATAGAGAAAAAAAAAAAAACATAAATATGTCACACTGGAGTATGAAATGCAGTTGCAAGTGTGAAAATAACAAATAATATCACATATAAGTCGCTCCGGAGTATAAGTATAAGTATATAAGTATAAATATAAGTATAAGTCGCACCCCGGCCAAAACTATGAAAAAAGGTGTGACTTATAAAATACGGTATGCATCAATAAAAAGGTTCAAACAAAGGTTTGGCAATAGCAGCTTGGTTAAAGGTTTTAAAAGGATGTTTTATCTCTAAACTCAACATCAGCAGAATACGTCATAGTCACCACCTACAGCACAGCCCCTTTTAGACAATGCAACCAATGAATGAAACCAAAATGCTTAGTATTACATACTAAGCATTTTCAAACACAACGGTGTGTAATCAAATTTGGCACTGAAGCAGTGTCTCTCTAATCTAAGAGATTAGAGATCTAGAAAACAGAGTTGTGACGGAAAAAAATAAATAATATTGTGCAACAGAAGTCAATGATAGAAGGTAGAGTGAATATTGGGTTTACTCTGCAGTTCAAAACTAAGTCTCTTTTGTCTACCTTTCTTAGGTTAGTTTAGTTAGTTTAGGTTTACTCTTTTATAATTGAACGGGACAATTTATTTTGTGTTATTTTTGTTTTATTTGTGAAATCTAGTTGGAAAATCTCAACAACAAGAAGTCAGGTAACAACCGTTTTCACAGGAACATCAGAGAAGTGTTATTTTAGTTTGTGTGAGCAGAGGAGTAGTAGATGGTGTATTCTTCCAGGGAAGCCACATTGTTTGCGTAGCTGGAGTTGTCTCTTCTCTCGCACCTGCCCACACAAATAAAGCTTAAAACACATTCACAAATACTGTCTCCAGATACTGCATCCAACAAAACTGGCACTATTTATGGGCTCTTCAACACCGACATTTGTATCTACAGCGACAAGTCTATCTGCCTGTGTGAAGAATTTGGAGTGCATGACCACTGTTAAAAGTGTACACAAAAAACAACAGCAGTGTAATGTATAAGCTAAAGAATGATGATCTAAAACTTCTTGGCAATAGAAATAGGTCCAGTGACTGAAATGATAAGCTCCGCCTCTTTTGTCACAATAAGCAGAGGATTCTAATTTATGTGTTTTTTGTTTTTGAAAAGTGTCTAAGTGATATTTTAGAACCTTGCGTGTGTCACTCCGAGGCTTGACTTTTCAAATAATCACCACTAATTAATTGTGGGCGGGACAAGGGGTAGAAAACAGGAGTCCGGTGTCCTGTGGTCGAGTGGTTGGGGCGGTACACTGTGTCGTGAGTTTGAATCCTGGCTCAAATAGACTACTTCATGTCCTTCCTTTTCTCCCCATTTCACGCTGAGCTGTCTTGCCTAATATAGTGGGCCAAAAATCCTTTAAAAAAAGAAAAGAAAATTAGCTCTACATAGGAGAAATGCTATGTCCATGTTGCTCATCTAGTTTATTATGCTGATATTTAATTGTGATGATACAATACACTGCTAAATTATTATTACTTTTGTGTGTTAGATTGTACATGTTAGCACGGAACACTTTAAATAGAGTGAACGTTCATGAAAGGGGCTGTACCTGGACGGCGTGTGGCGTTAAAAGTAGGTCAGCCACGCCTATTCATTAGTGTTGAGTGTGGCCCAGGTGTGTTGTGGGTGTTGTACCCTGCGTGCCTCAAACGTGTATTTTGAACCGTGGACTTAATAAAAGTTGCAAAACGGAATGTTGTATCATTCAAGGGTGCAACAGAAATCTTGGTGCCGTGACCCGGATTGGAGATCGCATCGGGACAACACCCCTGTGGTAAACAGCTGAGTGGAGGTGACGTAAGCCACCAGCTGAGAAACCACAGCGCTGAGGCCCATTCACA
The DNA here is from genome assembly GCF_026437365.1 of Eucyclogobius newberryi. NCBI lineage: Eukaryota > Metazoa > Chordata > Actinopteri > Gobiiformes > Gobiidae > Eucyclogobius > Eucyclogobius newberryi. The sequence goes on along the minus strand of NW_027315801.1, from coordinate 9,708,992 downwards.
AGGACTAAAACGCTTTTAAACCTACACGCTAAGGTAAAAGCACAAATCATGTCTACCGGTCGGAGAATGTCCGTGACCTGGGAAGAGACGTTCGGACAGATCGAGGAGAAATTATTGACTTTGCCTGCTTTGGAACGCTATGATCTGTGCACAATGTGGGAATTAACTTTAAGTGAAGAGGACAAGAACTTACCCCGCAAAATGAGAAGGATTATCCTCCACAAGCTGGAAGGAGAAGACATCGTTTCGCTGGAGGATGAAGGAATGTCTCTGTTGCTCCGAGTTTGTGACCGCATTGACGAACTAAAGACGTTAGCTCCGTCTGCTTCTCCAATGCAAGAGCTCTCTCTGCTGGACTCATCAGGTACTGCACCTAACGCTCAAAACGTGCCTAATGTGTCCAACGCTCCAGTTTCTGCCTCCAACGTGAGTATTCCAGTTTATAATACAAATCCAGCCTTTGTTCACCAGTTTTACAGAAAGGAATTAAAAAATGCTGGGCAAATTGGTGAACCACATCAAAAGGATAAACTTGGCTACACTAGTTTGGAGAGGCAGATCCAAAAATCATATCATTCTCTGACTAGGGCAGCACAGGACTCCAGGGAGACGCCCATTCAGTTTGTTCTTAGAGTGATGGACTTAAGGCAGCAGATTCAGTTTGCATCTGAAAGGGTTGAAACTGGACTCAAATATAGCCCTGAATTAATAAAGAACCAGTTCCTGCAGACCGTCCTTATAGGTCTGATGAATGACACAATCAGGACTGATTTTAAAGCCATATTTGCGGAACCCAAAAGTGTCTGAGGTGCTGCTGGAGAGGGTTACAGATGCATATACTTTGGAAATGGAAAGAAGAAACAAGTTAGCCGCCATCCCCAAGTCACGAGCTGCCAGAGTTTCAGCAGTGGGGGAGGAATTTAACATGGACCGAGAGAGTCCTGATTTGACACTCACCAGCAAAAAGTCCACTGAGCCCCCCCAAGCGTGAGACACTTCTGGAAAAAGTAGACCAGGACAATAAGGCAATCTGTGAGGCTATTCAGCAGTTTTCCACCCAGCTCTCCAGCCTGCCCCAAGCCCCCCACCAGTAGAGAAGTTCAGCCGACCATATGGCAGAAGAGCCAGGTTCCAGCAGAGACCACTGATCTTCCGGAAATGTCAGCGCTGCCAGACAACGAACCCGGACGGCAAGTGTGACCACTGTTTTAAATGTGGCAGTTCTGATCACTGGGCAATTGGCTGTCGTAAAGTTACTTATGCGCTTGCGAAATGGCGCAAGTCAAAGCTCCAGGTTCAAAAAGAGATTTACAAAGAAAAGCTGAACATGTACAACCTAATCTTATGTAGAACTAGGGAAAGATATTTTTCTGAAATAATTGGAAGCTGCAGTAACAACTCGCGTGTCCTGTTTGCAACAGTAAACAGATTAACAAACCCTCCAGCTCAGCTGCCGTTAGAACTCATTTCCACATCCAAGTGTAATGAGTTTGCATTATTCTTTAATGACAAAGTTCAGGGCATTAAAAATGCTATAAATCCCACAATGCAAAAAATTACCCTAAAACCACCAAGACACTTAGAGCTAACTCACTTTGCACCAGTAACTGACAAAACTGTCCATGAGATCATCACCAGTCTGAGTTCATCTACATGCTGCCTTGATGTGTTACCCACCAAATTTCTAAAGTCTGTGCTGAACAGTTTGTTAGCACCATTCACTCACATAGTTAACATGTCGCTTCAATCTGGAACATTCCCAATGTCTTTGAAAACTGCGGTCATAAAGCCTCTCCTAAAGAAGAGCAGTCTTGATGCCGCAGTACTGAGTCATTACCGGCCCATCTCGAATCTGCCATTTTGGGGCAAAGTCCTTGAAAAGGTTGTTTACCAACAGCTCACAGATTTCCTCTTAATAAACAACTCATTTGATGTTTTTCAGTCAGGTTTTAGACCTCATCACAGCACTGAGACTGCTCTTGTCAAGGTGACAAATGACATCCGCCTGAACACTGACACGGGCAAAGCCTCAGTCTTAATTCTGTTAGATCTGAGTGCTGCTTTTGACACTGTCGATCATGGGATCCTCTTACAGAGACTAGAGGACTGGGTAGGCATCACTGGCACTGCCCTAAACTGGTTAAGGTCCTATCTGGAAGACAGGAAGTACTTTGTTGAAATTGGTAGCTGTGTCTCAGACCACATGACCCTGACCTGTGGAGTGCCCCAAGGGTCAGTCCTGGGTCCCCTTCTGTTCAACCTCTACATGCTGCCGTTGGGTCAGTTGATACGCAGTGAAAATGTGTCTTATCAAAATTATGCAGACGACACTCAGATCTATGTTTCACTATCGGCAGGTGACTATGGACCAGTAGATTCACTCTGTCACTGCATCCAACAGATCAGTGTGTGGATGCAAAACAACTTTCTCCAGCTGAACTCAGACAAGACTGAAATAATCGTTTTTGGCCCACAGAAACAAAGAGAAAGTGTTAGCGGTCACCTCCAGAGTCTCGCTCTAAAACCTACAAACCAAATTAGAAATCTGGGGGTAATAATGGACTCAGACTTGAACTTTAATTGCCACGTCAAATCAATAACATCAGCAGCTTTTTACCATCTAAAAAAACATTGCCAAAATCAAAAATATAGTGTCAAAACCAGATTTGGAGAGACTTATCCACGCGTTTGTCTCCAGTAGATTAGACTACTGTAACGGCCTGCTCACTGGTCTCTCCAAACGAGCTGTAAAACAGCTGCAGTACATCCAGAACGCTGCTGCTCGGGTCCTGACTAGAACCAGGAAGTATGATCACATTAGTCCTGTTCTCAGGTCTCTGCACTGGCTCCCTGTGGCTCAGAGAATAGACTTTAAAGCAGCTCTGCTTGTGTACAAGTCTCTCCATGGCCTAGCACCAAAGTACATCTTGGATATGTTAGTGCCATATGAACCATCTCGGACTCTGAGGACCTCAGGGACCGGCCTCCTGCTGGTGCCCAGAATCAGGACAAAACATGGGGAATCTGCGTTTCAGTTTTATGCAGCTAAAATCTGGAACAGTCTTCCTGAAGATGTGAGACAGGCTTCTACTCTGACAATGTTCAAATCTAAGCTAAAAACAGTTTTGTTTAGCTGCGCATATGACTGAAAGGATTTTTTCTTTGCACTCTTCTCTTTTGTTTGTGATTTTATTAGTTTAGAAAATCAGTTGGATTGATAATTTTTAATTTAGTTAATTTTATTGTATTTCTGTAATTTCTTTGTGATTTGAATGCATTTTTCCTGCTGTGTGAAGCACTTTGAATTGCCTTGCCTTGCCTTGCCTTATGCCTCGCTCAATAAGATAAATACCACAGTACATCTTGGTAAACATGGCGTCCAGTTCAGCCAGGCTGCCCCTCTAACTAGCAAGCAGAGACAAACAGCTAAGCTAGTGGGAAGAAGGTTCCTGGTTCAAGCTTCTCTAAATGGTGTGGACACAACTGTGTTATGGGACAGTGGCTCACAAGTGTCAATTGTTGGAGTGGACTGGAAAGCAAAGAACTTGCCGCATGCCCAACTGAGACCAGTGGCGGAGCTCCTCGAAGAAGGTGGGCTTGACCTGCCTGCAGCGAATGGGACAGAAATCCCCTATGAGGGGTGGATTGAAGTAGTGTTCACCTTGGCTCACAAGGCTGTCCCAGGAATGAGCGGGTAGTCAGTGTTTGTTCCTGTCCTCGTGGCCAGCAGTGACCTGGAGTGTCCAATAATTGGATTCAATGTCATAGAAGAGCTGGCCCTAACCAGTCGGACGCCTCTGGGAACTGTAACCCAGTGGGTCACATGGTTCAGAGACTCTCTTCAGCTTTAGAGGTGGGCCGTCGCACTGCTTATGCTGTGTTGTCTGTGTTAAAGCAGCACCAACCCGAGAGAATCCCTCGCATTGCTCACCTCAGCCGACGCCCCATCACTATACCCCAAAATAGTATTTTAAATGTGTATTGTGGACAAGTCAACAGGGGGGTAACTTGCGCTGTGCTGGAGCCCAACCCAGAGGCACCATGGCCTAGTGGGCTAAAAGTAAGAGAGCAGCTTGTTGTGTTCCCCCAGGACAAGACACACGATTTACGGTGGTGGTGGAAAATACAACTGACAGAAACATCACACTGTGGGGCCGCACCACACTTGGCTGGCTGCATAGTGTTGACGGTGTATACCCACTTGAACCTAAGCAAATACCAGAGAGAGGAACCACTGATGTAATGGAGCAGTCTACTGAGATGCCACCAGGGGAGCTGTGGGATCCGCCTGTGAACCTAAGTCATCTCTCCCAGGAACAGCAGCAGAAGGTACGGCAAATGTTGAAGGAGGAGAGTCAAGTGTTTGCCAAAGATGACTGGGACACGGGATGTATTAAAGGACTGGAAATGGACATTCAGCTAAAAGACAATATCCCAGTGCGAAGGACATATAATTCCATCCCATGTCATCTCTATCAGGAAGTAAAGGCACATATTCAAGACCTGTTAAGTAGAGGATGGATCCGGGAATCATGTTCACACTATTCTTCACCTATTGTCTGTGTCCGGAAGAAAGATGGGAGTCTCCGTCTCTGTGTGGATTACAGACTGTTGAACCAAAAAACTTTGCCCGATCGCCATCCTATCCCTCGAATCCAGGAGATTCTGGAGAATCTCGGGGCCAACTCGTGGTTCACTGTCCTGGATCAAGGAAAGGCATACCATCAAGGTTTTGTGAGTGAGAAGAGCCGACCATCTACCGCCTTTATTACACCTTGGGGACTATATGAGTGGGTACGCATTCCGTTTGGACTCACAAATGCCCCAGCAACATTCCAACGCTACATAGAAAGCTGTCTTGGGGATTTGAGAGATGAAGTGTGTGTTCCTTATCTCGATGATGTCCTGGTCTTCAGCCATAGTTTCGACCAACATGTACACAATGTGAGACAGGTGCTCCAACGGCAAAAACTATCTGGCATCAAACTGAGACCAATAAAGTGTGAGTTCTTCAAGCCTGAGGTGTGTTATGTGGGGCGCATCGTCTCGGCTGAAGGCTACAGGATGAACCCCAAAGAGGTAGAGACAGTCCAAGCTCTCCGATAAGAGACCCCATCTACTGTCAGAGATGTGAGGAAGTTGATGGGATTCCTCAGCTACTACAGGTCATACGTTCAAGACTTCTCGAGAACTGCAAAGCCACTCAATGACCTTCTCTCCAGGCCCAAGTCTGCAGAAAAGAGACCCCAAAAGAAGTCCTCAAGTGGTCAGTCAGCTCAGCTTCCCCCATCACATCCAGTGCAGTGGACCACAGTTCACCAAGCAGCCCTTCAAAAACTTGTCAACCACCTGATTAATCCACCAGTGATGGCCTATCCGGACCTTGAGAAGCCTTTCATCCTACATGTGGATGCTTCAGAAGAAGGGCTCAGCGCGGTTGTCTATCAGAGACAAGGGGGAGTCCTCAGAGTAATTGGGTACGGCTCCAGAACATTGTCTGCCACGGAGAAGAACTATAAACTCCATTCTGGGAAACTGGAGTTTCTGGCTCTAAAATGGGCTATTACGGAGCGCTTTCGGGACTATCTCTTCCATGCACCCCACTTTACCGTGTACAGTGACAATAATCCCCTTACCTATGTCACCAAATCTGCGAAGCTCAATGCTACAGGACATCGGTGGGTTGTGGACTACCGGTTTACAATTTAGTACCGGCCTGGGACTGCAAATCGTGATGCAGATTTCTTGTCAAGACACCGACCTATTCACACACTCATTGAAGAGTGCTCTGAGGAATACCCTCAAGAGGACATTGAATGCATTGGGATAGGTGTGCAAGGAGAGAGCAGCAGTGAAATCAACTGGATATCAGCTGTCACCTGCAACATTGACGCACTGCCAGAAGAGGTCAGCATTTTTCCACCTGTTCAGCCCTTGGCAGTTAAAGACATCAAGGCAGCACAAGGGTCTGACTTAACCATAGCCAGAGTCCTGTGCCTGAAGAAGAAGCTGTACCTCAAGTACAAAGAAAAAGTGGCAGAGAGTGCACCAGTTCGACACCTGCTCAGAGAGTGGTCCCGCTTGCATGTAGATGAAGATGGAATTCTTTGGCGGGAGACAGCCTCCCGAGCACAGTTGGTGGTTCCAGAGTCCATGAGGGCCCTTATTTATAAGCACCTGCATGAGGATATGGGACATTTGGGAGCAGATAGAGTTGTCACCTTGGCACGCGAATGTTTTTTCTGGCCTAAAATGAGGCAAGACATTGAACATCATGTCACACGTGTCTGCTGCTGCCTAAAGAGAAAAAAGCCAAACAGAGTCACTCGGACACCAATCCAGAGTATCAAAACATCAGCCCTGTTCGAGATGGTCTCCATTGATTTCCTGCATTTGGAGAAGAGTAGTGGTGGGGAGGAGTACATCCTGGTACTCGTCGACCACTTCTCAAAATATGCGCAGGCCTATGCTACGAGAGACAAGTCTGGGAAAACGGTGGCCAAGAAAATCTTTGACTTCGTTCTTCGCTTTGGATTTCCATCAATAATTCATCACGACCAGGGGAGAGAATTTGAAAATCAGCTCTTCCGTAGGCTTGAGAGTTATTCTGGTGTCAAACATTCCCGTACGTCTCCTTACCATCCGCAATCTAACTCAGCGGAAGGCTTCAACAGGACATTGCTAGGCATGTTGAGGACACTGGCAGACACCCAGAAGGCACGCTGGAAAGAACATCTGAGTAAAGTTGTCCATGCATATAACTCGCCTGCCCATGAAGCCACTGGATTTTCTCCATTCTTCCTCCTCTTTGGCCGGGAGCCTACTCTGCCCATTGATCTGCTCATCCCTCGCAGGAGAAAGAAGGAGGAACATCAGTCTGTGGTGGTGTATGCAGAGAAGTGGAGGGAAGCCATGCAACAGGCTTATGCCATAGCCATGGAAAACATGTGGAAATCGGCCAGAGGAGGGCAGCAGTGCTACAACCAGCGCACATGGAGTTCTACGCTTCAGCCTGGTGACCATGTGTTGGTTCGAAATCTGACCCCTAGAGGTGGTCCTGGAAAGCTGCGAAGTTATTGGGAGGAAAACGTCTATGTGGTGAGCGAGAGGAAGGGTCCAGACAGTCCTGTTTACGCAGTCGAGCCCCTGCGAGGTCCTGGGAGGAGATGAGTGTTGCACCGCAATCTGTTACTGCCCTGCCCTTACCTGGTAGAGGAGCCTCCAGCAGACATTCCTCAGCCAAGCTCAAGTCCCCATCAAGCTCAAACAAGGAGACCGAGAGTCCAGCCAGAGCTGCAACGATCCAACACTGAGAGTTCAAGTGAAGAAGAATTTGGTGTATGGACCGCACAACAACCAGTTCCCCCTGTCACAAGAGCAGCTGCAAGAGAACCCCTGATAAGAAGGAGGCATGAAGAGAGAGCTATGCCTGCTCACCAGCCGGACGTTGTTGCCGCTGAAGTTCCTGAAGGCGAGCCAGAGCCCCAGGAAGGTTCACAAGCCTCTGATACAGAGTCTGAAGGAGATCAAAGACCGCTTACAGCCGCGCCATCAAGACCTGTGAGGGTGAGACAGCCACGACGTCTTTACACCTACGAGCAGCTAGGTGAACCATCGGTCCGAGAGCTGCACAGCTGTACCGTTGATGTGAGAGGAGCTGGAGAGGTCTCGGATGACTACAAAAGACCCTATACGTATCCTTTTTCACGCTATTAATTAGAAGTGCCAATGTAAATAGTGGTTTATTGATTAAGGTTTTGACAGTGGGTGAAGTAAATGGTAACAATAACAAAGTAGAAAACCGTATGTACTAATTAGAATTATGATATTGTGGAAGTCATTTTAGGAAAGTAAGGATTATGGTAGAAAAATTATGTAGTAATGTTTTGGGTGAAACAAGTATTTTCCTTGTCCCATTGTGTGAAGATCGGGGGGCCCACTGATTCTTCACTGGACTATGCACCCATTGATACCAAACGGACTGAACGTCCCTGTTAAGGGAAAAAGGATATTTTGTAGTTATTTAAATGTGCAATAGTGAGTGATCGTTACCACGGTTCCAACCAGTATACTTGATACCTAGAGAAACCTTTTTATTATTGTATTGTTTTGTTCACTTTGGTAAAATGTAAAAATGAAATCCCAAAAAATATATGGGGAGCACTTCTCTTTTCAGTGGGGGAGGGTGTTGCTCATCTAGTTTATTATGCTGATATTTAATTGTGATGATACAATACACTGCTAAATCATTATTACTTTTGTGTGTTAGATTGTACATGTTAGCACGGAGCACTTTAATTAGAGTGAACGTTCATGAAAGGGGCTGTACCTGAACGGCGTGTGGCGTTAAAAGTAGGTCAGCCACGCCTATTAATTTGTGTTGAGTGTGGCCCAGGTGTGTTGTGGGTGTTGTACCCTGCGTGCCTCAAATGTGTATTTTGAACCGTGGACTTAATAAAAGTTGCAAAACGGAATGTTGTATCATTCAAGGGTGCAACATCCATATTGTCCTTTTTGTATGAAAGTTTAGTTCATTTTCTTTCATTCTTGATACTTTATTTTCAATGCATTGAAATGTTGTTGTTGTTGTTATTGTTTTTAATGGCGGCTGGCAGCTAAATGCAAAGGTGCATTTACCGCCAGCGACTTCATTCTTTAGACATTATACTATACTTTATACTGCCCAAAAGAGCATGTTAAAAATGTAAGTAGTTATTTAAAAAAAAAAATATTCTACTTTGTCTTCCAAATACCAAAGGAAAATCCACTCATCCAGGTGTGACCAGTGTTTTTTAGTGATCTTAAAAACCACATGCAAAAATACCCACAGTGATATACTTTATGATGTATTCTGACAACATATAGGAATAGGAAAAATATACTTGAAGTAATTTGGAGGTTCTTGATTATATTAAATCTAGAGTCAATTGCATTTGAAATTACATTATTTGCTTTATGCCTGAGCAGTCAGTTTACTGTATATCATCAATTATAAAACATGACAGAGAGACTTTGCAGTGTTTGTCATTTGTTTGTAGTGCACACACAGTGACACCGCATAGTCTAATGGAGGAGGCTGGAGCAGGTGTAACTGAAGCATGAACCGTGAATGAGACGACAACTCCTGCCTCTTTCCTGGCATATGCTGGTCCTATGACAAAATGTACATGGAGCCATGGATCCACTATATTATGTCGCAAACTTCCCTAGTGGCCAGTCCATTGGTACTGCAGACAAAACAAATCCTGCAACCCAGAAAGCTTTTTTTCCTTTTTTTGCATTGTAACGAACAGCCACTGTTCCCTCTAAGCTGCGCGCGTGCGCAATTGTGCACTGCTCCAATTGTCTCCACGCGCAGAAAATCTGCACTGCGTATAAAATAAAAATCCGACCAGAATTGAAAATAAACTAAACACGTACAAATGTAATTTTCCCGGTGGGCTGAAAGGTAAATGTGCCGGTGTGGGCCGAGCTGTAGAGGTGAGCAGCGCCGCCGGGCCTCGTCGGCCCCGTCGGGCCCCGCCGGCCCCTGCCTTAGCTGTCTCGGCCCTGACAAGAGACCTGTGCCGTCCGCCACAGGTAGTCATGGTGAGTGGAGCACTTGGGGCAGTGACCCCCAAACTGGAGGAATGGCTTGAGCAGATCCCAGGAAAAAACATCAGACATCTTGGTCCAGAAAAGTGCAGTAGTAGGAACTGCAGAGATACTGCGCAGAACCCTCAAGTTCCCAGGAGGACCCGAGCTTGAAGGGGGAGAAATAGAGACCACCTGCGGAGGGTGAGAAAGAGTCTTTTGTTTTTTATATATAAATATATTTTTTGGTATAATACATATATCTAACAAAATGCGCATCCAAAAGGCTGACAAAATCAGAAACCGTGGTGCGTAAAATTTGAATAGCGAAGACTCCGTCTGGGTGCTTCCTAAAACCCACCCAGCGTTCGAAAGAATGGTTCAGTGGCTAGAATAGTATGTCAATCAAAATGTTCTACGTTACTGTTTTAGCATGCTAGGTAAGCGGCATGCGCAATAATAAACCCATAACATTGCGACATTTAAGTTGTAATTTTATGAGAAAAAAGTCGAAGTCAGAAAAATCTTTACATCACGAGATTAAAGTGTAACCCCCATTAATTGGGGCATCGTCTTTATTCATTATTTATCTTTTATTTTCAACTGCTACAGTAAAAGTTGTTCACTTGTTCGAATATAGAAGTTTTGGGTGCAGTTACAGTTATCCGCCAGCAGATGGCAATATACGCTCTATTGTTTTTGTTCTGTTGCTCGAGTCAGTAAAATGCGGAAATGGAAAGAAACGTGGCAGGTAAAGAACCTGTTGTGATTCTGGTCCGTTCTTATATTGAAAATATATGTTAAAACTTTGTTTTTCTTTGTCAAAACTTTAGCTCACGGGTAAACAGATGTAATTCATCCCTGCAGTAACTGTTTTCTGCAGAGATCTTCTGCGGTGAGTCATTTTGGGTGTTTTGAGTTGAGCTAATCTTACTAGCTAACTGTAGCTTCCATGCTAATTCACTGAAAGGAATGGAAAAAAACAATCGGAGTTTACTGATTATTTTGGAACAATGTACCAGAATGTTGTTTTGTGTGTGTGTAACTGTGGTTTGCTGTTAAATCTAGCATTTGGCCAATGCTTTTTACTTGTTGTAAACTAAGACGGTTATTGAGAGATTAATACAAGCTTGTAAATGTGAATGTGAATGTAAATAAGATATGAGATAGCCCTGCATATGGATTGTGACAGTAACGTATAATTCATAATATGCAGGTTGTTTTTTTACGAGAGATAATATTCAACAGGGGGGGCTCTTTTTACATAGGGCCCCGGGTTGGTTTGATTTTTAATGTGACAATAAGTCCCGGCAACGCTGAGACCCAGTGCATCCTAGCTATGGGAGATACCAGGTGAAAGGCGAGGTTGGATGGGTGGTGGGGCTTTTGTAGCCAAGGAGAGTTTGGGACCAGGTGAGAGGCGAGGGGGGATGGGTGGTGGGGCTTTTGTTGGTGTAGTCGGCTTGTGTGACATAGCCCTTGCTATATTGGGCGTGAGTGGAGCCATCTTAATGCCTGATTTGATCAGACTTTCAAAATGGCTGAGAAGGCCCATGGGTGAGAGTGGAGATGAGAAGGAGAATGATGAATCTTTAGTGGGAGTAGATGTTGCAGGGGGAACCCAGGGCTGGTGTGAAGGCAGGGGCGATGACAGGGATGTTGTTGGGCTTGTCACAGATGGGTCCAAGGCCTTTGAAGATTGTTCCTTTGCTGGAGGCGATGGAGGTGAATGTGGAGCAGCTGGAGCTGAATCCTTTGCTGGTGGTGGTAAAATCATGAGTTGTTTGTGCTTACCATTCTCCATTTAATAATCTAGAAAGTTAATACAGTTGTAATTACTGCCATTGCTTACAACCAAGTGTTACAAAAGTAATTTACATGATTTAAAAGTCATAATTTTACGAGAATAAAATCGTAATATTATGAGAATAGAGTCAACATTTTAAAGTTTCAGGGGCCGATGTTGAATCTTTCCAAAGTGACAGAAACGTTTCACTTTCAGGATGGTGCTTGGCTTGGATGAATTAAAAGTTCACAAATCACAAAAGCCTACAAGCTTTTCCCAAAACAACGGTATTGGCCTAAAATTTCCATATCAGTCAACCACTAACAAAAAACATAATTTTCTGTATTGTGGTGCATGTTAGATATAATATAATTGGCAACTCATTACTTCCCCCACATGCCCCTGCTCTGCCCCTGCTCAAGTGTTACCTGAAGCCCTCATCCTGCTCTTCTACAGAACAGATCAAGGCTCTAGAAAACACTACATTTTCTGTTGCATTCATGAAAACATGATTTAGACGTTTGTAAGAAATGTAACCACTTTGGCTTTCCACATGCCGCGGTGTCAGCTGCGTGATTCACCCCCCCCTCAGCTGGACGCATTAAATCTTGTTTCATTCACTTTTTCAAGGTTTCTATTTGAATGTGGGGCCAATTTTCATCATCTAAAAGACCGCCTTGCTCCTAGATCATCGAATACGAATGTGGAGTCAAAACTGTTTGCAGCTGTGTCCCTGATCTGTCTGAGTCTGTTTAAACTGTGGCTTGTAGCTGCTCATCTCTAACTCGCTGTGGCAAGAGAGAGAGTGTCGACACTTGAGTCCTAGAGTTAGTTTTGAAGTGATAAAGAACAAAAGACAGGGTATTATAGCCAAAGGCACAACATTTCCTTCAAGTTTTTCAGTGCAATAAAAAAATTAAACCCCCCAAACAAATATACTTTATTTTTGTTAAAAGAATTCAATACTATAATATTAAAGTAAGTCTGCATTTCTCCTCAATTTAAGTGTTTCACAGAGATCGAAGCTTGGATTTGATTCCCCCTAAATTTTTTTATTTTCCATCAAATGTTTAACGTTCATTCACACAGCTTTGCAAAATATATCCACATGAAAGAAATCGTGTTTTCAAACCATGGGCTGCACAAGTGGGCCAGACACAGGGTCAGTGGAATATTAAAGCAGATAAATAAATTGATGGAAACATGAGACAGGGCAAATTACAGCTTAATGAAAAGCAATAGAGGTTATGCACTGACATTCTTTTATTCAAGAACGTGCTCCTCAAGATTTCAACCGAGTGGAAGAATTATGGGCAGCACAACTGAGAAAATGTTTCTTTTCCTTCTTTTGCCTCTTTCTTCTCTGTGGCATCAGCAGAGTGGGGGGCTTACAGGGCTCAAGCCTCAGATGGTTTCCCAAACGCCCCGAATGTTTTTGAGTCTTAAAAAAGAGGAATTTGTTAATTTGTAGAATATAACAAAATCCCTATACCAATAAATTCTTTCTTGTTTTAATTTGAATGATAAATTCTGGTCTTAATTTAATCGTAAAATTCCACAACTATGAGCGAATGGACTGGAAAAAAGAGGCATTTTGAACAATCATAATCTAAGAGACTCTTACTTCAAACTAAATTTTACTCATGTAAAAGTGTTTTGTCTGAGAGTTACTCCAAGTTGTACAATTTCATGAAAAAATTACTCGAGTAAATGTAACTACCACCAAACTACCACCTCTGCTGTTTCTTTTTTAGGGTTACTAATACAGGAAATACGGTATTGGGGGGGCACTAAAACCACATATCGGCCTGAATGAGCCGAAAAGTCCCAGTTGTTTCGTATGTCTGACTCCACCTCTGCTCTGTGGAGCTATTGTTTCATTCAAGGTAACTTGAAACGGCAAAATGGAAACTGAAAGTATATTTTCCGTTAGTTTCCTCAACACATGGAGTTAGGAACATGTTTTTTAAGGAGAGAAAAATAACCGGTTCAACTTGGTGATCCTCAAGTCTCAATAAGTGATCACTTTGAGCCAAGCTGCAGTGTTCCTGTTTCTGGTTTTCTAGGACTATTGACATTATTTTCTTCCTTCAGATTTCAGATACAAACTAAATATTTAGCTCTAGCTTGACTTTTGCTATTAGACTGTGGAAGCTTTAACATGTTCTTAAAAAAAGGTGAAGTTTTGTCTTTTTTTTTTTAAATCTGCAGAAATCCTGAGAATCATTGTTGTCCAGTTTAAATACTGTTATGACCCCGAAGAGAGGTTTAACATATTTAAACGGACACGGAGACGAAGTCAAGTTTCAACATGTTTATTAGGTTTTTCACCAAAATAAATGCTAACTCCCGAACCCCCGTGCCCTAAAAATCACCCCAAAGTTATAAAAAAGAAAGATGGACCTGGTGGGCCAGCCAAACAGAAATAAAATAGGAGCGACACCGGGCCAACCCCGTATAGGGCCGTCGAAGCCGGTGCCGACACCTCTAACTAGAGCACAAAAATAAGGACACACCAAAACCCCCTATCTAGCCCCAAACAAAAGCGAAAATGGGACTACCGGTCCCACCAGGCCAAACAAAACAGGCTATTGCTATAGCTAGTGAGAGCCAGCTGGGAGCAGGCGAGCCGAGTGCGTCTACGAAGCGGGACCGTAGCGGGATGGGCGGAGCCGAGCTGAGAGAGAGCGAGATGAGCCCATCCGGTCTCCATTTAAAGGCTCCAGGGCGCGCACCCGCGACCGGGAGCCAATCTAATGAAAAAAACTAAACAGATCATTAGACAAAAACTGAACAGACAAAATATTATTATAACAAATAGGGAGGAAAAGTGCCCAAACCTAACAAATACTCATTACTAAAATGATAAATGTTGTGACGCCAACTGCATAACCTATAATCCACAGCACTTTCTATAAATAAAGCTATAATTTCAACCAGAAAGACTTACCTTTTCTCACCTATTGCTGTCAGCAAATCACTTAAGACATTGATATAAATGCTATTACTATATCTCTGTTGCCAATTCAGCTTCATGCTTCTTCCATCAAAACCAAAACCACCAAACTCAGACCTTTCATCCCAAACTCAGACATTTCATCGACTCATAGCACAAAAGTCAATATTTTCCTGTAAAAAAAACTAGCATACTTCTCATTGCATCACTATCCACTAGTATCTAAGCCTCACAATTCAAAAGTTTTACCAGTTCAATAAACTATTAATTGCATCTTGCTCAACTATCTGTGTTGAAATGTGTGTAATCCTATGCTTTTAATAATGCAGCTCGGTTGAAGTTGTCCCTTGATTGACAGTGCCCAATTTACAAAGGCTTTTCAAAATTGGCAGGGGTCATTTTATGTTCCAGAAAAGCTATTATAGTCAGGGGAAATGTAAAAAGGCTCAAAAAGCCCATAAGTCTTTGCAAAATTCTGGGAACAGTAATCACTGGTTATTCAACGCAAGAAAGAAAAAGCCAAAAATTCAAAAGTTAAATTTAACATGTTATACTTTCATACTTTCCTGGTCTGGTCCAATTCACAATTCACAGAGCTGTTATAGTTACTTGTGATGTAGGGAAAAAATAATGACTATTTCTGTCTCTGCAGTGATATCGGTCGATATTTGGTATAGGTCGATTTTTTTTTTTTTTAATTTCAACTTTATTTAACCATTAAGATTCAGAGATCTGGTTTTCAAGTGACTCCTGGCCAATAGACCGTCAACACAAACCATTGACAAACATTTCTTATAAGATAACAGTTAGAAAACAGTCAATAATTGTAATTACAGGTCTTTCAAAAGGGAGTCAAAATTAGTCTCACAGGTACAAGGTTTAGGCGTTTAACCGCTGAGGCATCGTCCAGGGTTAGGCTCTTTGCAGTAAAATAATCAAATGTAACAAAAAGATGCAGGTTTATTGTACACTTTAACACAACAAACACACAGGTTCCATCCTCTGTCCAACTGGTAAAAAAAACCACAATGCCTGCTGAGCCCCTCCCACCTCGACCCATTTAACCCCGTGACAAACGAAAAGAATAAACGTAATTACTTAACAAAATTAGCAGAAATAACGTAAATGTATTTGTCAGTTTAGAAACTACAACACAATTTTAAACAAGGAAATTAGGTGTTTACTTGCAATGCTATGTCCATCCTATTACTGCACTTTTACTGTGCTGCAAGTCGAGCGCTACAACCCATTTATCCAAATTGAAATTCCGCTCAAATCTCAGCCAAGCAAAAATCATTAGTTCGTGTGTTCAGCTGAAATTTGCCTTTCTGGCGCACACATGGACTTCTCTCCCCAGTGTGGCATATATTCACAGAAGAACAGTCTGAAATGTCACATGGATCGACAGCACGAGATATCATTATTTTACTTATGAGCTTTCCACTCGGCCTTACAGGGACAAACCGTCTTTTCTTATGCACAACTGTTCCCTAAGGCGCTGTCCGGTAATTACTTCAATGACACAATGCACTTGTTTCTATGACAATGATAAATATACCATGTTGAATAATACATATTTGCAGAGTAATTTTGTGCTCCACTGGCCCCATAAGTCTAAGCCAGCAAATAAATAGATTCATAAATGAGAATGAAATACTTTATGGACAATTATACAATGGCACGTTTTAAAAGTGTTGTAGTGCACAAGTTTGTATTTAAACAGAGTAACTTACTGTCTATTGGTGAAATTTTGAACACTTCTGACTATTTAAAAGTTGTAATTGAACTGAAACCCTTAGACAAATAGTAATAGTAATTAAAAAGCCTAGTCATCTATTAGAAAATGTACATCAATCAGCAGTACTTTGTTAAGAATAGGTTATTGCTGCGACGGAATATTGCCTTATGACTGATGCGTTAGGGTCAGTGCAATATTTGTATGTAAATGAGCGCTGTTTCTCCAAATTAGTTTAATTAATTTTGACCCGGGTGTCGGCCATGTTGTGGGCGGTTTGAAACAAGATTAACTGGAGTGGAGTAATTATAGGCGAATTGTACCTGATCCAACGAGGCTGAGGGTCTCCATGTGGGCTTGTGTGAGAGGAGAGCAATTAAACAAAAGGAGTAGAGTTTCATGTGTTTATATAACGACTACAAAGCAGAAATCAACTGTAAAACAAGTAAAAAACAAACAGACACAGGTTCGCTAACTTACTGACCTTAAAGGTGCCATAACATGCTTTTTTTCACGTTTCGTAGTCTATCCTAAGTGTATAATTGATAATAATAAGGGTTGTGCAACACCCTTAACATAATAGTTAAGAAATATCACCCAGACCTTGGACCCCCTCACCAACCCGGAAATGCAAACGGCTTGGTTTGATATTCGCCCCCACCCTTGCGAAGAGCGATCTGGCTCCCCCGCCCAACCCGTGACGTAGTCTCAGAGCGCGTGTGTGCCCC